>NC_064639.1:1119847152-1120167569 GCF_023864345.2 Schistocerca serialis cubense | reverse complement strand
ACAGCGCGTAGCGTTGCGCAATTGGAGGTGAGCCGCCAGCAGTGGTGGATGTAGGGAGAGAGATGGCGGAGTTTTGAGAGCGGACGATCTGGACGTGTGTCCGTCAGAAAAACGAAATTTGTAAGACTGGATGTCATGAACTGATATACATATTATGACTTTTGAACACTATTAAGGTAAATACATTGTTTGTTCTCTATTAAAATCTTTCATTTGCTAACTATGCCTATCAGTAGTTAGTGCCTTCAGTAGTTAGAGTCTTTTATTTAGCTGGCAGTATTGGCGCTCGCTGTGTTGCAGTAGTTCGAGTAACGGAGATTTTTGTGAGGTAAGTGATTCATGAAAGGTATAGGTTATTGTTAGTCAGGGCCATACTCTTGTAGGGATTATTGAAAGTCAAACCGTTGAGTTAAAAAAAAAATTGTGTGTCAGTTTACTGTTGATCAGAATAAGTAAAGAGAGAAATGTCTGAGTACGTTCAGTTTTGCTCAGCTGTTTCAAAATCAAATAACGTAAGAGGTTTACCAGCAATGTCATTCTTAATTCTTCTAAGGGGATGTTACACGGTTGATCCCTAGACGTCTGAAAAATCTTGGCTTGGTAAGATGAGTCCCGTTGTTAGCTGTTGAGAGCTGACGATAGGTTTCGAGTGTGGCTCTGATCCTATGAAGCCATGAACTCAAGTTGTCAACAAGGCACTGTGCATACTGGCCGTGGCTCCATAATGGTGTGGGCTGGTTTTACATGGAGTCCAACGGAACCGATCATTGACTCTAAATGGCTATGTTCAGTTACTTGGTGACCATTTGCAGCCATTCGTGTTCTTTATTTTCCAAACAATGGCGAAATTTTTGGGTGAAAATACGCCATGTTACAGGACTACAGTTGTTCGCTATTAGTTTGAAGAGCACTCTGGAGAGTTAGAGAGAATGATTTGGCCACGCAAATCACCCGACATGAGTCCCATCCAAACTCTACTGACCATGATCGAGAGGTCAGTTGTTACACAAAATACTGATCGACAACACTTCCGCAATTATGGACGGCTATAGAGGCAGCGTGGTTTAGTATTTCTGCAGGTGACTTCCAATGAATTGTTGAGTGGATGCCACCGCAAGCTGCTGCACTATGCCGGGAAAAAGGAGATACGACACGATATTAGAACGTATCTCAAGACTTTTATCACCTAAGTGTATGTGGAAATGTAGAACCGCGCTCCCAACTTTATGGCTTGTAAATCATCACACAACACCCAATAGCCGTGACCATGCCTAAAGCATTAGATTCTTTTCCTACTACATTAGTATTTCAGCTTTGTCTGCTTTATCACAAGGAAAAAGAGCCGAAATCATGACAGGTTAACGGCAGGGGGAGGTAATACAAACCTTCGGAAATAATAGTCAAGAGGAATAATTTTCAGAAAAGGATGGACTGAAATTACAGCTGTAATGAAATTCATACAAACTACACTACAGGCCATTAAAATTGCTACACCACGAAGATGACGTGCTACAGACGCGAAATTTAACCGACAGGAATAAGATGCTGTGATAAGCAAATGATTAGCTTTTCAGAGCATTCACACAAGGTTGGCGCCAGTGGCGACACCTACAACGTGCTGACATGAGGAAAGTTTCCAACCGATTTCTCATACAAAAACAGCAGTTGACCGGCGTTGCCTGGTGAAACGTTGTTGTGACGCCTCGTGTAAGGAGGAGAAATGCGTTCCATCATGTACCCGACTATGTTAAAGGTCGGATTGTAACCTATCGCGATTGTGGTTTATCGTATCGCGACATTGCTGATCGCGTTGGTCGAGATCCAATGACTGTTAGCAGAATATAGAATCGGTGGGTTCAGGAGGTGTAACCTCCAGGAGAATTTTTAATAAGACAATATTTAATAGAAATGGGAGCCAAGCGTAACCTCCCTAGCAATTAAATTCAATGACAATAAAAAATGAGAAATTCGCAATCTGACTCTAGTGTAAGCTCCCACAAAAAAATAATGAAAGACAATTCAGTGCTAATGAAACTTCAGTGACAATGAAAATTCAATTAAACCGAAATATCGGTCTTTGGCCCTGTGCAAAAATCAGAATTAATTTCTTACCTCAGTATAACTGCATGTCAAGTTTCTGCTCTTATTGTTGGCCACGGCTTGGAGGAAATGCATTGCAAATAATATTTTTTTTTTTTAATTTAACTGAAACTTTTCTTTAAAGGAAATGGAAGGAGATCGTTGGTTCAATTAAAAGGTTCTTTTGTTGAAAATTACTTTGAAATCAAAATTATTATTGGGGCGATTATTGCACAAATTAGTTACAGTTAATTTACATTATTAGCTGAGCGCATTTAAAAATAATATACCTCGTCCTGTATCTTGACCAGAATGCCATGTCGACGCCCGCCGACTCCTCACACACAACTGCACTCGACTGCTACTACCGACATACTGCACTGCTCACAGGCTGCCCACTGACAGACTGCTCGCAACTGTACTGCACGACTACTACCGACCGACTACTGGACGCAACTGTACTGAGCTACTGCTACCGACAGAGTGCACTGCACGACGACTACTACCGACCGACTACTGAATGAGTACTGCTCGTAACACTCGCGCGGTCAAGCGCAGACCAACCACGATAAAAGGCTCTCTGGTCAAAGATTTTATCATGCCTCACCATCGCTGCTACGTTACATACGTGTTTCATAACCCTCCACTGGGGGGGGGCAAAAATTTGGCAGCGATGGTGAGTCATTTGGACTTGCCATCGCAAGAAATTTTTACAATTTACAGAATATTCAAATGTAATACATAAATTAAATGTGGTGCACACGCACCGAGTACAAAACATTTCAGACAAAGACAAGATATGAGTACAAAACATAGTAGCAAATCAGAAAACTGTATATACAAAATATTTGACAGATAACAAAGTGCACACGCACTGAAAAAATTCTGTAGCATTTTCAGAACAAATAAATAGAATGGCAAAAAATCATGTTGACAAGTGACATGAGTGCACATGCACCGCAGTTGAGGACATATTAGCAAATGACGAAATGTATATACAATGGGTAACAAATGACATAAGTGCATACGCACTGAAGTATTGAACATACAGAATGAGTACAAATCATATTGAAAAATGAGAAAAGTGCACAGGCACTGAAGTTCAGTAGAAAACATATTAACATATTACATAAGTGCGCATGCACTGTAGTTCAGAACATATCATCAAAATAAAAATGTATATACAATATAAAAGACAAGAGTGCACATATACTGTACTTCAGAACAAATCGAAAAAATGTCTTTAGCATTTTCACAACAAATAAAACTAATGGCAAAAAATCATGTCGACAAGTGCCATAAGTGTACTCGCACTGGAGTTCAGCGAATCGAAAAAAATGTATAACCCATGAACATAAATGATGTTAGCAAAAAATGATTTTCACTATGTGACAAGAATTAGGATAGGAAAGGGAAGGATTGCATCATGGTTGTAGCACTTTAGATTGCACACAGCTGTTCTGAAAGTCCATATCTTTCCACAGAAGTACAACACCAAGTGACACAATTTGAAGTTCTTTTCCCATCAGAATTTATCAGCGTAGCCAAGACACTGAACTGTCGTAGTAATGTTCCATGTTTTCATTTTGGCAGTACACTAGGTACACCAAACAGTGCGACCATAATAACGTCTTCATCGCTCACGGTGGTGGACAGCATGTCGTGTCAACACCACGCTCTTACAAGGCACACCAACGTAGAATTAGTGCAAAAACCAAATATAGTGCTCCATGATCAGGAGGATGTACAGGACAAATGGATATTGCAGTAATTCAGGGTAGTTAGCTCATAAGGTGAAGGACATTAAGTCACATAATATTGAGGATTACAGTAGTAGTTTGCGGCATTCATAGCCTAGTTATTGAACATTTCTGTACCATGTATTTAGTATTACAGAATAATGTTCATAAAATTAAATTATTGGCATCATGGGTAATCGTATTACAATAAACTGTGGCAGTCCTTGGCCAGTTACAGAGCATATTTAGTATGACAGAATAATGTTTATCAGACGTCTTAATTGAAAAGGAGAGTAATACATTGAGTGATACAAATTATTGGCACTCATTGGCCATTTACCAAAACATGAAAAGTCAACATTGAAAACAAGAGCTAATTAATGGCATAACTAATAACATAATTCATTTAGTGGCTCTAAATATTGGCACTCAGTGGCCAGTAATAGAACATGATATATCATCATTGAAAACAGGAGCTAATTAATGGCATAATTAATAACATAATTCTTTTAGTGACATTATAGAACATGAAAAATCATCATTGAAAACAGGAGCTAATTAATGGCATAACTAATAACATAATTCATTTAGTGACATTAATTATTGGCACTCAGTGGCCAGTAATAGAACATGAAAAATCATCATTGAAAACAGGAGCTAATTAATGGCATAATTAATAACGTAATTCATTTAGTGACATTAATTATTGGCACTCAGTGGCCAGCAAGTATTGAATGGAATAAAACATTGTTCATCATTCAGTATTATTCAGATCATTAAGAAGTCATTATTAAAAATCAGCTAATTACAATCATAGCATTAATAATCATGGGCATTATAAGTAGTCTCATTACAATAAACAGTGGCAGTTATTAGCCAGTTACAAAGCATTATTTTATATATATATTTTTTTTGTCTCATTAAGAAGTCATTACTCAAGTGACATACTATCCAGAGCTAATCAGTATTATTCAGAATTATCATAAACTAGTGACATTATGTGGGACTGATAATACATTTTTTTTTGTTAGCAATGCATTGCGTTGGGATCGATAATTAATTGCTGAGGCATAACAATATTTGCTTTTGACCTATTGCTGCAAATGAGGATAGGTAACGTCATTCGTCATGAGTCAGCTGTAGCAAGGTTATGTAACAAGGCAGTATATGTGATCACATTTATAAATGATAGACACAAATGGGTAAAAATTAAAAATGCAAGTACTAGAACAGGTATAATAAGTAACAGGTTTAGTAAGTATCATGAAAAGCTTCTCCTGGAAAAAAATACAAAATGGATTATTGACCTGAAAGAAGAAACACATACTATGCTGAAAAGTAGTGAACTTCGAATTAACAGGTAGTGAAATGTGTATAAAAATGTGTTCCATAGCTGTCCTTTCCAAAACTTTCGGTCATCCTACTATGCAATATCACACCTGCTGTCAAAGCAAACTGCAACAAATACGTAAATAACTACATACCATAAATACATAACTTCAACATTATCCTCATCTGTAAAGAAAAAACTTCATTATCAATCACTTCATTATCCATATTATCATAACTTCATTATTATCATCACCTGTAAAGAAAAACTTCATTATTCATAGTAGCATATCCTTCATCATTATTCATCAGCATTCATTATCATCTGCAAAAAAAAAATCACTTCATTACTCATTACACAACTATTCCTTATCTCTAGCATATTTCATCACTAAAACTAATATGTGTAGTTCTGTCTGACAGCCTGCATCAATCGCCTTGTATTCTGAAAGAAAAATTAGTTAAGACTGCTATTCTACGATGAGTATAGTATATTCTTGTTAATGCTTGTTAATCCTGATCCATTTACTCTTCCTCATAAAGTTATTGCATCTTCTTTCGTTTATTCCGTAGGTGAAATTACCATTTCTGTTGAATTTATTTCTTACACGCATCATTTCTTTCTGAAATTGATGAACAAAGATTAATGTCTTGCATTTAAATCATATACCCACTAAATAATGACCGGTTTATGGTGACATAATTAACCATACAGCATAATATGACAGAAAACGTAATATGTCAAAGACATTGACAGTGTTCAGATGCAAAAATGTACACAGAATAATACAATGCAGCAGCAAAAAGAAAAATGTAAAACAGTCACGATGTTGAGACATCATAGGGCAACAAAAATGTCAAAGTCAACTGGTGTGTGTTATATCTTAACTATTTCACAGTGCATACATACAAAACTGGAATACAATCATGTACACAAAAAAATGGAAAATGTGTACGGTCTGATGTGTAACGACAAGAAAAACGACCTGCTAACCTTACCTTGTCGGGCACTTGCCAAGAAAAAATACGATAATCATCAGTAACTAGTAATGTGAATATGATTGCATTAGTAAATGGCATCATAGTGTGTTGAATCATAATGTGTCTTCATTCAATAAAGGGTTTAATATTTGACCAATAATGGTTGCCTTTCGATTTTCTGGTTCTCAAAGTTTCGACGTGTACAACATTGGGATGAGGAATGCTGCGAATCCGATATGGACCTGCGTATAGAAGTTCAAATTTACTGCACTTACCTTTTATTCTGCTGGATAAATAGTGTGTACGTACTAATATCTTCTGTCCAACGTGAAAGTCGCGGCGTGTACAAACCTGTTTTTGCTGTCTTCTCCGGCGCTCTGCGGCACGTTTGATGTTGTTCAGCGCAATGTCAATTATTTCGTGGTGTCCTAGTCGACGACATTTAGGGAAGTTTTCTAATTCTTTAATTTTGTTTGATGGTTCAACGTTTTTCAGTATAACAGACGGAGATAGCATAGTGGATTCATTTGGAATGGAATTAATTACATCTTGGAATGAGAGTATGTGTATGTACGGACTAACTGCCGGTTCTATAATTCCTTGGTCAAGCATATCCTGCAATTTTTTTTTAACTTGTTCTCTGTGAATATATGGAATGGGATAATGCTTTGCTTTAAATGTGTCGTGCTGTTTCATTTGAAATTCATACATAAAACCGGACATAGTACCAGGAATGTTGTCAAAAACTGGAGCTTGCTGTAAAAGAATTTCGTGTAAGTGCGTTCGTTCGTTGTCTGTAGTTGCACTGCTCTCTTTAACCTTATCAGAAATCATCTGTATTACGTCGTAGTCAGCTTCGTCTGGACTATTATAATTGTGTACGTACGTATCAGTGAACAATGTGGGATTACAGTCTATGTTACGTGTTGCGGACATGACCTCTGTGCAATTAATTGTTTGCTCTTCCGCATATAAAGAGTGCTGAAATTCTAAAGCAAGTTGTACATTTTCATCCTTTAACATTAAATAAGAATTCTGAAAATCAACCACTGCATCGTGTTGTACGAGAAAATTAGTACCTAAAATTACGTCTGTTGTCAATAAAGGAACAATCCAAAAATTAGAGTGGAAAGTATGACCTCCAATACAGAATGATAGATGCGTCTGTAATTTAACGTCTACTCCTTTACTCGGGACTGTTCCTTTCACTTTTGTTTTGCCTGAAGGTAATGTCGGATAAGTATTCTCTTTGTTGCACTCGTTGAAAGTTTCTTCATTTATTACTGATATAGGTGAGCCGGAATCGATTACTGCTGAAAATTTCGATGAAACAATTTTAATTTCGATAACAGGATGTGAAATGGTTTTCTGAATAAATGGTCTTTCCTGCAAGAGAGTGTCTCTGATATCGTCAAAAGTAATTACATTTTCGTGAACAACATTTTGCGTGTCAAAGGTAGTGCTTGTGTTATTGGAAGATGCGTCCTGTACAGTATCTAGTCAGATTCTATCTGACGTGTTATTATTATCAGGAGGTTGTTGTGGCATTTCTACTGTTTGAACTGTTCTATTACTTCTTCCAGACGTATTACGTTCTGGATGGTACCTACTGTCGGGTTCATTCATGAGAATATGTTCTTGTGTATGATTTTGCTGTTGGTGAGACTGACTGTTATTATATGTACGCTGATAATTGTGCTCATCGTTTTTACGTCTGTCGTGAAAGTCATTCCTATACGATGTATTGCGATAGGAATTGAAATACTGTCTTCTCTGTACGTAGTTGTTTCCTTGCTGCCGTGCGTTACTATTTGTTGCATCTGGGACTATACGTGCACGCGGCGGAACATTAAAGCCTGGTTGACCTTGTGCATTCCATTGTTGGTTAGGTATGCTAACCGGCTGGTTTTGATGTTGTTGTTGTGAAACACCTCTATTGTTACTAAAGTGTGGTTCCTGTTGCTGAAAATTTTGACGATATTGATAATTAGAATTTTGGCTGTTATTAAATATTTGGTAGTTGTCGTTCCTAAATCGTCTGTTACTTTTTCTATTAAAATTACGTGTCTGATCATAATTGCTGTACGTTTGTTGACCTTGGTTATTATAAGAAAAATTTTTGTTTACAAAAGAATAATCAGATTGCTGTACTTCTAAAAGCTGTAAAAGATCTCTGAATGCTGAAATGTTTTCCTTTTGCTGACCAGTTAAAAGTGACACTCGTAATGACCGTGGTAATTTGGAAATGCATAATTGTATGAGTGCGGATTCACTATATGGTTCACTTAAGTACTGATTTTGTTGCACCATGTGCTCAAAAAATTGCGTCACACTGGGAAAATTTGAGTTCTCGTAATTTGGCAAACTAATTAACTGATCTTTAATTCCGCGCTGTGTCGTCTTCGACCAATACGCTGACAGAAAAGCATTCTGAAACTCTTCTACTGAATAGCATTGCCTCGTGATCGGTCTCATACGAGTTGCCGGTTCGCCTTCCAAAAAACTGCAAATAAATTCAAGTTTGTGTGTTACAGGCCAAGTCGATGGAAGAGCAACGCTAAATTGTTGAATCCAATCCAGTGGGTGAATCTGCGCTCTATCGTTTTTAAATACTTTAAACTTTCTCACTGACAGAAAATGTTTGTAATCAAAATTATCGTCTCTGTGTGATGGAACAGGTTCAGGATTGTAAGAGAATCTATTGAACTGTGGTTGTTCGGAATCTAAGTCCCGTACTCTCTGTAGATTACCCAAATTATACGCGTTGCGCGAGTCTGACAGATGTTCGCAAAGTGGCGTCTGCTGTGATGTGTTATTAACTGAACTACTTTTCATCTCTATTACTTCTTGTTGTAAACTCGATAACTTTCTACGCGACGTGTTATTAGACGAATCGATCTCATTAATTGTCTGCTGTAAATTTTGAAATTCAGGTGTTTGGTTAAATGAAACCGGTGCAGTATCGTCTGATTTATTATCATTTTTACTTTCAACAGCATCAATACGACTGGCTAATTCATCATATTTTTCAGTCAGTATTTTTGCCTGATCATCGGTTTTAGAATCGGACGCATTAATCTGTTTTTGCAACTTACGTGTAGTTTCGCTCAGTTTTTTAACATCAGCTTTGATGACATCGCAATCCTGTATTAGTTCTAATTGTTCGAATCTGTCTGTCACTGTTTGAATATTTACTGTGTGTGTATCTGTTTTTGATTTAAGATCAGAAATTTCATCACGTAATTCCGCGTTCAACTGTTCTATGGTATTAATTTTGTCGGACACAGTAGTAATATTATTGTCTACATACGTCTTTGCCTTCGCAAACATTTTACGTTTGTCTTCTTGTCTTTGAGCAGTGATTGTTTCCATGACTTGACGTTTGACTTTGTTTTGATCCTGAATAAATTTGCGGAAACGCGTATCACTGTTTTGTATGTGGTGACTAAATCGCTCGTCAATTTGAGTGTTCTGCTGCTCGAATTTCGAGTCTATCTTTTCATCCATTGTGCGCGAAAGTTCTGCTGTCATTGTTTTAAACTCGTCGCGTAATTGTGTAGCCTTTTCAGAGCATTGTTTAGCGACTCCACTAATTTCGCCTCTGAGTGTTTCTGTTGCAGCTGTTTGCATTTCTCTTAATTCCTGAGCAACAGACCTAATTTCTTCGCTACTTCTTTTTTTGAACAAGCCTCAATTTCCACGCGCAACTGTTCCTTAGTTTCATGGCACTGCGCGGCAACAGCTCTAATTTGTTCACTAAGCTGTCTGGAATTGTCGTCTAATTTTTCATTTAACTGTCTGGAATTGTCGTCTAATTTTTCATTAAGCTGTTTGTTCTGTTCCCTAAGTTGTTTAAAATCTTCACTTTGTTTGTCTAATTTTTCATTCTGTTGGTTGATCTGTTCACTAAGTTGTTTGATATTGTTGTCTATTTTCTCACTATGTTGTTGTAACAATCTTGCCATAATTCGTTCAAAGCCAAAATTAGCGTTTATACTCTCTGTGCTGTTTAGTGGTGGATCTGGAATTCTCTCGCTTTCTGTAACCATTTGGTTATTCTGAGATTTGCAAAAAGGTTTGCCAGTCGAATGTACACTGTCAGTCACTATTTCGGAGTTAAATGAATCCGTCCTACTTTGTGTATCCTGTTCATTTTCATTAGACAAATTTGTCTGTTCGTCACGTGAATTTAGTAAACCGGTTGTGTTAAGCTGGGCAGCGCTCATTACAATAGAGCGTCCCGCGTCATCGATTGTCGTCAAATCAACAGAGGACATAACCGAGTTCGTTTGTTCGTCATTAAGACAAAAATCATCATTAGTGGTTGGAACGCATTGATTGTTAGTGAACGCAGGATTGACATCATTACACTGGGTGTCACATGTCCTATCGGTAAAGTTGTTTAAATCGGTAGTTTCGTTCGTAATACCTCGCGATACACTATTCACAGTCTTTCGCGGCATTTTTACAGTAGTCACAATTATTCAAAAACAGAAATAAGCACAATGCAAAAGCAACACACAAGTACAAGAGAGCAACGAATTGCCGTTGACCTGTAGAAAGAAAGTCACAATATTAGTAAAAGCGTTGCGCCAAATCCTAATTATATCTAAGCAAATAAGAGCAGATCTCTGACTGGTTTTCAAAAGATTCTCAACGAAATTCGATCCTGGACTGGGTGTCGCCAAGTGTAACCTCCCCGGAGAATTTTTAATAAGACAATATTTAACAGAAATGGGAGCCAAGCGTAACCTCCCTAGCAATTAAATTTAATGACAATAAAAAATGAGAAATTCGCAATCTGACTCTAGTGTAAGCTCCCACAAAAAATAATGAAAGACAATTCAGTGCTAATGAAACTTCAGTGACAATGAAAATTCAATTAAACCGAAATATCGTTCTTTGGCCCTGTGCAAAAATCAGAATTAATTTCTTACCTCAGTATAACTGCATGTCAAGTTTCTGCTCTTATTGTTGGCCACGGCTTGGAGGAAATGCATTGCAAATAATATTTTTTTTTTTTTTTAATTTAACTGAAACTTTTCTTTAAAGGAAATGGAAGGAGATCGTTGGTTCAATTAAAAGGTTCTTTTGTTGAAAATTACTTTGAAATCAAAATTATTATTGGGGCGATTATTGCACAAATTAGTTACAGTTAATTTACATTATTAGCTGAGCGCATTTAAAAATAATATACCTCGTCCTGTATCTTGACCAGAATGCCATGTCGACGCCCGCCGACTCCTCACACACAACTGCACTCGACTGCTACTACCGACATACTGCACTGCTCACAGGCTGCCCACTGACAGACTGCTCGCAACTGTACTGCACGACTACTACCGACCGACTACTGGACGCAACTGTACTGAGCTACTGCTACCGACAGAGTGCACTACACGACGACTACTACCGACCGACTACTGAATGAGTAATGCTCGTAACACTCGCGCAGTCAAGCGCAGACCAACCACGATAAAAGGCTCTCTGGTCAAAGATTTTATCATGCCTCACCATCGCTGCTACGTTACATACGTGTTTCAGAGGGTAATACGGAACGCCGTGCTGTATCCCAACGGCCTCGTATCAGTAGCAGTTGAGATGACAAGCATCTTATCCGCATGCCTGTAATGGATCATTCAGCCACGTCTCGAACCCTGAGTCAACAGATGGGGACATTTGCAAGACAACAACCATCTGCACGAACAGTTCGACGACGTTTGCAGCAGCATGGACTATCAGCTCGGAGACCATGGCCGCGGTTACTCTTGACGCTGCGTCACAGACAGGAGCGCCTGCGATGGTGTACTCTACAACGATCCTGGGTGCACATATGGCAAAACGTCATTTTTTCTGATAAATCCAGGTTCTGTTTACAGCATCATGATGGTCGCATCCGTTTTTGGCGACAACGCTGTGAACGCACATTGGAAGCCTGTATTCGTCATCGCCATACTGGGGTATCACCCGGCGTGATGGCATGGTGTGCCATTGGCTACAGGTCTCGGTCACCTCTTGTTCGCATTGACGGCAATTTGAAGAGTGGACATTACATTTCAGATGTGTTACGACCCGTGGCTTTACCCTTCATTCGATCCCTGCCAAACCCTACGTCTCAGCAAGATAATGCATGACTGCATGTTGCAGGTCCTGTACGGGCCTTTCTGGATACAGAAAATGTTCGACTGCTTCCCTGGCCAGCACATTCTCCAGATCTCTGAGCAATTGAAAACGTCTGGTCAAAGGTGGCCGAGCAACTGGCTCGTCACAATACGCCAGTCACTACTCTTGATGAACTGTGTGGCATCGTGTTGAAGCTGCATGGGTAGCTGTCCTGTACACGCCATCCAAGCTCTGTTTGACTCAATGCCCAGGCGTATCAATGCCGTTATTACGGCCAGAGGTGGTTGTTCTGGCTACTGATTTCTCAGGATCTATGCACCTAAATCGCGTGAAAATGTAATCACATGCCAGTTCTAGTATAATATATTTGTCCAATGAATACCCGTTTATCATCTGCATTTCTTCTTGGTGTAACAATGTTAATGGCCAGTAGTGTAGGAAGGTAGTGAAATCGATGGCAGTGGTGCCTTGATGCAAGATAGAGATTGCACAACCAAGGGAAAATATTCCGTCAGGGAGAAAAGTAACTGAGGGCGAGAGGGAGAGGTACTGTCTAATGACGGCACACGGCAATAGAACGAAGTAGTTTACGTCAGGGGCAGCGAGGCGTCGGTGACCTAACGGCGATGCCATCAGCGAGTGATCATCATATTTTCAAACTGTCAGCTTAAGGCAACTAGCGGGCAGATTGAATCTCGGACTAACCGGTAGCATTACTTCCTGGTGCCTATAGTACTCCGCTAACTGTCTCTACATGGCACCTAACCGGTAGGACCGCCTGTTCGGACTGGCTGTACTACCCACGTGAAAACGTCTACACTGCAGAAAAACTCGGACCTGAATGAGGCAGAGGCCATGCTGTGGCCTATTTAACTCACCGGGTTTCGGAGAAAGTGGCCGATTCCGGTTTAGTTCGGGACAGGCTATAGAATGAAGTTAGGTTGGCTTGCACTCCCTTCCTCCAACAGCAATGCTCGCTACTTAAACGTCGTTGGTATACCCAAGCGCGAAGGGTCGTTCAGATTGGACACAAAGGGGTTCCTTGCAGCGGAAAACATCATCTGGGAGAAAATTATCAAACTTACATTTACGGCAGCCACGAGCCCAAAATTTCAAGAACAATAATTCTATACCGTGACATCATACCTGTTTATCTAATACCCCTCGTTCACTTTCGCAACAAGCGTACTATCACAAATATCTTATAGTTAACATTTAATACTTTAGACAGAATTATCTCTGGTAGTCCCAAAGGCTCGTTGTAGTCACATTGTTACAGGCTTGAACGTAATAGTTTTGCACCCCTGCAGAGTGCAGCACCACATCTTCATTTAACGAAAACTTGGATTCATGCAAGTGCTTCTTCATCGGACCAGAAATGTGAAAATCACTTGCAGCTAAATCAGGTCTGTACCATAGGCGCTCCAGCAGCTCAGATAACATATTTTGGATGCATCAGATTTTTCCTAATTGCGTGAGCACTATCATCTAGCGAAACTACATCTTTTGAAACGTTCCTTCTCCGTATGTCACAACGGAGTCATCGGTACTGTTATTAGTAAGACTGCAGAGGTAATCTTCTTTCAGCGGTGGTAGTATGGGCCAAAATAAGAAAAACCAAGTCTAGTAAACATGGGATCTAGAATATGTATCTTAAGAGCTATCAGTACTTTTTCACTTCGATGCTTTCAAAAAAATCTCTTCTATTGAACAAGTCCCGTTTACTCGAGATTTTTTTTCTCGTTTTGGTCCATCCTATCACATCTTAAAGTTGGTTACCTTAGTTTTAGCAACAACAGAACCGATACACGTATTAAGTTGGTGCGTCAGTTACTAGATTTTGGTTTTGGATGTTGGTATTTCGATTGCTATGGTTTATTTATCGATTGTCATTTTTTATTGTAGTTCACTGTCGATATTTGAGTTTACACATTCTCATCTTCTCGTCTGAAAATAATGAATGGAGCTGCGGACGCTAGAAAACTTGAGTGCCAAATGGAGAAACTGGAGCATTTCCGGAATATTATTCTCTTTGAGTTCAATAGACGGCAGACAGTAGCTGAGCCAGCCAGAAATATATGCTTCCTGTACGGCAGACCACGGGAAGAAAATGGTTTTCCCGTTTTAAGAAGGATCGTTTTGACACTATTGACTGTCAACGCTCAGGAAGGCTTTCGGAGTTTGGTGAAGATCGGTTAAACGCATTAATCTACAACGAGCAATTGGAAAATGTGATGAACTGTGATCATTCCACCATAGTGCGACATTTGCATGCGATGCGGAAGGTTCAAATATCAGGTCTACTGAGACGTCACAGGTTTACGCTTCATTTAACTGATTGATTAATTTCGACATGTTTAATAATTAATTTTACGCCGAGAGCGTCCTTTCAATGTTTCGTCTAGCTAATTAACCTCTGGATTCAAGAATGCTTCCGTGTATATTTTTTCTTCTGTTGGTGTCACACCTCCTCTCTCATCCTTTGATCCAATGATGAATGTGGATGGATAAACGTAATTATGTATGGAATATATAATAATCTGGGTTAATCAAAGATGGTAGCAGTAGGACAGTTTAGCACCAACATAATAACGTGAGCAGATTCGGCTGACAGTTCGTGATAGTGGGGATGAGCAGGACAGAGTTTGTGAGGTTGGGTCTCACTGAGGCCCTACCCCCAGCACCAGTTTTTTGAGCGGTTGGCGGTTGGTCTTGGAACGTGCGCCATGTTAGGACACTCTGGGGCCGCCGATTGAACGAGACGGACGCAGGGGCGGGGCATTCGTCATGGATGGTGAGAAAAGTTATTCATAATGTAAGTTTTTTTGCGGTAACATTGACTATGAAGCATGTTAGGGTGTGAATTAATATCGGGAAACGTTCAGCGATATTTTATTTGTAGAATTTTTTCAGATTAATGTGTTTCAACTAGCGGACTTGGGCGCGAGGTGATTGAGGGCATGAACCAACGGTTCTTGTTCTTAGGTCAATAGCGGATAGGTTCATTACTGTTACATTTGTTGCATAGTTTCGTTCTGGATACAAGCAAAGTAAATTTTTCATGATTCTACGGTTTATTTTGCTCGTTTCTTTGTTGTCGAACTTGGCCACGTGTTGCCAGCATTCATAACGGTAGTCACTGGATTTGCCATTCGTTAATCATAGTATGAATAATGTGGACTCATGAAGCCTGGGCTGGTTTGCTCACGTTGCATTGGGGTGGCATAATACGCGGTTTCAACATGAACTTATACGCATGGTACTGCATTTGTAGTAACACAAGTAATGTTTGAGAGAGTGAAAGGTAATATCCTTCCCTATTCCACGCGTTAAATAGGTGTGACAATAACTAAAGGGTGTTAAGAGGCCACCGTTCACTAACATTCATTTTTACCCATTTTAATCATTAGTAGATGTAACTGGCGACGAATTGTTGTCTTTGTTTCCGGTATGGCGAGATGCAAGAGATAGTGAGTGCTTCATGTAGGTTTTGTGACTGAGAGTGGTAGTTTTCTTAAATGTAATAGATTTCATGTATGTTTTGTCGCAAGGAGTAACAGTTTCCTTAAATTTTTTGTCACAGAGAGTAATAGTTTCCTTAAATATTACCGAAATAAATCAGAATGATAACTGAAATTCTCTCTTACCGTTATTTAGTATCCTTCATCCATGCCACTGAGATAATGACTATATTCTACGAATTTTCAATCCAGGCATATCCATTGTATGCATTATGCACCTCATGAGACTAACTGAATTCATAGTATCAGAAAAAGAAAGTCTTACAGTCCCTAATGTGCACGTATTGTTCCATGGCCATTCACCGATGTTGCGTTATCTGTTGCTTCATTTTTAAATTAGAATACTATCTATTCTAGCGGGTTTGATTAACCATATCTCAATTTATTGGGCCTAATTGAAAGAATTAGACACATAGTGGTAGAAATGGCAACCATGGAGCACTGCGTCCGCTTATATGAAAGGGAGATACTGCGAGGTGCCGGGGCTAGCAGTGTATTTAACACTAAATTCTAGAATCTACACATGTAAATGATGCACTAAGCCCCCCCTATTCTAACTCCGACTTTTGCTGTTGCACAAGGATTAAAAAATATACGCAAACTGACTGTAATCAAACCTGCAAGTGGAGTAGAAAAGAGTTTGGCACCTGCAATAATTTAATTTCATAAATGAGTTAAATAAAGGAAGGTTTCGTTAACGTAGTGAGAAATGATGGGTTGCTCTACCGATTAACAGAATGAAAGTTCTGTCCAAAATAACAATATGATTTATTATGACTAAACACAAAATAATAAACAAAAACACATGAAACATTTATAATACATCAAATTGGCTCAAATTGGATACACAAACAAACGCTGTGAAGGTGTAGTTGTCCCTAAACTAGATTGTGAGGTTTATGACGAAGTGGTATGTGGAGCCAATTCCTTGCCACTCAAATCTTAAGAGAGACACACAGCTAACCCAACATTAATTGCTGCTACTCAAGACAGAACAAAGTTAGAAAAAGACGAACAGGCGCACTCTGCTGAGCTCTGATTATCACCTAGGAAAATCCCTATCTGCTGGTGCTGCGGACATACAGTACCAAACTGTCTTCTTAACTGCCAGAACATGATCTGGCGTACCGGAGGCGATGGCTAGTTGCTTCGACGTCCTCGACCGAAAGGCGAGAGCCGACTCCCTAGAGCACCCGTACAGGCTGAACACACAACATTCCCGCCCCCACGACAGTGGCCGTGGTTAAACGTTCCAATCAGCAACTCGATAACCGGTGGAAAATTCCACTCCATTGCCGGAGCACTACCATTCCACCAATGGAGATTCTTGGCGCCAGTTTCTGCTCTGATTTTGCTACGTCACGGAGCTATGCCCTGAGCCAGCCAATCACAGTTACTATTTTGCAGAAAGCGCGGGAATTTTCCCGCCACAACTGCCTGGGTACACAAGTCATTCCCACGCCTCGCTGGTAGCCCGCCAGAAAGTGTTTTCGCTAAGATTCTGCTAAGTAACGGAACCTCTAGCCCAGCCGCTACTTCAGACCCCTCTGGGCGTGTCTTTTGACAATGTCGGCGTCTGCAAAGCATTCACTCGACTTCCTCACACCCGTCGGCTTAACCCTTTCCAGATCAGGAGTGCCCGCCTGTCACCGGACCACCCGGGTGACGAGAGACGCTGCGTGGGAAGTCCGCGTGTGAAGGAATAACGACTTTTCACCGCATGCAATTAGAGAGGAAAATCGTAAGATATAAATATGAGAGGGGGCTCATGCCACCTCTCAATACTTCGTACATGAAAATTAGTCAACTTAAAAAACAAGGGGTTGACTTTCATTGTGGGTATCGAATGCTCTAAGCCAAAATCACAAAAGTCAGCGAGTGATCATATGTGTATCTCTGCTTGCTCTTCATCAGTTGGCTCATGAACAACACCGACAATTCCTATCCTTTATTGTTACTGGTAACGATAAATGGTGTCGTTATGCTAACACAGGGAAAAATAAGGAATGCTTGAGCCCATACAAAGCAGCGACTCCCTGTACAAAGACCTGGTCCTCAACCATAAAAGATAATGTTATGCATATGGTGGAACACCGACGGAGTGGTATACCACAAATTGCTTCTTCAAGGCGTAACCCTGCCGACATTTAGCGCCAACAAATGAGGCGCCTTGCGGATGCAGTCCAAGAACAACGACGAGGCAGACTGCGTTACGTGGTGTCACTTCACGATAATGCCCACTCACATTTTGCTAAACTGACAAAAAAACACTATACAGGAGTTGGGTTGGAAATTCATTCCGCATCCATCTTTTTCACCTGATCTTGTGCCCTCAGATTTTCTCCCTCTTCCGCTATGTATCAAAAAATCTTCAAGGAACTTATACTCAAGCTGGCCGATTTCTGGCGTACTTTCATCCACATTTGTCGCATCGCATATATCACTTGCACTTTCCATTTTGTGATCAACATACGCGTGTTTTTGGTGTGTAGCGTTGCCAACTGCTGTTGTGTGTTTATCAATCTTTTGTTTGCGTTGTGTTGTGGTCTGATATTTGTCACTTATTGTGTGTGTGTGTGTGTGTGTGTGTGCGTGTGTTTGTGTGTGTGTCAGTGTATGTGTATGTATGTATGTATGTATTTCTTGCGTGGAATTGTGTAACTCTTTCTTCAGAGGGTGTCTGTTTTTGTATGGATATTTGTGTGTGTGTGTGTAAATGTGTGGTTTTCTTTTCTTTTATATAAATATGTGTCTATGTGTGGGTTTGTGTGTGTGTGTTTTGGCGGGGGGGGGGGGGGGGGAGAGGGAATGGAGAAGATGATTCATTAATTATTTGTCCTGGTTATATTTCGGTTTGTTATTGTTTTGGTGGCTAGCATGATCAGGGAGCTATTGCTTATATGGATTTGGACGTTAAGTAGCTTCTTTTCCATTGCAATGGCTCTTTGTACGTTGAAGTTTTCTTGCGATGTCAGGAGCTTTTTGTTGTGAGCATTCATTCTGATAACTAGCCAGCTGGAGTATCGAAACTAACGATTACATCTCCAGGACCAACACATGAGTTAACAGCGCTGGAAATCGTTAAGTTAAACCGAATGATAAGTTCACATTACGAGATTTGTGCTACAAAATTTGATTCTAACCTAAAAACCAAAAGAAGAGCACGACAAAATGTAATATAGCAACATATTATATTTACCACAATAAACAAATTGCCTTCAGTTAGTTGCATAGACGGTATATACCTCCACGAATATATCTGTTGTGTTTATTAAACTTATTGAGAAACGCTAAGAACTTCCGCACCAACCCAATTTTTACTGTCAGATGTATCAGAACGATTTTCGCTTATAGCTTTCGACTCAGGTCCCTTACCTGAAGCTGATACATTTGCCACTCTTCATCATGCCTGAAACTTGGTAACCTCATAGTGGAATAACGTTGTACGAGGGTCACTCCAAAACAAATGCACACTATTTTCCTAAAAATACAGTTTTCACTCTGCATGTGTAGATACATCCTTCCCACTTAGTTCAACCTGTTCCCGTGAGTGGCGCCGTGACAGCATGTCTTCCAGATGGTTGGTACACTTGGCGTTCGTCAGAAGCAACGTGCTGTCATAGAATTACAGTGCTGTGAAAACGAGACAGTGGGAAACATCCAAAAGAGATTCTGCTGTCGATCGGAGTACAGTTAGTCGGTGGGCAAGCAGGTTACGTGATGAAAGCGGGCACGGCAATATTTAGGATTGTCCTCCCAACGGCAGGCCTCGTACTGCACACACTCCAGACAATGTGCAGAGAGTTGTGACTGCTGACAGAAGCATCACAGTGAACGAATTGTCACGCTACGTTGGGATAGGGGAAGGATGTGTTTGCAGAATACTGAAAGTGTTGGCGTTAAAAAAGGTTTGTACCAGGTGGGTTCCCAGAATATTGACAATGGCTCACAAAGAAACAAGAAAAACGGTATGCAGCTAACTTTTGGAACAGTGCGAGAATGGTGGAGATGAATTTCTTGGAAGAATTGTGACAGGTGATGAAACATGGGTCCATCATTTTTCACCAGAGACGAAGAGGCACTCAGTGGATTGGCATCATGTAAATTCGCCCAAGGAAAAGAAATTCAGAACCGCACCTTCTGCTGGTTGGTTGGTTGGGGAAGGAGACCAGACAGCGAGGTCATCGGTCTCATCGGATTAAGGAAGGACGGAGAAGGAAGTCGGCCGTGCCCTTTCAAAGGAACCATCCCGGCATTTACCTGGAGACATTTAGGAAAGTCACGGAAAACCTAAATCAGGATGGCCGGACGCGGGATTGAACCGTCGTCTTCCTTCTGCTGGAAATATTATGGCTACGGTGTTTTTCGATTCCGAAGGATTCTTGCTTGTGGACATCGTGCCAAGGGGAACGACCATAAATTCTGATGCATATGTGACGACACCGAAGAAACTTCACGCTCGACTGAGTCGTGTTCGACCACATCGGCAAAAGCAGGATATTTTACTGTTGCAAGACAATGCACGGCCACATGTCAGTCAAAAAAACCACGGAAGCGATCACAAAACTCGGATGAACAACAATGAAACACTCGCCTTACAGTCCTGACCTGGCTCCATGTGACTGTCATCTCTTTGGGAAACTGAAAGACTCTCTTTGTGGAACAAGGTTTGAAGATGATGAATCCCTTGTGCACGATGCCAAACAGTGGCTCCAACAGTTTGGTCCAGAATTTTACCGTGCGGGTATACAGGCGCTGATTCCAAGATGGCGTAAGGCAGTTGAGAGGGATGGAAATTATGTGGAGAAATGAAAATATTGTCCCTATAGTCTGTCTGTAAACTCAAGAGCGAGCAGCGCTTTTGGTGGGGGAAGTGACCTTTGAGGGAAGAACGCTGCCACCATCCTACTGGGGCACCCAAAATCTGTTGCCTGTTACCTGTCTAGCGGTGTAGATCGGCGTGCACTGATATACGTCGTTTCTGTTCGTGGGATATTAGTTGTCAGTGTCAGTCAGTTAACTTTGTGTACTTACTGATATACTTCGATATCCGAAAGTGATGGATAATAGTCTATAATTGCAAGAAAATGTGCAGAATACTAAGAAGAGGAGGTATTTGGGAAGTAACGAGCGTTCGATCGTCTCTAATGTTATTACAGCGTGTATTAAAGAGGCGAGCCAAAAAGAACTGTTAGCTAATATTGCCAGTCCCAGTCAAAGGGCTGCAATTTATGCAAACGTCAGCCTCTCCCATAAGGACGCATAAGGGAGGAACGCAAAAATAAGCCGCATGGTTTCCTGGAATCGCCATGAAGTAAAGCTAATAAGTTTGGGAGGAAACCCATCATTATAGACAGTTTCAAAATCACGTAAAACCTTCGATGCTTAGGGGACACTAAATCTCTATCTCGGTCACTATTCATGTGATTCTAAGACATAGTGCTTAAAACATATGCGCAACAGCTATTCTTAGACACTGGTGAAATTTCCTTCGAAACATGTACACTGATTCTGGACTTCTAAGAAAAAAGCTTGACATACGAGTTACGTTCGCATATTAATTTTTATTTTTCGGTAAGAACTTTATTTGTTAGTCTACAGCAATGTTATCTTCAAAATATTCCTCATTACATACTATACACTTATGCCATTGCTTTTTCCAATTCCCGAAACACTATTAGGAACTGTTTCTTCAGGATAGTTTATAGCATTATAACTGTGCATTTTTAATCTCATCCATGCTTGTACAAAGGATGTATCTACTCACTGTAAATGGAGAAGAAATAAAAAGTTTGAGGTTCGCCGATGACATTGTAATTCTGTCAGAGACAGCAAAGGATTTGGAAGAGCTGTTGAACGGAATGGATAGTGTCTTGAAGGGAGGATATAAGATGAACATCAACAAAAGCAAAACGAGGATAATAGAATGTAGTCGGATTAAGTCGGGTGATGTTGAGGGAATTAGATTAGGAAATGAGACACTTAAAGTAGTAAAGGAGCTTTGCTATTTGGGGAGCAAAATAACTCATGATAGTCGAAGTAGAGAGGATATAAAATGTAGACTGGCAATGGCAAGGAAAGCGTTTCTGAAGAAGAGAAACTTGATAGAATCATTCATAGATTTAAGTGTCAGGAAGTCGTTTCTGAAATTGTATGGAGTGTAGCCATGTATGGAAGTGAAACGTGGACAATAAATAGTTTGGAAAGAAGAGAATAGAAGCTTTCGAAATGTCGTGCTAAAGAAGAATGCTGAAGATTAGGTGGGTAGATCATATAACTAATGAATAGAATTGGGGAGAAGAGAAGTTTGTGGCACAACTTGACTAGAAGAAGGGATCGGTTGGTAGGACATTTTCTGAGACATCGAGGGATCACCAATTTAGTATTGGAGGGCAGCGTGGAGAGTAAAAATCGTAGAGGGAGACCAAGAGATGGATACACTAAGCATATTCAGAAGTATGTACGTTGCAGTAGGTACTGGGAGATGAAGGAGCTTGCACAGGATAGATTAGCACGGACAGCTTCATCAAACCAGTCTCAGGACTGAAGAACACAACAACAACAACTCACTGTAAAACTTTGAAACATTTAGAATAAAAGATGGACTTAAAAAAAAATAGAGTGCATTTCTTTTGGAGGACCCCCGTGTAAGTGACTGCTGAGCGTGAGCAGATTCCAACCCTCGCGTTACAAGTGGCGCCCTGCTAGAACGAGCGCTCCGATCGTCGCCGTGCTGCGCGGCCAGCCGGCGGCAGCCACCACTCCACCCCCGCCGCCACCCCTTCCGCCCTGCCACGTGCAGGCGGGGTGTCAGCCGGCCACCGCGGCCAATTAACGCCCCGTCCGCCGCAGCGGCGCCTCCTAGCCCCTAACGCAGCCCAAACCCTCCCCTGCCGCAGCTGTTGTCACAGGGCGTCAGCCGACGCGCTCAGCCGGGGCCTCCCTCATCAGCGCGACGAGCCGGTTATTGGCGGACGCTGTTCAAAGTGCCGGCCACTACGGCCCGGTTTCATCCTGCTCTCTGTGCTCGTTACCGCGCTGTAACCGGAGTGTTTTGGCAAACGCATCAGTCACACGTCGGCAGCGCAGCACTATACTTCCGAATCGTGGACTGTGTGATGACAGGAAAAGAAGAGAATCGAAGTCTTTCGGAGGTGTGTTACAGATGGATGACGAAACTTAAGTGCACTGCCGAGAAATGAGGAGGTTCTCCGCAGAATCGGCGAGGAAAGGAATGTTTGGAAAACATAAGTACAATAAGAAGAAATAAAAAGTTTGAGGTTCGCCGATGACATTGTAATTCCGTCAGAGACAGCGAAGGACTTCAAAGAGCAGTTGAACGGAATGGACAGTATCTTGAAAAGAAGATATAAGATGAACATCAACTAAAGCAAAACGAGGATAATGGAATGTATTCGAATTAATTCGGGTCGTGCTGAGGGAATTAGATTAGGAAATGAGAGACTTAAAGTAGTAAAGGAGTTTTGCTATTTGGGGAGCAAAATAACTGATGATGGTCGAAGTAGAGAGGATATAAAATGTAGACTGGCAATGGCAAGGAAAGCGCTTCTGAAGAAGAGAAATTTGTTAATATCGAGTATAGACGTAAGTGTCAGGAAGTCGTTTCTGAAAGTATTTGTATGGAGCGTGGCCATGTACGGAAGTGAAACATGGACGATAACTAGTTTGGACAAGAAGAGAATAGAAGCTTTCGAAATGTGGTGCTACAGAAGAATGCTGAAGATTAGGTGGGTAGATCATATAACTAATGAATAGGATTGGGGAGAAGAGAAGTTTGTGGCACAACTTGACAAGAAGAAGGGACCGGTTGGTAGGACATGTTCTGTGGCATCAAGGGATCACCAATTTAGTATTAAAGGGAAGCGTAGAGCGTGGAGGGTAAAAATCGTAGAGAGAGACCAAGAGATGAATACACTAAGCAGATTCAGAAGGATGTAGGTTGCAGTAGGTACTGGGAGATGAAGAAGCTTGCACAGGATAGAGTAGCATGGAGAGCTGCATCAAACCAGTCTCAGGACTGAGTACCACAACAACAACAACAAGCACAATAAGGGACAGAATGACTGGACATGTTCTAAAACGTCAGGGAATAGGCCGGACGTCGAGCGAAAAAATTGTGTGGAAAGATAGTGATTCAATTATGAGGGTAGCGCACTAGGTAATGCACAGAATTTTTTTCTGAGCCGAATGCAAAACGTTACGTATATGCCATTTCAAATCTCCTGAGCGAGCGCGCCAAATTTCCGTCACTAACGACAAATAGCGTAGCTGCAGGAGACTTTGGAAATGGCATCTGTAGGTGATATATCTTGCAAGCAACGTTCCGTCACCGAGTTTCTCACTGCAGAGAACGAAACTTCGGAGTATTCAAAAAGCTTGTGGGAAGTCTATGGAGCATCTGACGTCGACAGAAGTACAGTCGCTGGGCACGGAGAGTGAGGTCATCAGAAGGCGGTTCGCCGGAGCTCAACGATTTCCAGAGGTTGGGGAGACCATTCATGGCTGTCATATCTGATATGTTCCAGCGAGCTTCCCAGCAAGACTCGGCTCCCCTCCCTCGTAACTGGAGAAGGCGAATCATATTCTCGAAAACCCATAATATTCTCCTCCTATATAGATTCTTCCGAATGCCAGCCAACCATATTTTAGTCCTTTGTCGCCCAGCACGCAAAGTTTGCAAAGGAATACCTATACTCTTACAGTGGTACGTTTCTGAGTAAAAATCCTTGGAAATAACCCAGTCGGTATGATTCCCGAGCCGGCCGCTGTGGTAGAGCGGTTCTAGGAACTTCAGTCAGGAACCACGTGGCTGCTACGGTGGCCGGTTCGAATCCTGCCTCAGGCATGGTTATGGGTGATGTCCTTCGTTTAGTTAGGTTTAAGTACACTACTGGCCATTAAAATTGCTACACCAAGAAGAAATGCAGATGATCAACGGGTATTCATTGGACAATTATATTATAGTAGAACTGACATGTGATTACACTTTCACGCAATTTGGGTGCATAGATCCTGAGAAATCAGTACCGAGAACAACCACCTCTGGCCGCAATAACGGCCTTGATACGCCTGGCATTGAGTCAAACAGAGCTTCGATGGCGTCTACAAGTACAGCTGCCCATGCAGTTTCAACATGATACGACAGTTCATCAAGAGTAGTGACTGGCGTATTGTAACGAGCCAGTTGCTCGGCCACCATTGATCAGCGATATCAATTGGTGAGAGATTTGCAGAATGTGCTGGCCAGGGCAGCAGTCGAACATTTTCTGTATCCAGAAAGGCCCGTACAGGACCAGCAACATGCGGTCGTGCATTATCCAACTGAAATGTAGGGTTTCGCAGCGATCGAGTGAAGGGTAGAGCCACGGGTCGTAACACATCTGAAATGTAACGTCCACTCTTCAAAGTGCCGTCAATGCGAACAAGAGGTGACCGAGACGCGTAACCAATGGCACCCCATACCATCACGCCAGGTGATATGCCGGTATGTTGGTGACGAATACATGCTTCCAATGTGCGTTCACCGCGATGTCACCAAACACCGATACGACCATCATGATGCTGTAAACAGAAGGGGGATTCATCAGAAAAAATGAGGTTTTGCCATTCGTACACCCATGCTCGCCGTTGAGTACACCATCGCAGGCGCTCCTCTCTGTGATGCAGCGTCAAGGGTAACCGCAGCCATGGTCTCCGAGCTGATAGTCCATGCTGCTGCAAAAGTCGTCGAACTGTTCGTGCAGATGGTTGCTGTGTTGCAAACGTCCCCATCTGTTGACTCAGGGATCGAGACATGGCTGCACGATCCGTTACAGCCATGCAGATAAGATGCCTGTCATCTCGACTGCTAGTGATACGAGGCCGTTGGGGTCCAGCACGGCGTTCCGTATTACCCTCCTGAGCCCGCTGATTCCATATTCTGCTACGTCATTGGGTCTAGACCAACGCGAGTAGCAATGTTGCGATACGATAAACCGCAATCGCGGTAGGCTACAATCCGACCTTTATCAAAGTCGGAAACGTGATGGTACGCATTTCTCCTCTTTAAACGAGGCATCACAACAATGTTTCACCAGACAACGCCGGTCAACTGCTGTTTGTGTATGAGAAATCGGTTAGAAATTTTCGTCATGTCAGCACGTTGTAGGTGTCGCCACCGGCGCCAACCTTGTGTAAATCCTCTGAAAAGCTGATCATTTGCATATCACAGCATCTTCATCCTGTCGGTTAAATTTCGCGTCTGTAGCACGTCATGTTTGTGGTGTAAGAATTTGAATGGCCAGTAGCGTGTTCTAAGTCTAGACGACTGATGACCTCAGATGTTAAGTCCCATAGTGCTTAGAGCCATTTTTGTGATTTCCGACGTGACCCTTCCTCATTCCTCTCAGCTGTGTCCAAGATTAGCAAAGTTTCCGGTTATCCTTCCGGTCCGGCTACAACAGCAACCGGCCGCGACTCTATTGTCCTCCAGCGCTCAGGTGCCCCAACGTCCATCTTGCTACTTTCTGTCTTTAAGCAGGATCAATACACCTGTGTGGTCCTTCCACCCAGGGCTTGATTTCCGCCTGCCGTTTCGTCTTTGCTAGCGTCCTAACCTCTACTAGTATAGGCAATCATTCATTATGCTATTTTGATAATACAGACACTCAGTCACCTTTCATGCAAAAGCGTTAACTATTATTTGCAAGGCGTACATGACAATGTCAGTCTCTTTAAATATTCATATATACAATGATCAATCTATAAAATGATACCTAATTGTGGTTGTAGGTCACGACAAAGTATGTAGATGAGTGCTTGTAAGGTGCGAAGTTATAGCCACCTTACAATACTAATAACGTGGATATAACAGTTCAGTCCTTCATTGAATTGTGACCATCTCTGGATATATAAATATTAATTACATGTTAATTAGGTTTCCGATTTGAGGATTCAGAGAAACAAATTTACCACTAGTGCGACCTAAACCACTTTCTCTTAGGAAGTGAGTCACTGAGTTTTACTTATACATATCTGTTTTTCCATGTACCCTAACCTACACTGTGCCGAATGTAATGGTGCTATCAATCTCCTGATGATCAACCCCAGTTCTTGTTCTGTCCACTTGCTTCTTTATCAAGAAGAATTCCCCTTCTACCATCTTCCAGACCTTCCGGAACCTTACCTTCCCTTCCGGCCCTACTTGACATCTCGCCGACGTCAACTTCATCTCCGAACTCTGAGTACCAATTTCGTTAAGTGAAAACTATAGTCACCGACAACTCCTAACAGCGAAACAACAGATAAACAACTGCTCAAGCTGAACATCAGTGGGAAAAAAATACATGATTGAGATTTAATATTTTATTTAGCACCTGTAACACCAAAGTTACTCAACTGAGAAACCCATGTAGGTTTATCCGAGATGCAATAGTCTATATAGTTACGTTTTATTTTTCCATAAAATTTAACTAAATTACGACATAGAGAAGTACGAGGTTGGCAGGTCTTTCTCGGGGTTTTCCAAGGTTTTCCATCGAGAATTGCCTGAATAGGGAGACGTGGGAGTATATACGCTGTAGCAAGCAAGTTTTTCGACTGTCAGCTAAACTAGTACAGTTAACTTTGAATAAGTGGTAGCTTGTTATTATATGCTACTTCTGCGAGAATACTTTTTTTCTGCTCTTATGATCTTAAGAATTATAGTAAAGTAATCTGAAAGACGTTTGTCTCTAAATATTCCGGAACGTCAGTGAAATGTGTTTCATTAAAAAAAATATCGTTTCCATAAGGGACAATCTAATAACACATCTGTGTGTTGACAGTGAGAAGTGCAATTGTCATGAAATGACCAGAATGAGATTTTCACTCTGCAGCGGAGTGTGCGCTGATATGAAACTTCCTGGCAGATTAAAACTGTGTGCCCGACCGAGACTCGAACTCGGGACCTTTGCCTTTCGCGGGCAAGTGCTCTACCAACTGAGCTATCGAAGCACGACTCACGCCCGGTACTCACAGCTTTACTTCTGCCAGTATCTCGTCTCCTACCTTCCAAACTTTACAGAAGCTCTCCTGCGAACCTTGCAGAACTAGCACTCCTGAAAGAAAGGATATTGCGGAGACATGGCTTAGCCACAGCATGGGGGATGTTTCCAGAATGAGATTTTCACTCTGCAGCGGAGTGTGCGCTGATATGAAACTTCCTGGCAGATTAAAACTGTGTGCCCGACCGAGACTCGAACTCGGGACCTTTGCCTTTCGCGGGCAAGTGCTCTACCAACTGAGCTACCGAAGCACGACTCACGGCCGGTACTCACAGCTTTACTTCTGCCAGTACCTCGTCTCCTACCTTCCAAACTTTACAGAAGCTCTCCTGCGAACCTTGCAGAACTAGCACTCCTGAAAGAAAGGATATTGCGGAGACATGGCTTAGCCACAGCCTGCTCCACTCCGCTGCAGAGTGAAAATCTCATTCTGGAAACATCCCCCAGGCTGTGGCTAAGCCATGTCTCTGCAATATTCTTTCTTTCAGGAGTGCTAGTTCTGCAAGGTTCGCAGGAGAGCTTCTGTAAAGTTTGGAAGGTAGGAGACGAGGTACTGGCAGAAGTAAAGCTGTGAGTACCGGGCGTGAGTCGTGCTTCGGTAGCTCAGTTGGTAGAGCACTTGCCCGCGAAAGGCAAAGGTCCGGAGTTCGAGTCTCGGTCGGGCACACAGTTTTAATCTGCCAGGAAGCGTCATGAAATAATATTGCGTCAGTTTTATAAATATTTATTGTAAGAATGTTCGTAAACGTATTAAGCGCTGAGTGCACGGACAGTGGTTATGACAATAGTGTAACTGTTAGAGAAACATTATCAACTGTGAGAAAGAAGCTCTCTGTGAAGTATTTCGAGACGTTATTGGAATGAGAAACAGATGTGTAACGCAGATTGTAACATTTGTCTTCAGCTGGTGGGGTGAGAATAGAAATCATGGAGTGAACGGAAATTTTCCTATTGTTTAAGAGCCGCCACTGTGACATCTTTTAAAGACAGCTTGTTTAAGCGCAAACGCGTATAAAAGTCAGCTTAAATGCGGTTCAGTGTTGGTAAAGGCTACAAAAAGATTAAATAAGTAAACTTTTTGCAAAGGTGAACTCTTTTTCATTTGCAACGAATGTCACTGGAACACGTAGGTGTTCACGTGTACGCACCTAGTCATCTCCCTTGATGAATGAGTGCCGGTTCGAGCCTGGGCACGGTCCAGTCCATCGGAAAAAGTCTCCCTTCTTCGAAAGCGTTATAACTTTATCATCGACTTTCCCCCAAACTGACGCCTGCATTCAAGAATCATCGGAGTGTTCTGCTGCATCCACCCCATAGTCACGTCTGTTTCTAGCGAAGCTGTATAAACATAGAATGTTTCAGAGAGCGACTGTTTCTAGGAGTATCAGCGGCGCGGAAAGAGACGAGAGCTGCAACGGTCCACCACAATTCTCTTTCGGATTACGGGGACTGTGAAAAATTCAAGTAATGTAGAAATACTTTCTCAAATGGCTAGTTAAATTCTTTCTTGATGAAGGATACTTATGCATTCATGGAGTTACACAGCCTTTGTAGTATTACACAGTCCATATAACAGAAATCCTTAAAACTTTATTAGTTTATGAATAGTTAGTAAGTACAGAAACATTAAAACAGACAGCAAGTGGCAGCAATAGGAGTGGAGGATGTATAAAGTATGGTATGTGAAGGGAAGGTATATAAAGTATGTTAAGAGACCGGGAGAGTGGGGGGTGGTAAGAAAAAAAAGCACTCCGTCTTCAGGCCACGAGTGGCCTACCGGGAACATCCGACCGCCATGTCATCCTCAGTGGAGGATGCGGATAGGAGGGGCGTGGGGTCAGCACACCGCTCTCCTGGTCGTTATGATGGTACTCTTGACCGAAGCCGCTACTATTCGGTCGAGTAGCTCCTCAATTGGCATCTCGTGGCTGAGTGCACCCCGAAAAATGGCAACAGCGCATGGCGGCCTGGATGGTCACCCACCAAGTGCCGACCACGCCCGACAGCGCTTAAATTCGGTGATCTCACGGGAACCGGTGTATCCACTGCGGCAAGGCCGTTGCCAGTGGGGAGTGGTGGATGATGGAAACAGTGCAGTCATTGTCGTAATGCAGCATGATTTATCTTATGTCCGAAAGAGCATGACCATTGGCTTTCGGGCCTAGGATGGAAGCATTTCCAAAACGGCGAAGTCTGTAAACTGTTCGCACGCCGTAAACTGTGCATGACAAAATTGCACTATCTGAAACGGGCAGCGTTGTAACAGTGGTGCTCCACGTACCATACATCACAGGGGTGAACCAAAGTTGCGGAGATATGTGCAGGTGAATAGCAGTGCAACTTTTGAGGAACTAGCCACCCAGATGAACCACGAGGCTATCAACAGTATATCGTCAACAACTGTTCAGCAAAGGTTGTTGCGTATGGTCCTTCACAGCAGGCGCCACATTCATGCGCCCATGCTGACTGCTGTTCATAGGCGACGAATGCTGGAGTCTGCACGCCGTTACCACAACAGGTAATCCACTTAGTGACAACAGAGGGCCTTTTCAGATGAATCACTTTGCTCGCCGCATCAGACAGATGTCCCTGGCCGTGTACAGAATGAAACGACTGAAAACAAAGACAGTCCAACAATCATCGGAAGGGTCAAGGCCGGAGAAGGGACCGTTATGGTCCTGGAAGGCACAACATATCAACACAAGTACGCACCTATCCTTGGGGACCATGTCCACAGCCGCCCGCAGTGGCTGAGCGGTTCTAGGCGCTACAGTCTGGAACCGCGCGACCGCTACGGTCGCAGGTTCGAACCCTGCCTCGGGCATCGATGTGTGTGATGTCCTTAGGTTAGTTAGGTTTAAGTAGTTCTAAGATCTAGGGGACTGATGACCTCAGAAGTTAAGTCTCTTAGTGCTCAGAGCCATTTGAACCATTTGAACCATGACCACACGTACGTGAATTTTGTTTTTGCTTGACTGGTCGGCATCTACCAACAGGACAGTGCAACGTGTCACAAAGCTCGCATTGTACGTGCGTCCTTCGAGAAACGCTAGGATGAGTGTACTGTACTCCCCTGGCCAACAAACTCCACGAATCTGAACGCCCTCGAGAGTCTGTGGGACCATTTTGATCGGACAATAGAAACTTAGGTCGGTGTGGCTTTTCACACAGTGTGTTGAGTCAAAGGGCTGTGTACCGCTGAATTTGGCGTTAGAGTGAGGCCCGTAGTTTCCACTACTGTTGCATTAGCCGCAAAGGGCCGGATAGCCGTGGACACATCCTGGACGAGCGTTATCACGGGCAGCAGCAGAAAGTGCGCATCTACATAGATCAGTCGTGCCAGTCGGTATAGACATCAGCACTATCTTCTGGCCACTGTCCTCTCAGTGCCTCGAGTCTCACTCAGTCCGGCAATTATCTATGGCGTTAACTCGTCTGCGCTGAGACGGGAATGCTGAAAGCTCACGAGCAATAACATCGAAATGGAGGTAGGTCCAGATCTTCTCTGCAAACGTCTACCTATTCTGACCCCTTACCCATGAGTAAATCCTCCACGCTAAGGTCTGCATCTCCATGCACCCGTGCTTACATGCTTCGTGTATGTCTTATTGTACTACATATAAGCCGTTGTCTCTACTCAGTACATGTGATCATACACACTGAATACTAATATATATTATTACACTACTGTCCATTAAAACTGCTACACCACGAAGATGACCTGCTACAGGCGCGAAATTTAACCGACAGGAAGAAGATGCTGTGATATGCAAATGATTGGCTTTTCAGAGCATTCACACAAGATTGGCGCCGGTGGCGACACCTACAACGTGCTGACATGAGGAAAGTTTCCAACCGATTTCTCATCCACAAACAGCAGTTGACCGGCGTTGCCTGATGAAACGTTCTTGTGATGCCTCGTGTGAGGAGGAGAAATGCGTACCATCAAGTCGCCGACTTTGATAAAGGTCGGATTGTAGCCTATCACGATTGTGGTTCATCGTATCGCGACATTGCTGCTCACGTTGGCCGAGATCCAATGATGTTAGGAGAATACGGAGTCGGTGGGTTCAGGAGGGTAATACGGAACGCCGTGCTGGATCCCAACGGCCTCGAATCACTAGCAGTCGAGATGACAGGCATCTTATCCGCATGGCTGTAGCGGATCGTGCAAACACGTCTCGATCCCTGAGTCAACAGATGGGGACGTTTGCAACACAACAACCATCTGCACGAACAGTTCGATGACGTTTGCAGTAGTACGGACTATCAACTCGGATACCATGGCTGCGGTTATCCTTGGCTCTGCATCACACACAGGGGTGCCTGCGATGGTGTACTCAACGACGAACCTGGGTGCATGAATGGCAAAACTATTTTTTTTTTCAGATGAATCCAGGTTCCGTTTACATCATCATGATGGTCACATCCGTTTTTGGCGACATCGCGGTGAACGCACATTGGAAGCGTGTATACGTCATCGCCATACTGGAGTATCACCCGGCGTGATGGTATGGGGTGCCATTGGTTCCACGTCTCGGTCACCTCTTGTTCGCATTGACGGCTCTTTGAACAGTGGACGCTACATTTCAGATGTGTTACGACCCGTGGCTCTACACTTCATTCGATCCCTGCGAAACCCTACATTTCAGCAGGATAATGCACGACCGCATATTGCAGGTCCTGTATGGGCCTTTCTGGATACAGAAAATGTTCGACCGCTGCCCTGGCCAGCACATTCTCCAGATCTCTCACCAACTGAAAACGTCTGGTCAATGGTGGCCGAACAACTGGCTCGTCACAATACGCCAGTCACTACTCTTGAAGAACTGTGGTATCGTGTTGAAGCTGCCTGGGGAGCTGTAGCTGTACAGGCCATCCACGCTCTGTTTGACTCAATGCCCAGGCGTATCGAGGCCGCTGTTACGGCCAGAGCTGGGTGTTCTGAGTGCTGATTTCTCAGGATCTATGCACCCAAATTGGGCGAAAATGTAATCACATGTCGGTTCTAGTATAATATATTTGTCGCATTAATACTCGTTTATCATCTGCAGTTCTTCTTGGTGTAGCAATTTTAATGGCCAGTATTGTACAATATTCGCTGCATGACACAACAGATTTGTCCAGCAACTGATAACTTTAAAGGTACCTAGACACCATAAATAAGAGAGAACGATCACAATATTCTCCCAAATCACAACGCTGTTAAAAACGGCTCCAAATGACATAGAGACGTGGTGCAGATCCCACGGAACCAGAATGCATAGCAGGCACAAATAAATGAAAAATAGGCGAAGGCAAATTAAGACAAATCTAATGCTAACACGGCTCTAAAACTGTTTGCCGCAGTTGGTCGCAAAACAGATAATAACAAAATCAACTGTACACTTGATCTACTTATTAACTACATGATATATTATAAAAGGAAAATTTAGTCTGCACACAGATTGTCCTAAGGACCGAAAACTGAGCAGGATTCGCCAAATCATGCAATGTCCCGCAGTATGTGAGACTGTGAAACATGTCTGAGTAATGGACTTACCCAGGCTCTGTCACGCTCTTCTTAAGACACCATGTTAACTGAAAATTACGCAACGGAATCGCTGTCTTGCAGTGCCCTAACACAGAACGATAAGGTGTAAATTGCATTATTCTTACTGTTTATCAGTCTGTTCAGCCAATGGAATAAATCTGTGCTCCTTCAAATAAAAACGCTAATGATACATAAAGCGATTATTTCTTATACTGAACAATTGCAAAGTATTGGTATCAACATTCTAGGAAAAACAAAGTTAACTGCGGACGAAAGCTAAGAAGACAGGTAAACGGAGGGATGGCTGCTGTATCCTAATTACAAATTTAATCGTTAATCCAATGCAACCCAACGATTAATTTAGAAACTCCAGTGATCGATTGTATACCATATCAAACTATACAAATGCATCAACCGGATTTAGCGGAGCTGTAGCCACGGTACGCTCCTATATACGCATTAGGCCCCAACTAGCGAGACATGCCGTTGTACACTCTCACCAATATGTTGTGGCGGCAAGTCGGAGACCATGGTCGTAATGGAGAATGATGATTTCGCTCGTCAGGACCCGGACATCTGCAAGCACCACGATGCCTTGAGCCAGCAACCTGTCTCCATCCGCAATCGAACCAAGACTGTCCTTATTTCTTCAAAAAATGTTCAAATGTATGTGAAATCGTATGGGACTTAACTGCTAAGGTCATCAGTCCCTAAGTTTACACACTACATAACCTAAATCATCCAAAGGACAAACACACACACCCATGCCCGAGGAAGGACTCGAACCTCCGCCGGTTCAAAAATGGTTCAAATGGCTCTGAGCACTATGGGACTTAACTTCTGAGGTCATTAGTCTCCTAGAACTTAGAACTAGTTAAACCTAACTAACCTAAGGACATCACAAACATCCATGCCCGAGGCAGGATTCGAACCTGAGACCGTGGCGGTCTTGCGGTTCCAGACTGCAGCGCCTTTAACCGCACGGCCACTTCGGAAACTCCGCCGGGATCAGCAGCACAGTCCATGACTGCAGCGCCTCAGATTGCCCGGCTAATCCCGCGCGGCATTTATTTCTTCCATCTGCACCAAATTCGGCAGTTTGCGCCAACCTGGCTGCAAATGCCAGTCAGGAAAAATGTTACTCTTTTCCTCCAGTAGCTTGTCAATAAGCAGTTTAACAAATCCCCATCCCGGAATATCGTCAGACACGGGCCAATCAGTGCACATCTTCTTCGCCAGTTTGTCCCAGGAATTCCTGTCTGTCGTCATCCGGCGATGGGCGAATCAGAGCTTAGTTTAACAATCCTCAATTTTCCGACGCTAGACGACATTCCAACACTTGCACTTTTCCGCCATAAATTGTGATGTCCCAGCAGATACTTGAAACTGCTGCCTTCGGCCATCTCCAGAATCAAGTCGTGCCACTAGCCGCTAAACCCGACTTAATGAAAAGGACCGCTAGGTTCCGCGAACTTCCATCGGTGGCCACTTGACAAGTGCAAGCCAGCGCAAAGCTTTCAGTGCCCACGACACTCTCACCCTATTCAGAGCAGTGTGCGGGTTGTGCGTCTTTCGTGTTCTCACAGACTGTAACTATTAGCCCCTTTACAGACGACCATTGCAGTTTTATAAAATACATTTACCCGTAATAAATGAACGTAAGGAGACTTTAAGTATATACAACTAAACTGTCCTGTCTATTATCAGTCATTACAAGGGCTTTAGTATAAATGGAAGGAGGCAAGCCAGACAGCTTGCAACCTTCCAAACTGTGTGACTGAATACGTGATTTCCTCTCAGAAATGTCACATTTCTTAATAACTGACGGAAAGTCATCGTGTAAAAGAGAAGTAACATCTGGCATTCCTCAGGAAAGTGATATAAGCCGTCTGTTGTTCGTGGTCTACATAAACGACAAAGAAGGTAATCTGACCATCTATCTTAGATTCTTTGTCGATGATGCTGTCATTTCCCTCCTTGTCATCACATGATGAAAACCAGCTGCAAAGTGATTTAGACAAGATAACTGTATGGTCCGAAAATTGGCAGTTGACCCTAAATAATGAGAAGTGTGAAGTTATCCACATCATTCCTAAGAGGTATCCGCTAAATTTCGGTTACACGATAAATCAAACAAACCTAAAGGCTGTAAATTCAACTAAATACTTGGGAATTATGATTACGAATAACTTAAAGCGGAAAGATGAAATAGATAATGTTGTGGGAAAATGAAACCAAAGACCGCGTTTTAAAGGCAGAGCAGTTAGAAAACGTAACAGGTTTACTAGAGAGACTACTTACATTACGGTTGTCCGCCCTCCTCTGGAGTATTACTCTGCGGTGTGAGATTCGAATTAGGTAAAATTGACGGAGAACATTGAAAAAGTCCAAAGAAGGGCAGCTCGTTTTGCATATTTGTGAAATAGGGAAGGGAGAGCAACAGATATGATACGCCAAGGGGATGGGTACGTTATAAGAAAAGGCGTTTTTTGTTAAGGCAAGACCTTCTCACGAAATTTCAATTACCAACTTTCTCCTCAGAGGGTGAAAATGTTTTGTTGATGCCCACCCACATGGAGATGAACGATCATTGTAATGAAATAATGCACGGAAAGATTTAAGTGTTTGTTTTTCCCGTGCGCTGTTCGTGACTGAAAATGTAGAGGAACAGCTTGAAGGCGGCTCGATGAACCCACTGCCAGGCACTTAATTGTGAAATGTATAGTAATAACGTAGACATAGAAGGAGATGCAGATTATCAATCAGAATTGATTGCAAGTGCAATGACGTTAGCTGAATCTCTAGATAGTTCCTGTGACATGTTCATTGTTTTCTAAAGCTTTCTTGGACGACAAGAGACAGTGCGGTGTTTGGTTGCACGACTCACGCGCCTATTCCAGTTGACTTACACATTGTGCGTGCAGCCCATCCTGTTCTTTGGGTCATCAGCTACGTCCCTCACAACGTTTAATTCTTCTCTGAAGACAGGATCAGGTTAAAGGGAATAATATTAACCAACTCTCTATTCTTGAAATAAATCATGTACTCGTAGACTCTTGCGATTTCAACGACAATATATTTTCAACTTGAAACGGCTCCTTAGAAAAATTTATGAATTTCTGTGTTGACAAACCTATTACATTATTTGCGTTTCAAACAGCTGAGCAAAACTGAACGTACTCAGACATTTCTGTCTTTACTTATTCTGATCATCACTAAACTGACACACAATATTTTTAGCGCAATGTAATCTGACTTTTAATAATCCCTACCAAAGGATGGCCCTGACTAACAATAACCTATACCTTTCATGAATCACTTACCTCACAAAAAACTTCGTTACTCAAACTACTGCAATACAGCGAGCGCCACTACTGTCAGCTAAATAAAAGATTCAAACTACTGAAGGCACTAACTACTGATAGGCATAGTTAGCAAATGAAAGATTTTGATAGAGAACAAACAATGTATTTACCTTAATAGTGTTCAAAAGTCATTATATATATAATGACCTTTTAACGCTATTAAGGTAAATACATTGTTTGTTCTCTATCAAAATCTTTCATACCTTAATAGTGTTCAAAATTCATTATATATATACTGCTAAGGTAAATACATTGTTTGTTCTCTATCAAAATCTTTCATATATATATATATATATATATATATATATATATATATATATATATCAGTTCATGGCATCCAGTCTTACAAATTTGCTGTCTCTGTCCAAAACTCCGCCATCTCACTCCCCACATCCACCACTGCTGGCGGCTCACCTCAAACTGCGCAACGCTACGCGCTGTTCACATCGAACTGCCCACTACAATAGAGAACTTTTCAACAATGCAAACCAGACACAGACTGCGCTACGTGGCTTTACCAATAAAAAAACCTAAACAGCCTACTTACAAACTCTTATCCCGTAGTAACGATTATTCTGCACAAACTCCAGCAAGCCCACTGGTTCTTAGATCAATGTCAGAATCGACTAAACACGCATAGAATTACATGCGTTCTGACTCATGCAGAGCCAAGACATGATGTAAGACTGTCTATATAACACACGCTTCATCTGTCTCTGTAACAATCCTCATGACACCACAAACCACGGAACATTATCCAAACACTCTTTGACTTTTTGGTATAACTTCTAAGGCGCTGCTGGTAACTACTTGTCGGGGCCGCTCGTCTGAAGTGGCTCCTAGCTCCTCGTGACAGCAGTCCTTCCTGCACACACAGACATGTGTGGCGCAGTAAAAAGGCTCTCTCACCCTCGCCATTAAAATATCGGGTGTTCGAGACGGTGGAGAGCCAAGTGTTTCCAGAATTTACCCCGAAATTCTCGAAGCACTACAGTCTGCGACTTAATTTATAAGACAAAAATGGGAAATATGCTTGGTGAATCTATCAAACACCAGCCTTTTCTCATTTTTTCACTCAGACACTGTGCAGAGTACCTGATATGTTATAATCACATGAAAAAAGCATCTTACTACTGTAGACTGCATTGACGTTTCTATAGGCGCTACACGCTGTCAGGAGATTTTTTTTCTTCTCTTTCCCTTGTTCTCTTTCTCTTAGGTTCATCCAACATTTTCAGGTATTACACCCTACGATTGATGTCTGTATGATTTCAACGAAACAGTCTCAATAAAGTTTAGTGGAACCGAATTCACTACAGCCGTCTTTCGGAAGTTGAAACGGCCACTCGCTGTAGAAGGGGAGAACTCTCGTTCCGTGGGAAGACACTGCCGATGCGAGTAGGAAATTTGGTTGCTCTGCCTTCGAGAGACAATCTTTCGGGTGTTGGCATTAAACAGAGTTAAGGAGAACCCTGTATGTTTACGCCCTGTACTGCGCAGTTTGGAGGAAAGGTCGCTTATCCATCAGATAGAAAGATGCGTTGATATACACTCCTGGAAATGGAAAAAAGAACACATTGACACCGGTGTGTCAGACCCACCATACTTGCTCCGGACACTTCGAGAGGGCTGTACAAGCAATGATCACACGCACGGCACAGCGGACACACCAGGAACCGCGGTGTTGGCCGTCGAATGGCGCTAGCTGCGCAGCATTTGTGCACCGCCGCCGTCAGTGTCAGCCAGTTTGCCGTGGCATACGGAGCTCCATCGCAGTCTTTAACACTGGTAGCATGCCGCGACAGCGTGGACGTGAACCGTATGTGCAGTTGACGGACTTTGAGCGAGGGTGTATAGTGAGCATGCGGGAGGCCGGGTGGACGTACCGCCGAATTGCTCAACACGTGGGGCGTGAGGTCTCCACAGTACATCGATGTTGTCGCCAGTGGTCGGCGGAAGGTGCACGTGCCCGTCGACCTGGGACCGGACCGCAGCGACGCACGGATGCACGCCAAGACCGTAGGATCCTACGCAGTGCCGTAGGGGACCGCACCGCCACTTTCCAGCAAATTAGGGACACTGTTGCTCCTGGGGTATCGGCTAGGACCATTCGCAACCGTCTCCATGAAGCTGTGCTACGGTCCCGCACACCGTTAGACCGTCTTCCGCTCACGCCCCAACATCGTGCAGCCCGCCTCCAGTGGTGTCGCGACAGGCGGGAATGGAGGGACGAATGGAGACGTGTCGTCTTCAGCGATGAGAGTCGCTTCTGCCTTGGTGCCAATGATGGTCGTATGCGTGTTTGGCGCCGTGCAGGTGAGCGCCACAATCAGGACTGCATACGACCGAGGCACACAGGGCCAACACCCGGCATCATGGTGTGGGGAGCGATGTCCTACACTGGCCGTACACCACTGGTGATCGTCGAGGGGACACTGAATAGTGCACGGTACATCCAAACCGTCATCGAACCCATCGTGCTACCATTCCTAGACCGGCAAGGGAGCTGCTGTTCCAACAGGACAATGCACGTCCGCATGTATCCCGTGCCACCCAACGTGCTCTAGAAGGTGTAAGTCAACTACCCTGGCCAGCAAGATCTCCGGATCTGTCCCCCATTGAGCATGTTTGGGACTGGATGAAGCGTCGTCTCACGCGGTCTGCACGTCCAGCACGAACGCTGGTCCAACTGAGGCGCCAGGTGGAAATGGCATGGCAAGCCGTTCCACAGGACTACATCCAGCATCTCTACTATCGTCTCCATGGGAGAATAGCAGCCTGCATTGCTGCGAAAGGTGGATATACACTGTACTAGTGCCGACATTGTGCACGCTCTGTTGCCTGTGTCTATGTGTCTGTGGTTCTGTCAGTGTGATCATGTGATGTATCTGACCCCAGGAATGTGTCAATAAAGTTTCCCCTTCCTGGGACAATGAATTCACAGTGTTCTTATTTCAATTTCCAGGAGTGTATTTCGTATAATCCAAGTTTAGAATTTCAGATTTTTATACAGACTAACGTAGTTTCTGTATAATCAGTCACGTGATAGGTACTTCCTTCAGCATGTAACGTTTTCCTTGTGCTTTCCCAGTCGCTTGGAGGAAATAACATACTACCATACAAAATAGAAGAGTATGTGTAGTCTACACGTGAGAGTTGTTTAGTTTATCTCATGGGTGCGCACACCCGGCGACAAGGGGGTCGCCTCCCCTAAACCCCCACCTCCCCTCCCAGCTCTCAGGAAAAGGACGGAATATATTCCTTTGTTTTTTAAGTGCTTCGGAATTGAAACTTTCTTATGGCTACTTACTTACAAGTCACCAATCACCTTCAAAAATATTACCTACGCTGCATACCCTAAGTTGTGCCCAACCCCCTCCACCCACAAACCATCGTATGGGCGCACTTGTTCGGTCCACAGTGTTTCATTTTCTTCTCTTTCTCAGGAAATAAGCCATCTGCGACAGATGCCTAACAAAAAGGACGATGCGAACATAATACTTTAATACCCACAAATATTGTAAACTAAAAATATACTGCATTGTTTTTGTAGCTATTGAAAGTTCTTATTTAGTACCGCTTATTCACCAGCGAAAGTAAATTCAGTTATATGTGAACTCAAACTGGGTTTGTAATTGCTTTGTTGATTTGTTGGCTGACACAATGGAGCAAACTACTAAGGGCGTAAAATTTTCAACGAACAAACTGCATCTTCAGCGACTCTTCAGGAACGAACCGTAGCCGCCTGCTGCGACCGAGAGGTTCTAGGCGCTCCAGTCCGGAACCGCTCTTCCGCTAGGTCGCATGTTCGAATCCTGCCACGGGCATGGATGTGTGTGATGTCCTTAGGTTAGTTAGGTTTAAGTAGTTCTAAGTCTAGGGGACTGATGACCTCAGATGTTAAGACCCATAGTGCTTAGAGCCATTTGAACCAAAGGAACGAACCATATTTATGGTGAGTATTAACAAATACCAACATTTTTGACGGTTCCTCGAGCGTTTCAAACTTTGACGCTTGTAAGTGGAAACTATTGTGGAAATATTAAGTGTTTTCATACCCGTCATACTGTAAAACTTCTCAGTTCTAACAACAGGAAGAAGAAATAAGATACTGAACTCAAAACTGAAAACGTTATAGTCTTCGACTGCTACAATTACAAATTTCAATTTGAACCAGTTGTTCAAAGCTCCTATGCTGACTAACATGGACTCTGAAAAAACCTTGAGTTAAATAGCATACTATGGTTGACTGATAGGACAATGAGTACAGTAGTACACCGACAAATAAATTTTTTAGGCTAAACTGGAATGTGCATGGTATCCGAATCAGGTAGTACCAATATGAGATAATAATGTGTACAGATAAAGTCAGTAAGACACTGAACCGAACGTTTATATACGGCTGTTATTTATTTAGTTTTGATGGACTAGACTGACGTGGCAGTCACTTACAGGAATAACAAGTGATATCAACTCATTTATTAATCATGAAAGACCATAACTGTTTCTTTTATTGAGTATTTCAACTGATGAATGACAAAAAGAAAAATGTTAGATAGATAAAGGAAAAGTTACACGATGGTTAGGATCTTCTACACATATTTTCCCTTGAGAGAGAAGAAATAATCAGGACTGTTACCATGTTGAGGCCTGACCGTATTTACAAACAGTGTGTCCAGATGCACGAAGTCAGTCATTGTTTTGAGAATTTTGCACTGAAGTGTTCTGTGATACACAACCAAGGCTCCTACAAGCTGTGGAAGTCAGGCGACGCATCGGACGTGTGTCTTGCAGCTGATGTCGCTGGCCGGCGTCGCCGATGCGTCTCTCATTATGGGATGTTCTCCCTGCAGCGCTCTGGCACTCAGGACCCTACCTCACATTCCACAATCCTCTAGAAGCTGCTCTCCAGGAGGGGATAATACTCAGCCGTAGAGTTTCTTGATTTAATTCTCGGGTTACTGGAACAAATACTCGCTTAATCGAAGATAGGTTGTAGCTGTATCTGTTTCCTCCATTTGTTGGATATGAGGTGGTACCCGGTGTCTTCTCCTCAGTGCTGGATTCTCCATCACCTGTGATTGCTGCACGCATTCATGTCGTCTGGTCAGGACATTCTTAACCCAGACGTATAAAGTGATGACAGCACCTCCCAGCTAAGCGTTTGTTAGAGAATTGTGACACCTGCACGGAGACACGCTTGTACGGAGAGGAAATGTGTTGACATTGCACGGAGCCCAGGGCTCTGCAGTAGTGGAAATGGTGTTCCGGAAGTAGTGTACAACGCCGTGCCCGCAGCTACCCGAGATATTTTTTGCGAGAGGCCAAAGACCATTTCCTTTGCAAAGTTCCCTATCACGGGACCAGTTCGTAGTGTGCGTGGCTTTCTTCCAGAGTTCAGTGCTGCAATGGACCTCTGACTGGCAAGTAGTGTTCCGTGTTTCAGTGCTGAGATAACAGAGTTCACAGAGACCACCAAAGGGAAGCCTTTACTGACTTACGACGGGCACCAGAATATAGTGGACTATACAAACAAAGAAGAAGTGACTTACTGGCGGTGTGCAAACTTTAAAAATAATAAAAGCAAAGGAAGACTATCCACAAAAAATAAAACAGTTTTAGGAGAAAGTACCCACGGTTTTATTCCAGATGAAGCAGCAAATGAAGTGCGAAAACATTTTGTCAGCGCAAAGGAGCGGGTAAAAGAAAGAGACGCTACATTTGCATCATTTTATGTTGAAGAAGTAGGGCAGTTCTTCAATCGCGTCAACGACTTGGTAACATCGTTACCATCAGACAGAAGTGCGAAACAAACGTTACATCGTGTTAGGCGAAAATATATGGCCGCTACGCAGTATCTCACCGATTCTGGAGGATTATTCCACCAAGAAAATAATTTGCCGATGGATGATGGTAGCAGGTTTTTACTTACAGATAATAACAGGCACCGAATTAAAGAATACTGTTGTTTGCCAGCGAAAAGGGAAAAGCGTATTTATCAAACTATGTTCAAGAGATCGAGCAAGCAGTTTGGACAGTTGTTTACACTCCTCCCCGACCCTTAATAGTTCTTGGGAGAAAACTAACAGCTTTCTAGTTGTTTACACTGTGTTGCCAAATAAAAAGCGAGAAACATATGAACGTTTTTAAAGCTATTAAATCTAACATGCCTGGATGGAACACTGCATCTCTGATGATGGCTCCAAAATTGCCATCGTCCAAGCACCTAATAGTTTGTTTCCAAGAATAGAAATTACTGGTTGAAGTTATCATTTTAATCTATGTTTGCGGAAACAAGTTCAGTGCTGTTGCCTCGTTCCAGCCTACAAGGAGAACGAGGAAATACGCCGCCACATAAGAATGTGTTCTGCTCTAGCTCTTCTGTAGGAAATGTTGGATGATGGTTGATTCTGTATTCAGGAGAGCACGCCTGAAAGCGAAAAGCTTCAGGACTTTTGTGGCTATTTTGTGACCCAGTGGGTAAATAACGAACATATACCAAGAGAGATGTTGAGTTGCAGTGGAGGGCGCCATCGCGCTAATAACGCCTCAGAAGTATGGAACCAAAGAATTAACACATTAATATAAAAAGTTCGTCCGAATGTTTACTCTTAAGTGCATAATCTTTGAGAAGATGCAGAGTACTACGGCCATCACTTTCACCGACTAATTTTATACCGTGATGGGAACAGAAGAAAAAATTTCAGCAATGAAGACTGACGAAACGATACCAAAGGTTTAAAGAAACTTCAAACTAATGGTAACTTGAAATCATTTCTGATTTGTGTGGCCTACTCACAGAAATTACGATGACGAAGGAAACGTCAGAAAAACTGAAACATTTGTAAACATTGAAAAGTAGTTTAATGTAATAATTGGCAATCTTGTGAACATTGTGAATAAATTTAATGGGGGACGACAGTAGGCTACTTCTCGTGGTGTTCCCTGGAAACGACAAAAAGTCAGCTAAATGTCTCTTGAAATTTGTAAAGTATTTTGTAATAAAGACTCACAATATTATCGCAAAGACCAAGCTTTTTCTAGGAAACAATCGCAGCATTCTTCTTAAGAGGTTCTTAGAATCAAAATCTGTGTGGGCGGACACTAAGTACAAGATCTTTGCAGTGGAAACGCAGGCAAATGACGTGCAATGAAATCCATACTTTCTCCCTCCGTTATAAAATGAGAGAACCAGCATGAAAGAGCAAAGACAAAATAAATTATCGTAAAAAAGCGACTGATCGCAGTTTTGCAACCTTTCAACACATGTAACGACTAATTTCTAGTAACACATGTCGTAGACTGCACCAGGCCCGTTGAGGATGCGACTAGGGGAAGAGGAGCCGTCACCCTCGCTCGCTGCCTGTGTTGTGACTGCTCGAGGTAAGATGGGACGGTCAGGCGTCGTTACGTAGTGCAACAAGGCCGATAGGTAGCGAAGGAGAAGCGCAAACAATATGCTGCCTTTAGAGGAATGACCATACTTACGCTTCGGGTAGCCTTAGATGCGAACATGCAGTATATACGGCGCAGGTGCTAAAGGGGTTCTCATACACAGAAATTTAAATTTTCTTCTACTTTGTCGGTAGCACGCAAATTTTAAAACAGTAACTACTTTGTAAAGATGTAGCACTATCTAAGTTCAGAAGTCCATAACTTCACTGGTTTTCGAGTATTGAATTTTTAATACGAATTTAATGATATTCTTGAAAACCAACTTTTATCACTCACAGCACAATTTTCACATGACAGATTTTGTAGGTACATTCTCAAGACGTTCAACGGTTCTGCGCATTCATTTTGTCAGAAATATCAATAATTTTGTTTTCAGTGTTTATTTCAAATTTCAGCATTAAATTTTCTTTAATTATCGGCACATACACGTGATGATAAAATAAACAAATTACAGTTTCGACAATATAGATCCACAGAACTAAGCAAACACATCAAGACTACTTTCTGCAAAAATTTCATTCATATTGGTTAATATTTGCGATAAAAAAGTTAGCAGTGAGCTTTGGACAACGAATTTATCGTAAAAAGGGTTTTAACATCTTACCAAGAAATGAACGACACATACGCATTAAAATTCACCGTCACCGTCGCGTTTTCCCTTCTTGCTTATATGAGGCTTCGTCTTGTAATTTCAAGAGCAAGGTAGCCTTTTTCTTGAATTTTCTGCATGAAAACCTACTTAGAGTCTTCTTGAAGTAGCCAGTGCTTGTTTCCTTGTTGATAGTACTGAACAGGACTTCATGGTATTCCCTAAATTTATATTTACACAGTCAACAGGCAAAGCAACTGATGTCCAACGACTGACTTCCACTTGTTTCTCTTCAGTTTTTCTGGAAATCTTCAGACTTGTTCTTCCCAGTTTGAGTTTATACCAAGTTCTGCTCGATGGAGATAGAACTGAAAAATTATCTTTGGCATCTCTCTATGTGCCACATCTCCTTATGCAGTCAGCATTTCAAACATTTCTTAGACTTACTTGTAATTCAAATACAGTCACATCGTTTTGGGATATAAGAGTAAACACTCCAAAGATGATAAATAGTCATTACATTTCTTTTGAGAATAATTGAAGCTTTAGGATGGAAGTGGTGTAACGGTCGGGTAAGGAACTTCAAAGCAGGCAGACACATCAACATCAATGTACTAGTGCAGGATGCAGTTGTATGTGATGTTATCTTGATACCTCTAGTGTTCTGTTAATTTGCTTCAAATCTTTGAACACAGCGAAAAAATTCATTTTACAACAACATTACGATAGTTTCCATACGAAAGATTATGGACACTTGGAAGGTGAACAGCCAGAAGCAAATGTGGAAAAGAAAGGAAAAATAAAAATAAACGACTGTAGGAAGTTCATCATAGGGAAGCAGAGAAATCAAGACCTCAATAATTTTCCCAACATTTTCACTACATAAATACATTTTTTTGTGGAGGAATACTGAACGAATGAATCTGCAAGTTACGATAACTGCTTTTCAGCTTCCAGAGGATCGCGCACTTTCACTGGTTTTCGGTTTATGCTGGCAGTGCAGAAACACGGCTACACTAGAACTTACACACTGCAGTGTGACGTTTCGGTGATTATAGCTTCATAGTAAAATTTCAGTCGTCGACTCCTGTTTCCTCAATGTAAATTTTCGTGACCTGAGAAGTCTGCATTTACTATTATGTCGATGTTTAGACTAACATGTACATGCTGCTTTTTTGCGTAATGAAGAGAACGAAATCGGCCCACAGAAGCTCACTGGCAGAATTAAGAGCTTGGCTTCGAAATACCATTCCTCAAAAAGTGGTACCAGACGTTTTCTCTTTAGTGAAATGTAAAATAAATAATATTCATTGACTTTCTGTATTTTTACGTTTAACGTTTAAATAAAATGGTAATAAAGTATCAGTTTGTCTATTTAAATTTCGTCCCAAAATAGCATTCGTCAAAACGCTGCAATAGTCGTAAGAAATACCTTGTTTCTTACTTGTCGTCCCCCCCCCCCCCTTCATCCCCCCCTCCAGTTTCCTTTTGATTATCAAAGTATTGCAAGAGATATTGAATTCAATTGCCACTTCTCATTCTGTTGAATTTCATTCCAAGTTCTCATTAATGCAACAGTCTTAAAAATAAATTTGCCACGAAACGCGTTAATGAGTCACTCTGAAGCGATACACAGTTGCCCACTGCTCTGGTGTCAGCGCCGGGCAGCTCACACGAGCAGCTGTGCTGAACTGCAAGACTTCTTAGCCTGGCAAGAGCCCCGGGATCCGTGCAAGTGTCACTCCGTACAAATGTTCCAACCCCTCTTCCTGATTCCTTGCAATGTACAACATTCGACCCCTGTGCACTGCCACAAATCAGTTAAGGTGTTATATGAGTGTAGACACAGAGTACTGATGAGTTTCTTTCCCTATCACAACGAACCTAGGAACATGGTAATGCCCGTACTATCATACGAGCTCCAGTGTCAATTCTGGCTCATTTCATTGCGTCCTAGGATGCATGTAGATTGTCATTGTGGAGTAAACGGGTAGGCAGTTGATCATTTACGTGAATGAATGGGAATGCATTACTTGTCACCAGATCCAACTGTGGAACTTGGGATCCTTAGAACATCTAGAAACGTGACCCCCAGTCATCACGAGTTCCTCTTAGGACTCCATACCTCAGTCGGTAAAAACGGAACACTTATAAGATCACTTCTTTGTCTACCTCTTGTCTGACTGTTAAGACCCATTTTTCTCAGGAACGGTTAGAGGTATCAAGTTGAAATTTATGTCGCATACTAAGATCTTGGTCCTTTGGCGGCGTAACAAAGTTCAGTTTTTAAGTCACTATAGTAAACAGATACGCCCATTTTTTTACACACACTTTCAAACTCACACATTAATGCCTGTAGGGTGCTTCTCGTTGACCTAAAATAATCAAATTTGACAAGAAGCATACTTTAACCGTAAAAGTAAAGGAAAAGCTCCGAAAATTATTAAATTGTTATTGTATCACGTAGAAAGAATTTTTTTTCGACTGCTAACTGACATTGCATTCATAATCTACCAAAAACTTCAGGAACTACTGTAGCGATGTTGATATGGTTTTCAGCGAGCGGTAGAGTGACTCACGGGGTAGCTTTTCGTATGTAATTCACAAAGATTTCTTGTTAAATGGCTAAGATATGATGAAGTGAAATCTTCTGCCGCTACGAAAAACGATCCCTTTACCATCTAGCGATGACAGGCGTAAGCCAACCCGACTTCCGCGTCACGCCTGCCCATTCTCTCCTTGCAAATATTCCCTGTCTTTCTGCCTATGCTTACGAAAGGTGCAGCATCTGTAATGTTTGCCGGCCGCTGTGTCCGAGCGGTGGGCATGGATGTGTGTGATGTCCTTAGGTTAGTTAGGTTTAAGTAGTTCTAAGTTCTAGGGGACTGATGACCTCAGATTTTGAGTCCCATAGTGCTCAGAGCCATTTTTGTAATGTTTGAAAGAAAAATAATACTAGTAATTGATGCACCATTGCACTTCCATTTTTTGGGATGAGGTTCCAGTGTCTCATAAAATATCCACTGAAGTTCTCCACAGAACAACTCGACATGTGCTTAACAACAGTAGCCCTATGGCCAGCTGTACCGTTTCCTTCTCTGGAGAACTCCATAAAATCTTGTCAGTAATCGCAAAAGAGAGCAAAGAATGTTAATATAAACAGCATTTTTATTTACCAATTAGCAAAGCATTTTAATGTAACTCTAAAGTTAATAAAATAAATTCAAAAATTACAATAGCAGTTAAAACTCAGAACTGATACAGTCTCGAAAGTCTTGGAATTTCCCGGACAGATATCTTGCCTGTGTTGATATCGATAACAGGGGGAAAAAAAACGTCGAGACCCACGATTCTCGGGATAGGTTAACTATGTACACACACAATTAAGTTTGTATGGAATCCTCGGAGGAAGAGTAAAAAAATGGTTCAAATGGCCCTGAGCACTACGGGACTTAACTTCTGAGGTTATCAGTCCCCTAGAACTTAGAACTACGTAACTAACTAACCTAAGAACATCACACACACATCAATGCCCGAGGCAGGATTCGAACCTGCGACCGTTGCGGTCGCGCGGCTCCAGACTGCAGCGCCTAGAACCGTTCAGCCACACCGGCCGGCAGGAAGAGTCCTACTCGCACTTGTACGGTTTTCTTTTTCTTTTTTTTTTTCTTTTTTTTACCATCACAGGTCACTAGAGAATGAGGAACCGCGGGGATAGGTGTGGGCAGGTCTCCAGCTGGCGCCGGCAGCGCTAGCCTTGGAGCACGCCACCTCCGCATGGCTGGAGCCACATCAAAAAAACGCAGCAGCTACCAGGAACAGTTTGGCGTTAGCACTCTCACTACATCGGTTCCATTAACGGTGTCACCTACAGCACTACTCACTCTTTGTCATTACCATCTGGACCAATATTGATCTATGGGTAGTGTAACTACTGGATATCAATGTGGGGTGTGATCTGGATAGAGTCGATACCAACCATAAGGTTCCTCCTTTCAGCAGCACTACTAAGACCACTGAGCCCGCAACCTGGATGCAAGAAGGGCATAACCTGGGTATAGCCCGGGCATAACCAGGCCGTAACATAACCTCAACCTGGGTGTAACCTGGCGTAGCCTGGGAGTTGCCAGTGACATACATGGTTGGTTATGGATCGTCTCAATCACGTGGAGAGCAAGTACACAGTTTACCTGAAGTCTACTGGTATTTCTGACGTGAACATGCTACTACTTGTTTCCTGCTTGGATTGTCCTTCGGATGGTTTGGCGTCTTGACGTCTCGCTCTGGTTTCATTTGACTCTGGATTTTCGCTCGCCTACGACTCCTCAGTACTTACCGGACTTGCGTACTTTTTGCAGTGTAGTTGTACCAAGCGTGATCAATTTGCCGCGCGGGATTAGCCGAGCGGTCTCAGGCGCTGCAATCATGGATTGTGCGGCTGGTCCCGGCGGAGGTTCGTGACCTCCCTCTGGTACGGGTGTGTGTGTTTGTCCTCAGGATGATTTAGGTTAAGTAGTGTGTAAGCTTAGGGACTGATGACCTTAGCAGTTAAGTCCCATAAGATTTCACATACATTTGAACATTTTTTTGTGATCAATCCCACTGAGCAAATCAAGTCAGTGACGACTAAAACACTAAATAGAGTATTTCCGTTTTAACGCTAGAATTCCAAAGTCTCTTGCACTTTTATAACACACACACCGCGAGACACTATACGGTGAGTGGCGGAGAGTGTCTTCACCCACTGATAGGCATTCAGGTTCCTCTACCACCATTAAACGAGAGGAAAGCGACCGTCTTTAATCCCTCGGTGCAAAAGGTTTCGAGAATGGATTACCAAAAAATATAGAGAAAATTAAGCTGGTAGTTTTACGTTTAAGGTGTTCCACATTGTCTCCCTCTACTTGAGAACAAAGCACAGAACGTTCATACAACCGTATGAACTGTCAGAAAACTCCTTTCTTTAGGGATGTTGTACATTCATTCGTCAAATTGGTTCTAATGTTGGATATGTTGTCAAAGCGTTGACCCTTCATGTGAATTTTTGCTCTTTATTTCTTGTGGCAGGTTCGTACTGATAATGCCACGTCTCGTCATCGGTGATTTTTTCCGGATCTGCATTTCAGTCAAGTCGCGGCAGGTGTTCGCGTATCGTTGTTTCAGTTTGGGAGTGAAGGTGTGCTTGGTACGCACTTCGCACATATCTTTCTCTTCTTCAAAACACTCTGAAAACCGTCTTGAACACTTAATGTAGAGCTGTTGCTTTATAGCTATTAGTGACACGACGTTGAAACACTACGGCCTCAAGTACACTCCTGCGTAGCTGTGTAGTCAGAGTGGCTGAGTGCCATGCGGAAGACACGGGTTCGATTCCCGGTACTGCCAGGGATTTTTCCTTGGTTGGAGCACTGGAACGGGGTGCATTCAGCCTCCTGAGGTCAACTGAGGATCTACTCGACCGATTAGTAGCTTTTCCAAGGTCAAGAAACACAGGAAACGACCGAGATAGAGTTCCGACGTCCACATGTCCCTCCATATTGCATCCAATGACGCCATTCGCCGACGATGACGTGGCGGGCGGTAGGGCCCAATTGGTCCGCCTAAGACCAGAACGCAGTACTTTACCTTCCTATATTTACTTTATGTTCACTACTTAACACCGGTACTACCAAACGACTGTTGAGAGCTGTTAGTTCAAGCTGCCATCGTCGCTACTGCGCACACGTCTCTTATACACCAGACATAAAATCATTTGGAATTTTTTTAATGGGCCATGTATGCTTCCAGAACAGCCATTTACCGGATTTTTGGCGGCAGTAGCATCTTTCTACAATATGATACAAATGCGTGTTCTGTAAACCTTCTCAATTGAATTTCACGAAAATAACTTCATCTACCCTCCATGGGCTCCCATTTAAGTGCACGTACCATTTTCGTAATACTTGTTGAGTGGAGCTACAGCTAACAAATTGGAAGTCTGAAAAGAGCACGATGGCGGTTATTGTAAGTCACGACTTTTTTATTTGGAATCATCTGATTCTTGCACTCGGGAAGCAATTATGAATTATATAAAAAGCGAGGGTACATTTCCTTAAGCTTGCTATACTCCTTCATATGTGTTGTTGTGTTCAGTCCAGAGACTGGTTTGATGCAGCTCTCCATGCTACTCTATCCTGTGCAAGCTACTTCATCTCCGAGTAACTACTGCAACCTACATCCTCCTGAATCTGCTTAGTGTATTCATCTCTTGATCTACCTTTACGATTTTTACCATCCACGATTCCCTCCAATACTAAACTGGTGATCCCTTGAAGCCTCAGAAAGTGTCCTATCAACAGGTCCCTTCTTTTAGACAGGTTGTGCCACAATTCCTCCTCTCCCCAATCCTATTCAGTACCTCCTTATTTGTTACGTGATCTACCCAACTAATCTTCAGCATTCTTCTGTAGTACCACATTTCGAAAGCTTCTATTCTCTTCTTGTCTAAACTACACTCCTGGAAATTGAAATAAGAACACCGTGAATACATTGTCCCAGGAAGGGGAAACTTTATTGACACATTCCTGGAGTCAGATACATCACATGATCACACTGACAGAACCACAGGCACATAGACACAGGCAACAGAACATGCACAATGTCGGCACTAGTACAGTGTATATCCACCTTTCGCAGCAATGCAGGCTACTATTCTCCCATGGAGACGATCGTAGAGATGCTGGATGTAGTCCTGTGGAACGGCTTGCCATGCCATTTCCACCTGGCGCCTCAGTTGGACCAGCGTTCGTGCTGGACGTGCAGACCGCGTGAGACGACGCTTCATCCAGTCCCAAACATGCTCAATGGGGGACAGATCCGGAGATCTTGCTGGCCAGGGTAGTTGACTTACACCTTCTAGAGCACGTTGGGTGGCACGGGATACATGCGGACGTGCATTGTCCTGTTGGAACAGCAAGTTCCCTTGCCGGTCTAGGAATGGTAGAACGATGGGTTCGATGACGGTTTGGATGTACCGTGCACTATTCAGTGTCCCCTCGACGATCACCAGTGGTGTACGGCCAGTGTAGGAGATCGCTCCCCACACCATGATGCCGGGTGTTGGCCCTGTGTGCCTCGGTCGTATGCAGTCCTGATTGTGGCGCTCACCTGCACGGCGCCAAACACGCATACGACTATCATTGGCACCAAGGCAGAAGCGACTCTCATCGCTGAAGACGACACGTCTCCATTCGTCCCTCCATTCACACCTGTCGCGACACCACTGGAGGCGGGCTGCACGATGTTGGGGCGTGAGCGGAAGACGGCCTAACGGTGTGCGGGACCGTAGCCCAGCTTCATGGAGACGGTTGCGAATGGTCCTCGCCGATACCCCAGGAGCAACAGTGTCCCTAATTTGCTGGGAAGTGGCGGTGCGGTCCCCTACGGCACTGCGTAGGATCCTACGGTCTTGGCGTGCATCCGTGCGTCGCTGCGGTCCGGTCCCAGGTCGACGGGCACGTGCACCTTCCGCCGACCACTGGCGACAACATCGATGTACTGTGGAGACCTCACGCCCCACGTGTTGAGCAATTCGGCGGTACGTCCACCCGGCCTCCCGCATGCCCACTATACGCCCTCGCTCAAAGTCCGTCAACTGCACATACGGTTCACGTCCACGCTGTCGCGGCATGCTACCAGTGTTAAAGACTGTGATGGAGCTCCGTATGCCACGGCAAACTGGCTGACACTGACGGCGGCGGTGCACAAATGCTGCGCAGCTAGCGCCATTCGACGGCCAACACCGCGGTTCCTGGTGTGTCCGCTGTGCCGTGCGTGTGATCATTGCTTGTACAGCCCTCTCGCAGTGTCCGGAGCAAGTATGGTGGGTCTGACACACCGGTGTCAATGTGTTCTTTTTTCCATTTCCAGGAGTGTATTTATCGTTCGTGTTTCACTTCCATACATCGCTACACTCCTTACATATACATTCAGAAAGACTTCCTGATACTTCAATCTATACTCGATGTTAACAAATTTCTCTTCTTCAGAAACACGTTCCTTTCCATAGCCAGTCTGCATTTCATATCATCTCTACTTCGACCATCATCAGTTATTTTACTCCCCAAATAGCAAAACTCATCTACTACTTTAGGTGTCTCATTTCCTAATCTAATTTCCTCAGCATCACCTGACTTCATTCGACTACATTCCATTGTCCTCGTTTTCCTTTTGTTGATGTTCATCCTATATCCTCTTTTCAAGATTCTGTCTACATCTGCATGTACATCCATACTCCGCAAGCCACCTGACGGTGTGTGGCGGAGGGTCCCCTGAGTACCTCTATCGGTTCTCCCTTCTATTCCAGTCTCGTATTGTTCGTGGGAAGAAGGATTGTCGGTATGCTTCTGTGTGGGCTCTAATCTCTCTGATGTTACCCTCATGGTCTCTTCGCGAGATATACGTAGGAGGGAGCAATATACTGCTTGACTCCTCGGTGAAGGTATGTTCTCGAAACTTCAACAAAAGCCTGTACCGAGCTACTGAGCGTCTTTCCTGCAGAGACTTCCACTAGAGTTTATCTATCATCCCCGTAATGCTTTCGCGATTATTAAATGATCCTGTAACGAAGTGCGTTGCCCTCCGTTGGATCTTCTCTATCTCTTCTATGAACCCTATCTGGTACGGATCCCACACTGCTGAGCAGTATTCAAGCAGTGGGCGAACGAGCGTACTGTAACCTACTTCCTTTGTTTTCGGATTGCATTTTCTTAGGATTCTTCCAATGAATCTCAGTCTGGCATCTGCTTTACAAACGATCAACTTTATATGATCATTCCATTTTAAATCACTCCTGATGCGTACTCCCAGATAATTTATGGAATTCACTGCTTCCAGTTGCTGACCTGCTATTTTGTAGGTAAATGATAAGGGATCTATCTTTCTGTGTATTCGCGGCACATTGCACTTGTCTACATTGAGATTCAATTGCCATTCCCTGCACCATGCGTCAATTCGCTGCAGATCCTCCTGAATTTCAGTACAATTTTCCATTGTTACAACCTCTCGATATACCACATCATCATCTGCAAAAAGCCTCAGTGAACTTCCGATGTCATCTACAAGGTCATTTATGTATATTGTGAATAGCAACGGTCCTACGAGACTCCCCTGCGGAACACCTGAAATCACTCTTACTTCGGAAAACTTCTCTCCAATCCCTTCATCTGCTCTTCCACGTCCTTTGCTGTCTCTGACAGAATTACAGTGTCCTCGGCAAACCTCAAAGTTTTTGTTTCATCTCCCTATTCCCAAATTTTTCTTTTGTTTCCTTTACTGCTTGCTCAGTATACAGATCGAATATCATCGGTGATAGGCTGCAACCCTGTCTCACTCCCTTCCTAATAACTGCTTCCCTTTCATGCCCTACTGCTGTTACAACTGCCATCTGGTTCCTGTACAAATTGCAAATGGCCTTCCACTCCCTTTATTTTACCCCCGCCACCTTCTGAATTTTAAAGGCGGGTATTCCAGTCAATATTGTCAAAAGCTTTCTCCAAGTCAACAAATGCTAGAAAACTAGGGTTGCCTTTGCTTAAGCTATCTTCTAGGGTGAGTCGTATGGTCAGTAATATCCTCATGTGTTCCAAGATTTCTATGTAATCCAAATTGATCCTCCTCTAGGTCGGCTTCAACCAGTTTTTCCATTCGTCTGTAAAGAATTTGTGTTAGTATTTTGCAGCCTTGACTTATTAAACAGATACCTCGGTGACTTTTACGCCTGTCAATGCCTGCTTTATTTTGGATGGGAATTATTATACTCTTCTCGAAATCTGAGGGTATTTCGGATGTCTCATAAATCTTGCTCACTAGATGGTAGAGTTTTGTCATGGCTGGCTCTCCCAAGCCTATCAGTACTTCTAATGAAATGTTGTCTCCTCTCGGGGCTTGTTTCGATTTAGGTCTTTGAGTGCTCTGTCAAATTGTTCACGCAGTATCGTATCTGCCATTCAATCTTCACCTACGTCCTCCTCCTTTTCCATAATATTGCCCTCAGCTACATCGCCCTCGTATAGACCCTCTATATCGCTATATACTCCTTCTACTTTTCTGCTTTCCCTTACTTGCTTAGGACGGGTTTTCCATCTGATCTCTTGATATGCATACAGGTGGTTCTCTTTTCTCCAAAGGTCCCTTTAATTTTCTTGTAGGCAGTGATATACGCCTCTACCTTCTTACTTTTGTCCTCTAGCCATTCTTGCTTAGCCATTTTGCACTTCCTGTAGACCTCATTTTAGAGACATTTTTATTCCTTTTCATCTGATTCATTTCCTGCATTTTTACATTTTCTCCTTGCATCAGTTAAATTCCGTATCTCTTCCGTCACCCAAGGATTTCTACTTGCCCTCGTCTTTTTACCTACTTGATCCTATAATGCCTTTAGTACTTCATTCCTCAAAGCTACCCATTCTTCTTCTACTGTATTTCTTTCCCCTGTATTTGTCAATCGTTCCCTAATGCACTCTCTGAAACTCTCTACAACTTCTGGTTCTTTCAGTTTATCCACGTCCCATCTTCTTTAATTTCTACCATTTTGCATTTTTTTAAATCTGCAGTTCATAACAAAAAACTGTGGTCAGAATCCACATCTGACCCTGGAATTGTCTTACAATTTAAAACCTGGTTCCTAAATCTTTGTGTTGCCATTATATAATCTATCTGAAATCTTCCAGTGTCTCCAGGCTGCTTCCACGTATATAACCTTTTTTTCGTGATTCTTAAACCAATTGTTAGCTATGATTAAGTTAGGCTCTGCTCAAAATCATAATAGGTAACTCCCTTATTCATTCCTTACCCCCAGTCCATATTCACCTACTACTTTTCCTTCTCTTCCTATCCCTATTATCGAATTCTAGTCCCCCATGACTGTTAAATTTTTGTCTATCTTAACTACCTCAATAATTTCTTTTATCGCATCTTACATTTCTCCAATATCTTCATCGTCTGCGGTGCTAGTTTTCATACAAACTTGAACTACTGTGAGAGGCACCCACATGCCTTGCTCATACTGTGGCATCAAGCAGTCAGGCCTGCAAGATGAGTGGTCTGCCATGCGAGTGGATTCATTCTTATTTATCAAGTAACATGAGCTCTAGTACCCACAATTAAGTTACAAATTATACTCCTGTTTGAATATTACGCAACGGAAACTCACATCTGACTATTAGTAATTTACACAACTATGACTGTTCACTATGCACTGGCAATACAACATTTTCTTTCTTACCCAACGGCTTTGATCAACACGTGGCCATCGCACTGAATATGAATGGCGCACACATTATAAATTCTGGATATCATGACAACATACTATTCGAAGGAAAAGGTCACAAATCTTTTTCTTTTCACTATCTTTTTTATTCCGATCTATTCTATAACCTAAACACACCATTACATTTTCTACAACAATTACACATGAGAAACTCCGCCCAGAGGACATCGCTTTACATTGGTGATTCTCTATCTTATGGTCTCGTAATTATCTAACACTACAGTGCACTTTCTGCATAGGATGGTGGATCTTTTGCTATATCTCACACTTCGACTCTCACACCCATCAACGAAAATTTCCTCCAGACCGAGCGGTACAAAAGGAACATGCATAACCCACTGCCTCTGTACCTATCTTGCTACTCTCCCATGCAAACCACACATACTTAAATTACATGAAATACACCACACTGTCAACATGGAATACAGCACAAGGAAAAGTCACAACGTTATAATCACATCACTTTCAGCTTTCCCACTTCAATTAGTATTCATCCCAGTTTCACACAACACTGCCCCACTTCGTAACTTTTCTTTCCTACTGTGATCTCTGGAGGATATATGCACGTCTTCCTGTGCAATGCAAGCCAAGTGGCGTTGCTGGATAGACGGCTGACTCACCTTGCTTCACTCTCAGAGTATTATAGTTTGAATCAAGCGTCACACGGAAACATAACACGGAAAGTAATATTAAGAACATATTCATCACACACGCGAGTCCTCAACTGATACCATGGACGAGTACTTCTCTTTATCCTTTGTCTCATACACAGATTGAGACTCACACAGTACTCACCACGTGGAAGTACTCGTCTCTAATTTCAAGTCCTGCACACGCCATTTCTTAAATATTTCCAACTTATAGTACACACGCCAGTAATTCAGCTTAACTTAAGCACTCGGAAGTATTTCAACTTATTGCTACACGTGGTTTCATTGTGACCGTTGGTCAATTCCGAAGATTACTACCATCCCCTTAGTATTACCTGCCTCACATTTAATTCTCCTCACAAAAGTTCCTGAAATTGAGAAATCATTTTTCTAAACTACTCTTAAGTATTTCACATGCATACCATTCACTCCACTCTTTTGTCTTTACGGAGCACACCTAAGACAGGTCTTACCAACACAAGGTCCAGCGGAAGAGTGCTGAAACATGGCCGTTCTTCAGGTCAGCCATTGCTCAGCCACATTTCAGGCGCTCAAAGCTCAGGTAAATTTCATCTCTTTGGTTCCACCAAAGTTGACCAAAGGACCGTCTCAAAGATGATCATATATTGAACATTCACTATCTGCGGTTAGCAGAAGACCATACATTCATTCATTTCGCAGATCTCACCAAATTGGATGTAGGGATTTATTTTGTGGGAGTGTGCATGTGATCAATTAAATGAATAAATTGTCATTATTTCCTACACTGGTATCCGGCTTCGGTGTATTAAGTGAAATTGAGTTATTATTACAAAAAAATATGTTGTTCTGACAAGAATAACGAAGAATGTTGTACCTATTTTCAATGTCGGACGGTACTGTACCCTTTCAACTGTGCTAGGCGTGGGCTTTGTGTCTATCTTAGCCACAATAATGCGTTCGCTATGCTGTTCGTAGCTGCTTACCCATGCTCCTATTTATTTTATTCATTATTAAACTTACTCCTGCATTACCCCGATTTTGTATTTATAACCCTGTATTCGCTGACCAGAAGTCTTGTTCCTCTGTCAGCGAACTTCACTAATTCCCACTATATCCAACTGTAACCTCTCCAATTCCATTTTAAAATTTTCTAACATACCTGCCCAATCAAGGGATCGGACATTCCTCCCTCCGATCCGTAGAACGCCAATTTTGTGTCTCCTGATAACAATGTCCTTCTGGGTAATCTCTGCCCGGATATCCGAATGGTGGATATTTTAGCTCCAGTTTACCCAAGAGGACGCCATTATTGTTTAACCATACAGTAAAGCTGCATGGCCTTGGGATAAATTACGGCTGTAGTTTCCCCTTGCTGTCAGCCGTTCGCACTACCAGCAGAACAAGGCCGTTTTGGTTAGTGTCCAGATCAGTCAATCATCGAGACTGTTGCCCCTGCAACTACTGAAAAGGCTGCTGCCCCTCTTCAGGAACCACACGTTTGTCTGGCCTCTCAACGGATACCCCTCCGTTGTGGTTGCACCTACGGTACCTCTATCTGTACCGCTGAGGCACGCTAGCCTCCCCACCAACGGCAAGGTCCATGGTTCACGGGGGAGTGGTCTCTCTTCCATATATAAAACAAAAAATATTTAGATTTTGTGATTTACGATATTAAAGTCAGCGTCTGACGAACGTAACTGCAGTGTGTTCTTGGGAGCGGGGGTACTCTTCCATATATAAAACAAAAAATATTTAGATTTTGTGATTTAGGATATGAAAGTCAGCGTCTGACGAACCTAACTGCAGTGCGACATAAAGCTTTTTCACTGGAGGTATACTGTGTGGAACTATTCATAATAGGTATATATGTAACAGCATATTTATTGTTATTATTAATGTTCACAGTATTTCCTGTGGTTTTATGTGATTATGTGAACCAAATTACTGATACGATTCATGATTATTTACAAATATAATCAAGGTCCGATTTGGAAGACTGTGATCCCTGCTGATGCATGAAAACGCGTGAAGTAGATCAAACTTTTAAAAATTTCAGTCTTGAAAGCATTGGTGCACAGTTACACGATGTGTACATTATCGCATTTTATAAATATTTTTTACCGTCGATTCTTTTTCCACTCGTTAGTTGTACCAGAAATCTTTATCATAAGATACGCACTGAAAACTATTTCCCCTGTACTACTGAACACAATGCACGGTGAAGCATCATACTGTTGACATTTAAAGTACCACTCACAGTAGGAACATCGCCATAATACTTTTAACCACATTTATCTGTTTTTCTCTGAAAATATGATGACGAACATGAGACTGATGATAATATAAACATACTGTTCAGTCAGTGCCTCAGTGTGACGCAGCAAACATTACTGAACATAAAAAAAAGTTGATTTGTAATGGACGCTGCACATGAAGTATACTTTACCGGTCTGTGATGAAGACAGTGCCAACCAGTTAATATAGAACACTTGTATACAACGTCGAGAGTTATTAGCCTCTAAAGTAAATGTGGTTTGCATTGGACACGCAGCAGGAAGCTCAGTCAGCCTTGACCTTTAACTATATTTACAGCACTGGCAGCACAGCCACTTAGATCCTCTACGTACTTACTTTGCCAGTTTACATTACATATGTAATTTCATGAAATACACACACATCATATCTGATACGACAGTGTATACTGTGAGACGGCAGTATTGGAATGGAACATCGATTTTGGAGTCATTTTGACGCATTAACGGCTCAATCTTTACAGAGGTTCGGTACAAGGTAGGTGAAATTGAAGACAATGTTATAGAAACGGAAGAGGGCGCAGATGAAGATGAGATGGAAGGTGCTATACTGCGAGAAGAATTTGACAGAGCACTGAAAGGTCTAAGACGAAAGAATGCCCCGGGAGTAGACGACATTCCGTTAGAACCACTGGCGGCGTTGGGAGAGCCAGTCACGACAAAACTCTTCCATTTGACGTGCGAGATGTGTGAGACAGGCGAAGTACCTTGAGACTTCAAAAAGAATGTACTAATTCGAATTGCAAAGCAAGCAGTTGCTGACAGGAGTGAAAATTACAGAACTGTCAGATGAATAAGTTATGGTCGCTAAATACTAACATAAATTCTGTACAGCGGAACGAAAAATCTGGTAGAAGCCGAACTCGGAGAAGGTGATTTTGGATTCCGGAGAAATGTAGGAATACGAGAAGCAATACTAAAACTATGACTTCTCTTAGAAGGCAAGGCAAAAGTACGTTCAAAGTGTCCCGTCGTATCTACAAGTGCCAGCACGAAGACGAAGAACACAAGATCAGAAAAGGCTGTGAGACGACGCCCGCTGACAAGGTCCGCACCACGACAGGAGCGGCCTCTACGAGAAGAGAACATAAGCGCCGCTCCTGCCAGCCTCGGCCGCACAGTACTAGATCGGAACTAGGAGAGAACTACGATAGCAGTTATTGGTGATCCATATCTATTGCTTGTATGGACATTGTATATAGAGAAAGACACTGTTTGCCTGCCGCCCATCGCTTGCGACACGTTCTTGTAATAAGAAGTTAAGTATTGTCTATCTTCATTATTGTAGTAAAAACTATTAATATGATTTGTTTGAATAGTTGTATAGCATTCCGAGAACGCAGCATCCTTTAGGCACCCTATACGAGACGAGTGGGCAGTACGCACACACAGCATTTTAGATCTAAAGAAAAGTTTTGACAATGTCGAGTGGAATACTCTCTTTGAAATTATGAAGGTAGCAGCAGCAAATTGGAGGGAGCGAAAGCATATTTACAACTTGTGCAGGAACCAGACGGTAGTTATAAGAATCGAGAGGCATAAAAATGAAACACTGGTTCAGAAGGGAGTGAAACAGGGTTGTAGAGGCATGAAAATGAAGCACTGGTTCAGAAGGGAGTGAAACAGTGTCGTAGCCTATTCCCAATGTTATTCATTGTGTACATTGAACAGGCAGTAAAGAAAAAATTGGAGTAGAAATTAAAAGTTCTGAGAGAAGGAATAAACTCTGTGACCATTTCCGATGACATCGTAATTTTGTCTGAGACAGCAAAGAACGTGGAAAAGCAGCGGAACGGAATGGACAGTGTCTTTAAAGGAGGATTCAAGATAAACATCAACAAACCAAAATACGGATAAAGTGATATAATCGAATTAAATCAGGAGATGCTGAAGGAATTGGGTTAGGAGGCGAGACATTTAGTGGCAGATGAGCTTAATTATTTGGGCAGCAAAATTGCTGATGACAGTCGTAAGGGGGAGGATATAAAATGCAGGTTGGCAATGACAAGGAAAGTGATTTTGAAGAAGAGATGTAGATTTAAGTATTAGAAAGTATTTACGGAAAGTATCTGTATCGAGCGTAGCCTTATGTGGAACTGAAATATGGACGATAAACAGTTTAGACAAGAAGAGAATATAGGATTCTCAAATGTGGTGCTACAGAACAATGCTGAATAATAGGTGGTTAGATCACGCAACCAGTGAGGATTTACTGAATGGAATTGGGGAGAAAAGAGATGTGTGGCACAAGCGGAATAGGTGAAGGGATCGGGTGACCAATTTAGTATTGGAGGGAAGTGTTGGGATAAAAATTGTTAGGGGAGACCAAGAGATGGACGCAGTAAGCAGATTCAGAACTCTTGCACAGGATAGAGTCGCATGGAGACCTGCATAAAACCAGTCTCCGGACTACAGTGACAACGGCTCAGAGGTGCTACGTTACAGGACAGAGTTAGTGTAACGTGAAATCACATTACGTCCATGCTAGACGCCTCGTTGTGTACCGCAGTGCTCACGGGATGAGCAGGTAGCAGCGGCACAGCTACGGGGAGCCAGGTGGGCTGTGATTAATCGCCGACACCCGCTGCGCGCTGGACGTAGATTTGTAACGGCACTCGCATGTGCCTACAGCGTTTGTAAATCTCTCACTGTGTATTTGTTACGGTGACGTCTCGCATTTGTTTCCTACGGGCTGAAATTGAATCAACACCGTTACTCCCGTCACGACTTTCAAATTTTTCAAATACGGACGTCGAAGTCAGCCGAGGCCTCTCTCCACAATAACCATATTTCCGTATTCGTGTGAAAGCGAAATGTTTATGGTAAAAACACCTAACGAATTTACGACCGTATCGTATTGCCGTTGCAGTGGTGTACGGCGAATGGATCGTGCCATAATTGTGACAAGGGGATTCCGTATTTGATGGATATGGAGTAAGACGATAGTAACCCTCAAATTTGAATTTTTTGAACCAAGTACAGTAAGAGAAAGATAACCCTGATTTACGCTAGGTGGTGTAACGAGTTCATCTTATTGATGACAGATGGCAGCACAATGTTGATTTGTTTCCGTGGGAACCCACATACGCTGGTGAGAAACAATGGTAACCCACAAATTCGAAATGGAAGCAGTAGCAGATTTCATTGTGGGAAGTCGTGATATTTTTGTAATTTTAAGTGAATTGTGTGGTGAGTCCAGTAATTCTGACTGTTTTGATGATGACATTAATGATCCAGATTTCAATTTACACGAGGAGATGGAAGATTCTACTTATATTAATTCTACTGCAAGTCAAGTAAGTTTTGTTTTCCACATCATGTTCTTATTTGCTGGTTACCATTATCTTTGTGCTAGCTAGTTGGGCTACGTATTTTATATCCATCTTCAACTTTTTTACGAGATCTTGATACGGGTCTAGTGTAGCAGGGGATACATCCCGTCGGCTTTGGACAATGACATCACAAGTCGCCAGAGAGCAGTTTACCATTTTCGCTTTTGCTGTTATGTTTCAGTTTCGTTTTTTTACTGATTGCTTAATAAAGTGGATCTGTTTATTCTGTCTCGTGAGATTTTTTTTTAAAAAGCCAAGAAACACTTATCAGCTACTGAAGGGAGCTACAACACTAAGAAGAATCGCTTCTCGTTTGGCGACTTGTGACGTCATTGTCCAAAGCCGACGGGTTGTATCCCCTGCTACACTAGTCCCGTTTATTCTATCTCGTGAGATTTTTGTTTTTAATAAGCCAAAAAACACTTATCAGCTACTGAAGCATATTGGTGGAATAAGAAAGTGAAATATGGTAAAATAGTGAAATATAGATAAACGATCGCTTTTAGATTCACATTCAATTATTTTAATGATAGCGCTTATTAGAACACAGAACTGCTTTATTATCCATGCCTCGAAGTGAAGACATTACTATCTATGACTAAGGAATGACGTCATTGTTCAAAGCTGACGGGTTGTATCCCCTCCTTCACTAGACCCAGATAGAGTCAACACGTCTTTTAGTGCAACTACATTGTCCTCTAGATCATGGGATGTTTACAAAAATAAATATTCTCGTATTTGTGTGTTACCATTTTATTCATCTTATCACTGATGAGGTTACCATTTTATTGGTTAACTGCGTTTTCTTTGTATTACACAATCCGTACAACATTTTTTTAATGGAATGAAGAGGATCGCAACAGAACTGACCCTGGGAATAAAGACGTCACAATGAAAACATCGACTTCAATATACTACGAAAGAAGGTACAGTGATCCAGACGAGAAATTCAGTTGGAGCTTCCTGGAAATGTTCTAAAAAGTGTTTTGAACGGATTAGAGAGAAGCTTGTACAGAGTTTAAACGAGTCATTCTGGAATATTGGGGGCTTCAGTAGACATAATGCTTATTTGTTTGGTTCCATGCGTCTAGAATCCATAAAAAGAAGATATACAGGCAATGAAATTAGCAGGCGTAACAACACTGTAAAATACAGTGTTATAAAAGATGGCAGAAGCACTCACATCTGTAAAGTTGCATTTTTAAGCATCCATGATTTGCAGCACAACAAAGGTAGAATAGAAGACATACAATCCAAAACGTGAACAGGGGCTACTGCTCCACCAGAAAATAGAAGAGGCAAACACAAGTATAGACCACATGCCTACACTGAGGGAGAGGTGCCATTAGTCAAAAAACATATAGAAGGTATTCCAAAATACAGGAGTCACTACAGTAAAAAAGATAATGGTGAAAAATTCCATGTGTCGATGGAATAGTCCATACAAAGTTGCTACCACCATTACAAAGATGAATACTGTCCTGATATCAAATCGAAGCCTGTATCTTTTGATAAGTATCACACCATTTTCATTCAAGATTTCAATACTTCATTCCAGCTGCCAAAATCAGATACCTGCCCAACATGCGAGTCAGATGAAATTCAACTGATAGAAGCAAAAGACGACCTGGAAAAATTAAGAGAAATAAATATACAGAAGAAGCTACATCTCAGAAAAGCCCAGGCAGGTTAAGATAATATAAACGTGCAAATAGAGAAGGCAGTTTTTATAAAGACATTCATGTAATAACTTTCGATCTATAACAGGCATTGTCCACTCCTAAACTCTCTACAGGTCCAATGTTCTATAAGAGGAAACAGTGGACATGTAACTTCAGCATTCATCAATGTAATTCGTCACCAGGTTATTTCTTTCTTTGGGATGAAACGGTAGCATCAAGGGGTTCAGAGGCTCAAATGGCTCTGAGCACTATGGGACTCAACTGCTGAGGTCATTAGTCCCCTAGAACTTAGAACTAATTAAACCTAACTAACCTAAGGACATCACAAACATCCATGCCCGAGGCAGGATTCGAACCTGCGACCGTAGCGGTCTTGCGGTTCCAGACTGCAGCGCCTTTAACCGCACGGCCACTTCGGCCGGCTGGGGTTCAGAGGAAATAGGCAGCTGCATACTGAAGTATTATGAAGATCGCAATATACGATGGAATAAGTTGATTGCTAATTCAGACAACAGTTCGTAGTAATTTACGGAAAGTGATCGAGTAAAACAGAAGTGACTTCTGGCGTTCCCCAAGGTAGTGTTATAGGTCCTTTGCTGTTTCTTATCTATATAAACGATTTGGGAAACAATCTGAGCAGCCGTCTTCGGTTGTTTGCAGATGACGCTGTCGTTTACCGACTAATGAAGTCATCAGAAAATCAAAACAAACTACAAAATGATCTAGAAAAGATATCTGAATGGTGGCAAAAGTTGCAGTTGACCCTAAATAACGAAAAGTGTGAGGTCATGCACATGAGTACTAAAAGGAACTCGTTAAACTTCGGTTACACGATAAATCAGTCTAATCTAAAAGCCGTAAATTCAACTAAATACCTAGGTATTACAATTAGGAACAACTTAAATGGGAAGGAACACGTAGAAAATGTTGTGGGGAAGGCTAACCAAAGACTGCATTTTATTGGCAGGACACTTAGAAAGTGTAACAGACCTACTAAGGAGACTCCCTACACTACGCTTGTCCGTCCTCTTTTAGAATACTGCTGCGCCATGTGGGATCCTTACCAGATTGAATTGAAGGGGTACATCGAAAAAGTTGAAACAAAGCCAGCACGTTTTGTATTATCGCGAAATATGGGAGAGAGTGTCACAGAAATGATACAAGAATTGTACAGGACATCATTAAAAGAAAGGCGTTTTTCGTTGCGACGGAATGTTCTCACGAAATTCCAATCACCAGCTTTCCCCTCCGAATCCGAAAATATTTTGTTGACACCGACATACAGAGGGAGGAACGATCACCACAATAAAAAAAAGGGAAATCAGAGCTCGTACGGAAAGATATAGGTGTTCATTCTTTCCGCACGCTATACGAGATTGGAATAATAGAGAATTGCGAAGGTGGTTCGATGAACCCTCTACCAGACACTTAAATGTAATTTTCAGAGTATCCATGTAGATGTAGATGTGGTAATGTGGAAATGTAGCTACGTGACCTGTCCACTCATAACTTCTTTTAAATACTTTCCATGATTTCACGCCAATGGAAAGACGGAGGTGAAGCGCTATAATCCGTTAAAGGTTGTCTTTGAACTTATTTACCTTTGTCGTCATCGGTGCCGCACACGAAATAAGTTGTAATCAATTTTTCAAAGTCGTTGGTGTGAGTATACCCGGGAGATTGTGGTACCAAAACTGAGGCTACGTCGTGGAACTTTGTTTTACGAGCGGTGTTCAGTAAGTCACACAACACTTTTTTTCTGAAAGCAGGTTGGTTTCATTCAGGATTCCAATACATCATATGATTCTACCTACACTATTTTGGCTACAGAACGCTACTTTGTGATGTAATTTCCGTTCCATGCGACGGCTTTGCGCCACTTTATAAGGAGGGCTTGTGTGTCCGCTTGGTACCGCCCTACTGGTCGACGTCGGAGCCAGCTTCTTGCTGCGTCAGTAGCGTCCTCAGCATCCACTTACTGCTTCCCGCGGAGTCCATTCTTCATTGGACCTAACATATGCCTATCAAGTATGACTGTAAAGTAGATGAGGAAGAAACTTCCTGGCGGATTATCACCGTGTGCCCGACCGAGACTCGAACTCGAGACCTTTGCCTTTCGCGGCTGTGAGTACCGGGCGTGAGTCGTGCTTCGGTAGCTCAGATGGTAGAGCACTTGCCCGCGAAAGGCAAAGGTCCCGAGTTCGAGTCTCGGTCGGGCACACGGTTTTAATCTGCCAGGAAGTTTCATATTAGCGCACACTCCGCTGCAGAGTGAAAATCTCATTCTAGATGAGGAAGACCTGTCCAGTGAAGTTTTGTGAGCTCCTCGGGTGCCCAGACATGTGAGAGGCCTTGCGTTGTACTGGGACAAAGAGTCGTTCGTTTTCATTTTTGTGACGACGAACAAACTGAATTCGTCCATTTTTTCCCCTGAGGGTAGCACAGTACGCTTCAAGTTCATCGTTGCAGCGCGAGAGAGGACATAAAACAGTATAATCCCTTCAGAGTCCCAGAAGACTGTCTCCAAGGCTTTATCGGCTGAGGCAGGGGCGTTGAAGTTCTCTTCGGAAGACAGGTGTTGTGGCACCACTCCATAGATTGCATTTTTGTTTCCGGTTAGAAATGATGAACCCATGTTTCATCCCCTGTGCCGATGTTACACAAAAATTATTATGATCAGCTTCGAAAAGCGTAAGCAACTCCACACAGATGGACCTACCTCCCTCTTTATGGTCTTCTGTTAGATGATGATGATGATGATGATCGGGTTGTGGGGAGCTCAACTATGCGGTTATCAGAACACGTACAAATTCCCAAGCCTTCCTCAGTCCAGTCTTCCCACTTGCATGAATGATGATGAAATGATGAGGACAGCACAAACACCCAGTCATCTCGACGCAGGTGAAAATTCCTGACCCCGCCGGAATCGAACCCGGGACCCCGTGCTCGGGAAGCAAGATCGCCACCGCGAGACCACGAGCTGCGGACTCTTCCGTTCGATGGTGAGGAATCTAGCGGGCATACGCCTTTGGTGCACCCCACTGATGGGAGAGTTTTTTAGCATCACCAAGAGAGATGCCCAGATGAGCTGCGAGGTGGTTGATTCTGATCCGTCGGTCACCGACAGTGTCCGCACAGTCAAACATTGCAGGAGTCAAAACTGTGTGCGGCCGGCCGGCACGCGGAAGATGGGACAGGTCTGCGCGACCTTCTTCAGACGATGATAGACGCCTAAATTTGAGATGGGGCCCCTCCACGCCCGCACCAACGTAGTGACCAAACCAAAAGTTCTACTGTCACCTCCGTAAAAATGTTAGTTGTCTAGTAAGTGGATCACAGGATGCTGGGCTGTGATGTTGTCCGTACGTCTCGGTAAGGCTACGCATTAACACGGTCCATCAGGTGATAGATAGTGGACGAAACGCGAGTGAGGGTAGCGATTTGAAGAGCAGAGGGAAAAAAGTGCCATGGCTCGTGCCGTGAGAAAAAAACCTCTGCGACAGTGGGATGGGTAGTAAGAGCAGTAGTGGCTTACTAGCTGCGATAGCTCATGCAAGGTTGGATTTGTTAGTATAGGTATCATGCATCATTACCATGACAAGCGATGGCGATGTGTCCCAGTTGCTGCAGCTGCTACATTCCTGGAACAATCAAGATCGTTATACAGTAGTGGGAGATCGGCCATAGATCATCTCACTGTGTGGGGGATGTGTGGAGCTTGTTTGCATGCAGTGTACGGTACGGCTTCCCTGTGTGGTGCCAGTTATTCGACAGTGTATTCCAGCTGGATATCCAGTAATGGCGTCTGATTAACAGGGGCTCGCCTGTTCCGTTATGTTTGCGTATGCTTGGCCATAGATGTTATGTCCTTACAAGTATGTCTTTTGGTCTTTTATATTTCCATCTATGGTTGTGGTCGTAGTTCCCCAGATTCAGAATAAACGGGTTCTGCGAATGTCTGGAGTTTCTGTATAGTCTTGTGGTGAGTTTGTGGATTACCTCCGTGAGAGTCTCAAGTCGGTATTCCCGGTGAAGGTCCGCGATGCGTGTGTATCGTGGAGCATTGCTTATGATTTTGAGTACTTTGTTTTGTATGAGCTGCAGACGGCGCAGGCGTGTAGGCGCAGTGTATCCCCAGACAGGAGCTGCGTACGTCATCAGGGGTCGGATAAGTGTCATGTACATGGACCTCGACACCCTTCTGTTCAGTGTGCTACGCCTGTTGAGCATAGGATAGAGCTGTTTAAGCCTCGCGCTAGCTCGGTTGTTCATGTGTTGTATGTGGTCCCCCCAGAGTAATTTCCGGTCCAGCCAGACACCGAGGTATTTGACTTTCTCGCGGAAACGTATTGGACGTGCATGTAGAGTTATTGGTCTGCAGTAGCGGTGTTTGCGCAGTTGCTTCGGTCTTCTAGTGAACAGAACGGCTTCGCACTTGTCGACGTTTACTCTAACACGCCATTTCTCCAACCAAAGCTCGGCCACTCTGAGTGCAGTCTGTAGGCGTGACGTAATGTTTGATGGTTTCCAATCGCCTCGTCTAACGACTCACCTTGCTTTTGTTTTCGTTCACTGCCAGGTCTCCGGCTGCCAGCAGATTTGGGCTAAACATAAACGAAGCCAAGACAGAGTACCTCGTTATGACGCGTGGTCATTGTCAGACTGCTGGGCATCTACACTCACTGCAGGTTGCGGACCAGTCCTACAAGAGAGTGCTAGAATTCAAACACCTAGGGGCACTTTTCACTGAGATCTCGTCATGTGAAGCAGAGATCAATGCCAGAATACAAGCAGGAAACCGATCTTACCACAGCCTAGCACAATTGCTTCGGTCCAGATATCGCTCCAGACAGTTCAAGATTCGACTGTACAAAACCCTGATCCAGCCTGTTGTTCTATATGGCTCTGAGACATGGAGTATCCGGAAACAGGACTTTCATAAACTCCTTGGAGGATCAAATACAACCGAGAGCTTGAGGAACCATACCAGCAGCCCAACATAGCAGGAACTGTCAAAGCCAAACGAATGCAGTGGGCGGGCCATGTGGCCCGGACGGAGGATCACAGATGGCCTCGGAAGCTCCTGGATTTCACACCTACAGGAAAGAGATCGCCAGGGAGACCCAAGAAGCGTTGGAGGGATGGACTCCATAAAGATTTAAACCAGGTGTCAACAGATGTGAACGGATGGCGGGTAGCAGCAATGGACAGAATACAGTGGAAGAGGAAACTCTCCGGTGCTATGGGTTTTCACCAAAAGATGATGACAATTCTCTGCTTGGAAGACATCTGCGTTACAGACGTCATTTTGAGGGCTACATATAGCGCCGCCACCAATCGGAACTTCTTGACACTACAGAAGCTGAAGCGGCAATATTCCACGATGTTCCACAATAAATTCCGCATTTTTTCAATCGAAATTAACCAAGAAAAAATTGTTGCATTGCTTATTGAACATAATAAAGTCCCTATTAAAATACGAGGGTTGGAACTTTAAAAGTGGCAACTATTTATTTACGGCTCGTACAAAGTAGATACATGTTTCAAACTTTTACTGACCTTCAAAGTAGTCACCAGCATTGTGTATAACCCGTTGCCAGAGATGTGGAAGTCATAGGATACATTTAGCAGTGCCAGTTGGTCGTAGGTTGTGTTCCAAAAATGAACAGCATAGAGACAGAAGTGATGACACTTTCTGCAGGACCTGACCGTCATTTTGCAGGACAGTGCTCAAGCACCTACAATGCAAGCTGTTACTGATTTGTTTGACTGATGGGGCTGCTGAGTGCTATACCACTTACTCCACTCCCCTGACTTAAGCCCTCGTAAGTTCAACTCGATTTCTAAACGGAAGGAAACACTTCACGCCATTCGCTTCAGAACTGCTACAAATTCATCGGGCAGTAGACTGCGCAGCTCGAACTGTCAACACAACTGGCACTGCTAAGAGTATCCTACGTCTTCCACATCGCTGGCAACGGGTTATACACAGTGCTGGTGACTAATTTGAAGTTCAGTAAAATTTTGAAACACGTATCTATTTTGTACGAGCCGTAAATAAATAGTTGCCACTATTAAAGTTCCAACCCTCGTATCATAAACTTAACAACGATGCTATGTGAACTGGACAAGAAAAGTTTTGAACAAGCTGCACATCTGTGAAAGATTGAGGGTTTTCGAAAAAAGAGAATGAAAGATTAAGCGCTATGAAACTAAAAATGTACTCGTAACTGTACCTAAGAAGGATAACAAAACGATGACTAAAATAACGACAGTCTCTTCCTAAGTGCACTTGTTTGCACGTCTGTGAAATCGAGATCTGCCGGTGGGTAGTATTATATTCCCAGTGCTCCACCCTGCGCATTGTACTTATAACCTGCTTGCATCCAACTCTGACATGTTGTCAGCAGCATAGCCGAGCCGTTGCCATTCGAGTGTGTCCCACACTTGGACATCGACTCTGCTGAGGTCATCCAGTATATGACGATGGTTCCCGTGACGCTGCACTGCAAAATTCAGCAGGTCCCGGGTATGACAGCAGCCCACCGTCTGGGTCGACTCGATGGCAGCGTACAGCTCCTCCTCCTCGAAGTACCTAACACCCACCATTTGCTGTTACTCGATTGAAACAGGCCTGAAGATGAAGTAATGTATCGTCGAAACTGGTCGCCTAAAAATAAAACCTGAATAACGGCGACCGGTATTATTTTATTGCATTTGCTGTTATATGTCTCTCCCTTGTGTTGCTGCTCTCGGACGGTCACTAGAATCAGATGTTCAATGTTCTATTTTGAACTGTCAATCTCTTTTATAAAATATGTAATTTCAAAATTGCAAATACAGCCGAAGAACGATCATGACACAAGAGAGATGGCAAAATCACCTTCGAACTCTGAAGTGCGTAAGCACGTATCTCAGAGGCAACAAATCTAAATTCACCACACCCTATTACAATAGTTCACATTAAATAAATATCTGTAACCCAAATAACTTTTTTAATCACGAAGGCTGTTACAAACGGGTACGACACGCCCTCAAGCTCCACAATACGCCAACAGCGGCCTCCTCCCGGATCATGAACAGCCTGATTGCAGTTTGGTACAGGAAACTTCTCAAACAAGAAACGAACATACATGTATCTCAGACGAGGCCACAAAATGCTCCGAGCTAGGAATTGGAACACAATCGCAGTACCTGTAATTAAGTCAATATTTTGATAAACGAGAAAACTTCAAAACCCAGCTTTAAGGAAAATACACACGGCGTCAGTTATTGTCTCCGCACAAATACTCAGCAGTTACTTTAGCAATCACCGTCCTGTAGCAAACAATTAGTGATAAGCTAATGGGCCAATGATTGCGAATCTAAGGTTATTAAAGAAGAGTGTATTTCCGATAAACTCGGCCCGATAAGACAACTCAATAAAATGGAAATCACACAAAAGCATTAAAAGGAACTTTACGTTCATATGAAAATAAAACACCTTTTTTGAAAAACAACCACCACATTGATATGGTACATTAACATATGGCTAACAGAGCTGGGTGCTGTTAGCAGCATGGCAGAAAGCACTAAACAATTAAAGCACGGGCAAGGAACAAAGTTTTAAATGTCAGCAGATGCTCACTCATCTCATGCAGAAGCAAAGCTGAATTCTGTACAGCCACGTAGAATAGCTTTCCATCAGCGCACAACGCCTTTCCAATGTGACACAAACTAAAGACGCTTAGCACTGATCGTATTCCACTTTTAGCGAACCGCTAAATGCCACCGCCCAGCCGCGCGGGTTAGCCCCGCGGTCTTGGACGTCCTGTCACGGTCCACGCGGCTTCTCCCGTCGGAGGTTCGTGACGTTCCTCGGGCATGTGTGTGTGTGTGTGTGTGTTGTCCTTAGCATAAGTTAGTTTAAGTAGTGTGTAAGCCTTTTTTTTTTTTTTGGTCATCAGTCTACTGACTGGTTTGATGCGGCCCGCCACGAATTCCTTTCCTGTGCTACTGTGCTAACCTCTTCATCTCAGAGTAGCACTTGCAACCTACGTCCTCAGTTATTTGCTTGACGTATTCCAATCTCTGTCTTCCTCTACAGTTTTTGCCCTCTACAGCTCCCTCTAGTACCATGGAAGTCATTCCCTCATGTCTTAGCAGATGTCCTATCATCCTGTCCCTTCTCCTTATCAGTGTTTTCTTTCCTCTCCGATTCTGCGTAGAACCTCCTCATTCCTTACCTTATCAGTCCACCTAATTTTCAACATTCGTCTGTAGCACCACATCTCAAATGCTTCGATTTTCTTCTGTTCCGGTTTTCCACAGTCCATGTTTGACTACCATACAATGCTGTACTCCAGACGTACATCCTCACAAATTTCTTCCTCAAATTAAGGCCGGTATTTGATATTAGTAGACTTCTCTTGGCCAGAAATGCCTTTTTTACCATAGCGAGTCTGCTTTTGATGTCCTCCTTGCTCCGTCCGTCATTGGTTATTTTACTGCCCAGGTAGCAGAATTCCTTAACTTGATTGACTTCGTGACCATTAATCCTGATGTTAAGTTTCTCGCTGTTCTCATTTCTACTACTTCTCATTACCTTCGTCTTTCTCCGATTTACTCTCAAACCATACTGTATACTCATTAGACTGTTCATTCTGTTCAGCAGATCATTTAATTCTTCTTCACTTTCACTCAGGATAGCAATGTCATCAGCGAATCGTATCATTGATATCCTTTCACCTTGTATTTTAATTCCACTCCTGAACCTTTCTTTTATTTCCATCATTACTTCCTCGATGTACAGATTGAAGAGTAGGGGCGAAAGGCTACAGCCTTGTCTTACACCCTTCTTAATACGAGCACTTCGTTCTTGATCGTCCACTCTTATTGTTCCCTCTTGGTTGTTGTACGTATTGTATATGACCCGTCTCTCCCTATAGCTTACCCCTACTTTTTTCAGAATCTCGAACAGCTTGCACCATTTTATATTGTCGAACGCTTTTTCCAGGTCGACAAGTCCTATGAAAGTGTCTTGATTTTTCTTTAGCCTTGCTTCCATTATTAGCCGTAATGTCAGAATTGCCGCTCTCGTCCCTTTACTTTTCCTAAAGCCAAACTGATCGTCACCTAGCGCATTCTCAATTTTCTTTTCCATTCTTCTGTATATTATTCTTCTAAGCAGCTTCGATGCATGAGCTGTTAAGCTGATTGTGCGATGATTCTCGCACTTGTCAGCTCTTGCCGTCTTCGGAATTGTGTGGATGATGCTTTTCCGAAAGTCAGATGGTATGTCGCCAGACTCATATATTCTACACACCAACATGAATAGTCGTTTTGTTGCCACTTCCCCCAATGATTTTAGAAATTCTGATGGAATGTTATCTATCCCTTCTGCCTTATTTGACCGTAAGTCCTCCAAAGCTCTTTTAAATTCCGATTCTAATACTGGATCCCCTATCTCTTCTAAATCGACTCATGTTTCTTCTTCTATCACATCAGACAAATCTTCACCCTCATAGAGGCTTTCAATGTATTCTTTCCACCTATCTGCTCTCTCCTCTGCATTTAACAGTGGAATTCCCGTTGCACTCTTAATGTTACCACCGTTGCTTTTAATGTCACCAAAGGTTGTTTTGACTTTACTGTATGCTGAGTCTGTCCTTCCGACTATCATATCTTTTTCGATGTCTTCACATTTTTCCTGCAGCCTTTTCGTCTTAGCTTCCCTGCACTTCATATTTATTTCATTCCTCAGCGACTTGTATTTCTGTATTCCTGATTTTCCCGAAACATGTTTATACTTCCTCCTTTCGTCAATCAACTGAAGTATTTCTTCTGTTACCCATTGTTTCTTCGCAGCTACCTTCTTTGTACCTATGTTTTCCTTCCCAAGCCTAGGGACTGATAACCTCAGCAGTTTGGTCCCATAGTCCTTACCACAAATATCCAAAGTTTGCCACCGCCGAGTATGGCTATAGCGGCCAAGTCAACCCGCTGCAACAAGGTACTTCCTCCACGCCGAGAGGGCACCGTCTCTGCATGTAAGCCCCTGCACGGTGGCTTAATAACACGTCACAACATTGTTTGGCCTCCAGTGCTGTGAATACAAGTTTTCAGGTATACCTCGGCACCACAGCTCCTCGTGACTGCCGTAAACTTAGCTTCAACGAAGCCCTGCAGTCAGCTCGCGGGTAAACTACCACATTGACTTGCCTGTCCACAACTGTCTCGAGCGGTCAACGCTTACTCCTGTAAGCATCGACGCTAAACGATCGCCACTGCGCAGAGAGCGATAGATCCATCACAGGCCGATAGCCGGACTCTCTACGTTCGACTACGGATCGTCTCAGAGACTCCCGATAGAGGTAAACATTCGATGACGTCACTGCTGCGTGGGGCCTACACGAAATTCTGTGGACCACTTCCCTTAGTGACGACTACAACTAGCCTCGTAGCAATGTGAGGATTCACCCGCCATCATTCGAGATATATTCACAGGCGGAACGGTGTACACAAGTCATATTGTCATCATCAAAAATGGTTCAAATGGCTCTGAGCACTATGGGACTTAACATCTTAGGTCATCAGTCCCCTAGAACTTAGAACTACTTAAACCTAACTAACCTAAAGACATCACACACATCCATGCCCGAGGCAGGATTCGAACCTGCGACCGTAGCAGTCCCGCGGTTCCGAACTGCAGCGCCTAGAACCGCTAGACCACCGCGGCTGGCATTGTCATCATCACGACTGGTGATAGAGCGCACTCGTTTGAAGTACAACGAGATGGTAGGTTTACTTTCACCAAGATTAAACCGCTCAAATGATCTGTGAGCAAGATATTTCCGATCAAATAAACACAAACAATGGAAATAAAGAGTGAAAAGAAATAACTCAAAAACTATGCATACCCGTGGAATATATATGTCTACATCTACATCTACATGGATACTCCGCGCGTCACACTTAAGTGCCTGGCAGGGTGTTCATCGAACCACCCTCACAATAATTTCCTATTATTCCAATCTCTAATAGAGCGTGGAAAAAATGAATATTTATATCTTTCCGTGCTAGCTTTGATTTCCCTCTTTTTATTGTGATGATTGTTTCTCCCTGTGTAGATGGGCGTCAACAAAATATTTTCGCATCGGAGGAGAAAGCTGGTGACTGAAGTTTAGTGAGCAGATCCCGCCGCAAAGAAAAACTCCTTTGTTTTAATGATGTCACTCCGAACCTTGTATCATATCTGTGACACTCTCCCCCCTATTTCGCGATAATATAAAACGTGCTGCACTTCTTTGAACTTTCTCGATGTACTCCGTTAATCCTATCTGGTAAGGATTCGAGACCGCGCAGCGGTACTCCAAAAGAGGACGGACAAGCGTAGTACAAGCAGTCTCTTTAATAGATCGGTTACATTTTCTACGTGTTCTGTCAGTAAAACGCAGTCGTTTGTTTGCCTTCCCCACAGCGTTTTCTATGTGTTCTTTCCAATTTAAGTTATTCGTAATTGTAATACCTAGGTATTTAGTTGAAATTACGACCTCTAGATTTGAATGATTTATCGTGTAACCGAAGTTTAACTGATTCCTTTTAGCACTCATGTAGGTCAATTGCCAATTTTCGCACCATACAGATATCTTTTCTAAATCGTTTTGCAATTTGTTTTTATCTTCTGGTGCCTTAACTAGGCGATAGACGACAGCATCATCTGCAGACCACCTAAGATGGCTGCTGAGATTGTCTCCTACATAGTTTATGTAGGTAAGGAACAGCTGAGTGCCTATAACACTAGCTTCGGGAACGCCAAACATCACTTCGGTTTCACTCGATGACTTTCCGTATGCATTAAGAAGATAGGGCAAGTTGTCGGCCATGGGCATTTTCCTGAAATGACTAAGAAAAGCCACGGAAAACTTAAATCGGAATCGCCAGGCATAACGAGCTCGATTCTCCCAAATATGAGATCTCCGTCTAAGTAACCGCACTGCATAATTCCGTTGGCCCGTAATGTACAGACAGTTTTACTCCTCGTCGCTGCACACACCAAGAACCCTCCTTGATGACTCCTGAAGCACGGACCTTCTGTCACACCTCTTGCACGAACTCCAGTGCGTTCGGTAAACGGACTCCAGTTCTCTCGGAAAACTGACTCGAGACTGATAAAAACGCCACGATTCCCTATGTCCGACTTCATATTCGCCTGAAAAAGTGAGTCAGGTTCAAATGTGTGTGAAGTCTTATGGGACTTAACTGCTAAGGTCATCAGTCCCTAAGCTTACACACTACTTAAGCTAAATTATCCTAAGGACAAACACACACTCCCACGACCGAGGGAGGACTCGAACCTTCGCCGGGACCAGCCGTACAGTCCATGACTGCAGCGCCTTAGAGGCAGCATCCTGACGTGATGACTGAGATATTGAATTCAGGAATGTGACATTATTATCATGCACTACAGATCTTGGCAAATGTTTTTGTTGCAAAATGTGATAAGGTGATGTATTTATTCACCTTCATTATTAACCACTAACCTGAAACCTACTGCTCTGAATGGTTTGGCAGGACATCTAATAATCGCACATGTTCGGGAAAAGCTTTCAGCATGTGAATATGGTAGACCAAGTGCTGTAGTTGCAACATATATTCTTAAACGGGCATTAACTTCCTCCAAGATTTCCTTAGTTTGAAAAAGGAAGACTGAAAGGTGGAAGGAAAATATAGGGGAAGACGGGGCAAATTGGGGAAGCTAACTTTAAACCCTTACAGAAAGGGACAAAAATAAACAAATTCAAGTAGGTTTGATTATCATTTGTTTAATTAACCATTGAATTACAATAGCATGCAAAGAAACCTGCAAACGTGTTACATTTAGTTAGAAATATCTCGATTTGAAACATAAACTACCAATTTCTCGTCTTGCCCCATAAGCGGGGTAAGATGGGGAACTAGCATGAATTCATCTCTAAAGCTTAAATAAGGACTGGAATAATGAAATCATGTGACAATAAGGCTCGAAACATGGTTCTGCGAATTGTAGAATCAGGTATTACGTTTTATTTAGGCCTCTTACCTTCACATAGCAAAGGACTTGGAAGAGCAGTTGAACGGAATGGACAGTGTCTTGAAGGGAGGATATAAGATGAACATCAACAAAAGCAAAACGAGGATAATGGAATGTAGTCGAATTAAGTCGGGTGATGTTGAGGGTATTAGATTAGGAAATGAGACACTTAAAATAGTAAAGGAGTTTTGCTATTTGGGGAGCAAAATAACTGATGATGGTCGAAGTAGAGAGGATATAAAATGTAGACTGGCAATGGCAAGGAAAGCGTTTCTGAAGAAGAGAAATTTGTTAACTTCGAGTATAGATTTAAGTGTCAGGAAGTCATTTCTGAAAGTTTTTGTATGGAGTGTAGCCATGTATGGAAGTGAAACATGGACGGTAAATAGTTCGGACAAGAAGAGAATAGAAGCTTTCGAAATGTGGTGCTACAGAAGAATGCTGAAGATTAGATGGGTAGATCACATAACTAATGAGGAAGTATTGAATAGGATTGGGGAGAAGAGAAGCTTGTGGCACAACTTGACCAGTAGAAGGGATCGGTTGGTAGGACATGTTCTGAGGCATCAAGGGATCACCAATTTAGTATTGGAGTGCAGTGTGGAGGGTAAAAATCGTAGGGGGAGACCAAGAGATGAATACACTAAGCAGTTTCAGAAGGATGTAGGTTACAGTAGGTACTGGGAGATGAAGAAGCTTGCACAGGATAGAGTAGCATGGAGAGCTGCATCAAACCAGTCTCAGGACTGAAGACCACAACAACAACAACCTTCACATAGTACACAAGTGTGGACAGCCTCGTCATCATCACTTTCTGTCCCTGCACAAGTGTCGTAGGCCCAGCGTCCGTAGCTAATACACCGTATCCAGCCTCCGTCAGAGAAGTCATAGCAGTATAAACATTCTTCACTCTCTTCCTCGTTGTCATTCGACCTCTGTTTATTATTCCTTGAGCATGAAGGGGTGGTTAAGACGTCAGTAACGTTCGTCACTTTTTTGTTGTCATTATGTCCTTTTGGTGGTATCCCAGGTTTATTAAACGTCTTTGAGAAGAGTTTTCGTTTACATGCAGCACGTTTGGGGACTCCTTTTCGTTTAATTTCTTCAGATAGTTCACTCCTATGAAGAGATTCGGTTAAAACAACGGGTTTTCCACGCCTGTTAGATGGTTTCCTTTTGGTTTTTTTATCCACCTTTGGAATAGCCGACACCATTTCAGGGCTGTTAACCTGAAAGTTAGACGAAACAGAGGCTTGATCGTCAGTTATTAATTGTTCAGGTGTTTTACGTCTTGACAACATCTCTGGTATTTGGTCTTCCGTTTCTGTAACTTCAGATGTGTGAGCTTGATGAATGTCTGTAGTTGAACAGGGAAGGTAATCATTTCTTGAAACACATTTCTGTTTATAGGCCATATACCTGTTTTCCGAAAACCGTTCACTGCTGTGGACATTGTAGGTGAATGAATGAAGGCTTTGCCAAATAAACTTCCGATCTGATGAAGCGTAACAACGTTTCCACGATGGGTGCGAAGCCACGACCTTACTTCATCTTCGTAAAATTTACTAAGAGGTTTCATAAATGCCATGTCCAATGGTTGAAGACGGTGTGAGCAGTGTGGTGGCAAACACAGCAAGATAGCCCTATTTTCGCGGCCACATCTATCAGTTCTAAATTCTTGGTGTGCGTTTCGCGGCTGTCCAATATGAGAAGTATTAGTCTTTCCTTTGACGCTCCAGTAAATGCAATAAACATCTTAAACCAAGTCAAAAATAGTTCTTTCGTCATCCAACCAGTTTCTTGGACTTCTGGCCAGGCACCAGAGGGCAGGCCAGTCTCAAACGCTTGTTGCATTCGTTTTCGAGAATAAATTAACATAGGTGGTGCGTAGCGCCCCGACGCTGAAACACAGATTTCTGCAGTCACAGTCTGGCCTCTTTCTGCTGAAGTAACTGCTCCCACCTGTCTGCGCCCTTTCAAAGCAACCACCTTTGTGTGACTTTTGCAATGACTGTTAAACCAGTCTCATCGCAATTGAAAATTCTGTCTCGCGCAAACTTGAATGTGTCTAATTGACTTTCTAACATATCGAAAAAAACGATCTACAGCACCTCGATTAAACCCCATTGCTCGTGCGATTGATGTGGCCTCTGGTTTTCCTGTTGTTAAGGTAGGATTTCGTGCAAGATGCCCATTAAACCAATCTCTTCCAGCAGATTTGGCTGCAGTATTAAATGGATGTTTTATGTTGTTTCGTTCAGCTAGCTGAAAAGCAAGTTCACAAAGTTCTTTAAGTGTTAGGCCAAAATACTGTCCTTCCATCTGTGTTACGTAGTCTTTAAGTTCTGCCTATTGTTCTGGGGTAAACACACTAGTAATTGGTCCTAACCTTTTCACAACTGTATAGCAAAGATTAGCACGTATCTTTGCCACATGTTGTTCAATCGTTGTCTGTGGCACGTTGAACTGTCGAGCAGCCCTGAAAGGACCCATATGGCCTTCTACAACAGCATTTACAGCGCCTTCCATTGACTCCAATGACCAATCTTGCCTAGACGTTAGTCGCCGATACTTGCGAACCATCTGAAATAAAACACGTGGAACGTAGGAACGTACTATTGAGTCAGATCATTCCTGGTAATCTATATTATATAGTAAATACCATATTTCCAATAGTCAGTCGTTAAAGCATAGCAAGAATACTGACTTTGCACGTTTTGTGTATTTTTATTCACCATATAACCTAAGGCATACTTTTTAATTAATTAGGAAACATTGAAATAACGAATGCCATTCTATTTACAATTCTATTCAACGTATAACGTACGTGTTCAAAACCCGCAGCGAGGAAAACACATGAGACGATAAGAACGTAATGGTTGGACAAATAGTAGGGGCGAGACGGGAAGCTCCCCATGTTGCCCCACCCCGTCTTGCCCCCTACCATGCTGTCAGGTTATTTTACGCCTATTTAGTGAACATTGACTACTGACACAGCAGTTTACTGTTAATAAGACGTACTATTCAGTGCTATATATACAGTCTGGACAAATGTTCACGAAACACATGTTTTAGGACCTCGAAAGGTGTAAAACATTGCAAATCAGTATTAGAATTGTACGTACCTTGCAAAGCTCACAGAAACCGCATCGAAACTAAGGTTCAGCAATGTCAACACACTGGGACCTGTGTATTGATGATGCTGACGTATCTATCCACAGATGGCAGCACTCTAACTGTAGCTTATAGCCCTTCCCCGTCTTACCCCACCTCCCCGTCTTACCCCGCCTTCCCCTATAAAACGACTTAACAATGGAAGCGAACTTGAAGACAAAAATATAACAAGGAAACAATAAGTAAATGATGACGAGTTGAAATGTATGATACTGCAGGAATAATTCAACGCAGCACTGAAAGATGAATGCCAAAACGAGGCACCTGGACTAGATGACAACCGTTCCAATTAGTGAAAGCCTTAGAAGAGCTAGCCATGACAAAAAATCTCCACTGCTATGCAAGATGTATGAGAGAGACGAAATACCTAAACACTTCAATGAGAATTTAATAATTCCACTTTCAAAGGAGCAGGTGTGGTCAGGTGTGAATATAAGCACAATATCATAATTAGTACCTCATGTTTGAAAAATGCTGACACCAATTATTTGCAGTAGAAACGAAAAACTGTTAGAAGCCGAAGCGTTTGTGAAATGGGCGATTGGGCATCGCATCTCACGCTTTGATAACACCACCATCATTCCGCACTGCACCAGCGGTGGACTGGCTTTTACTGAGTTGACCCCCATTAAGTGCTCCTTCGTCGTAAAGCGTGCGCTAGTGTTTAGTTTTGTTGTCCACTTCAACTCGTCCTACCACAATAATAGGGTGAATGTGTCGTAAGTGTTCTTGATATGTTGTCGTCACTGTCCCATGTTCTCGCCACATACTCAATAATACAGTAACCTTGTCTTTAGAAAACGATTTCACTATACCATTGTTCAATAACCTATATTTTACAGTCCATGACTTTCCGTCCCCCGCCGGATGTCAAGTTCAAATGGTTCAAATGGCTCTGAGCACTATGGGACTTAACGTCTGAGGTCATCAGTCCCCTAGAACTTAGAACTAATTAAACCTAACTAACCTAAGGACATGACAAACATCCATGCCCGAGGCAGGATTCGAACCTGCGACCGTAGCGGTCGTTCGGCTCCAGACTGCAGCGCCCAGAACCGCACGGCCACTCCGGCCGGCGGATGTCAAGTGTTCATAATAAAACGTAGTTCGGTAACATGTATATACAACAGACGTGTACTCTTTGTGTAGGAATCAGGATCACAAACTACAAGAAAAGTGGGTTTACAGTCATTGAATATCTTTCATAGACGACTCTGTCCTGAATCTATGCGCTCCTGCATAGTCTAAGGATTACATAATATACCGGACAGGACAACAATGTCTATTTATGGGATAAAACTCTACCTGTGCATAGAGTGTTAGATTAAATCAAAATGTGGACGTCAGATATCTCTTTTTTTATTGCACTTTATTACACTGCTGACCGCAGGTCGTGGTCTTGTGGTAGCGTTCTCGCTTCCCCGCACGGGGTCCCGGGTTCGATTCCCGGCGGGGTCAGGGAGTTTTCCTGCCTCGAGATGACTGGGTGTTGTTGCGTCGTCTTCTCATCATCATTCATTCCCATTACGGTGGGAGGAAGGCAATGGCAAATCACCTACACCAGGACCTTGCCTAGTACAGCGGTGAGGGTCTCCCGCACGTCAACTACGCTGCTCGGAGTATGGGACCTCATCATCATCATCATTATACTGCTGCTGTGGTCAGTGTAATGTAACCCACTAGCATACAGTTTGCTTCCGGAAGAATTAAGTACAAGCATTTCATTTCATTTCCTCTCTTTATCTTTTATACTCAATACACCACATTAGAGACACGGTGACGTGACTTAATACAGACATATAAATCATATATACGTGACATTTAAATCATTGGTGATCTGTGTTGTCACACTGTTATAATGTTCTCTTATTTGTTTCATGAATAATATACCTGGTATACTCCAAAAAAGGATAAATGGAAATAAAAAAATTGTTGAGAATAAACAAAAACAAAATTATACCATTGGAAAAGCCATACAATTTTTACAGTTATTGAAAGTTCACTCTCTGCACTATGATGTAAGAGAAAAAGTGAGGATTCTATCGTCTATTTCTCTTCTCCTGAGCGTAAAACGAATTCATACCTCAGCTGCACGTATTCAAAGTAGGCACTGCTTCGTAGGTTAAGTTTCGCGAATTCTGCAACACTAGTCAGCTTTAACAGTGGGTTTCTTGTTTTTATAAAATGGCTGACTTCATCTACGGCCGAGCGCGATGGCACAGCGATGGTTCATTGTTTATGTCAGGAATATCGTATTCCAGAACATTCTTGTTCAACAATACTCGCAGTTTGTGTGTTTGTTGATATTAATTTGGATTAACTGATTTCAGATTCATGACTTCAGTTATTTTACGTGTCCCAGTAAAGATTGAGAAATTATCTATAAAGGATTGAGAAATTATCTATAAAGGAATTCCACTCCGATGAGAGTGAATCAATAAAAGCTTCGGCTCGCGAAACTGAATCGCGTGCTGAAAGCTAAATAATTAATGCTCTAGTTAATTCCACTGCCAGCCATTTATATGATCCAAACACCATAACAATTCACAGTTTAATGGAAATGATAAGGTCTGAGCTGTCAGTAAGCATAGGTAGAGAAACGTTCACTACGCGAAATGAAATGTCAAACCGGTTGTCAACTAAACTTTCATCAGAAATGTAATCTAAATTGTCATCTGAAATTTCAACCAGAACGATCAAACAGTAATAAACAATTAGATTCATAACTGACACACGTAATGCAGCCTCTAGCTGATAATCTTTTACCTCAGAATGGCCTGGAGTGAACCCATACGGAGAATTCATTAGATGAAAACTTAGCGAAATCACAAGACAACAATCACTTTACGACACAAATCAGTAAAGTGCCACAGAAGCAGTCGGACGCAAAGCAAACAATGCATGACACGCTACCACCATCTGTTGTTAGTACACATAGGGAAAATGTTTATTCCATGCTACCTGATATGATCCCTAGTAAAAAAAAAAAAAAAAAAAAAAAAAAATGCATCTGTCATCCACACACTTGTCCTATGAGATGTGGGCAACACTCTCATTACGCTGAATTTTGTTACGTGAAGGCGTGTTTTAAAACTAACACTTGCATGGGTTCAGAGCTATTAAAAACATTAATAATAATAGCATCAACAATAGTGGCGCGGATCCCTTCCTTCCACCGCATGCAGCTGGTCTCGTCGGAGGTTCGAGTCCTCCCTCGGGCATGGAAGTGTGTGTTTGTCCTTAGGATTTTAAAGGCTAAGTAGTGTGTAAGCTTAGGGACTGATGACCTTAGCAGTTAAGTCCCACAACATTTCACACACATTTGATTTTTTTCCACCGCATTTAAGGTTTTGTTGTTGCGGCACGTCAAAAGCGACAATGTCAATCTTTTGGCACAACCGATGCAAATGGCATGGCATGGAAGGAAATAAGCCTTGGAAAGTCCACCGCCCTTATCCAACAGCACCTCCAACTAACCTAATGGCTCCACGCTCTGGTCTTGGATCGCTCCTTCTATCGAAGAAGATACCTCACACTAATCTGCAACGGCCCCCGAGAAAACAGAACAGTGTCCGATTAAATTTCAGTTAACAATAATGAACAATTAGATTCCGAACTGAATGTAGTGCAACCTTCAGCGGCCGTGTGGGGTAATACACTTTCGAACGGTTTGTATGGATCACGTGCCAGAAAACGTACCTCCATACGAAGATTATCTAACTCCAGACTTTCTGAATGATAAACACTTTCAAACACAAACTCTGCCCCAGGAGGTCCACTATTTGCCATCTCAAGAGAACGTGGGCTATCGCCCAACGCCTCGATTTCACGAGCTCCTGAGCCCTCCATGAAATCAATTGTCCGTACATCTACATAGTCTTACACACTTCGCAAGCTAGTATACGGCAAGTAGCTGAGGATACCTTTCTCCACTACTATCAATTTCCTCACTCAACCCACTCACAAATGGACCCAGAGGAAAACGACTGTTCATATGTCACTACACAAGCCTTAACATCTCTTGTCTTGAAATGTACGTTGGTGGCAGTAGCATCGTTCTACAGTCATCCGCAAATGACGATTCTATAAATTTTGTCAGTTGTGTTCCCTGAAAAGAATGTAGTCTTTCCTCCAGGAAGAAATCCCATCTGAGTTCACGAAGCATCTTCATAATACTCGCCTGTAGATCGAACCTCCCAGTAAAAGATCTACTAGCATACCTCTGAATTGCTTCAATGTCTTTCTTTAGTCTTAACTGGTGGAGACCCCTAAAACTTGAGCAATACTCAAGAATGGGCTGCACATGTGTTTTATATACGCGACTCCTTATGTACATAAGTTACACTTTCGTAAAATTCTTCAGATAGACAGGAGTCTATCATATTCCTTCGTTACTGCCAAATACATTTTCTCGGTATATTTCACATGGCTATGCAGCTTTACGCCTAAATATTTAATCATCGTGACAGTGTCAAGCAACTCGTCAATGACACATGACAGGAATTTTACAGGGTTATTTTCATACAGTAGTTCAGATTTCTCCACATTTATAACAAGATGCTGTTCACAATATCAAACAGAAATTCTGCCTAAGTCATCCGGTATCCCCCTACACTCTCACATCTCTGACACATTCCCGTACACTATGACATCACCAACGCAGTTGCAGATTGCCTCTGTCCGTCAGATCAGTTATCTCTGAAGTGGTCAGTAGTGGTCCTCCCACACTATTCTCGGATACTCCTGACGGTACCATTGTCTTTAATGCACATTCACCTTCCAGAACGACGTATCGTCTTCTAATACTTAAGAAGTCTTCGAACCTATTCAGTACGCTCGAACCTTCCTTAACTCTGCGTCAAGCGTTTTCCAGAAATCTAGGAATATAAAATCTGCCTGTTGCCCTGCATCCATTGTTCCCAAGATACAGTGTCAGGAAAGGGCGAGCTGAGTTTTGTACGAGTGAAGATTTCTAAATCCTTTTTTGTTTGCGGACAGAAGCTTTTCTGCGTCAAGGAAATTTAATATTTTCGAACATAAAATATGCTCAACAATTTTGGAAGAAGTGACCTTTTGTCAATGGAGTGATTGATTATTTCCAAATTTTTTTAAATTTATATACACAATCACATTCTTATGACACTGTCATAACTGCTTTCGGCCATACAATGACCATCTTCAGATTCTAAAGGCGTCATACACTGAAGATGGTCACTGAATGGCCGAAACCGGTTATGACTTTGTCATAAGAATGTAATTGCGTCTATAAATAAACAAAAAAAATTTACATGCTCAACAATTCTGTAGCAGACTAATTTAAGGATATTGATCTGTAATTTTTGCTGTCTTTCCCTTTACCCATTTTATATACAGGACTCACCTGCACTTTTTTCCATCCGCTAGGGACTTTCCAGTGGGCGAGAGATTCGCAGTAAAAAGGACCCAAGTAAGGGAGTAGTCTGTCTAAGACCGAACTGGAATTTCATTTGGACCTCCCAACTTTTTTGCTTCCAAATCTTTCAGTTACTTCTCAGAGCAAGGGAGCCCATTTCTGCATTCTCCATACGATAGTCTGTTCGACAGGCAATCAACGGTATGTCTGTACGATCCTCCTCCATGAAAGATTTTTTAAATTTGAAAGTTAAAACTTCAACTTTGCTTTTGCTGTTTTCTAATCTCGGGCAACACTGATTGACGAGAGACTAGATAGAAGCCTGCTATCCGCTTATTGATTTTGTGAAGGATCAGAATTTTCTCATGTTCTCGGCAAGACAGTGCAAGTTGTATGCTCCGCACATCGACCTTTTATAGATGCATGAATCTGTACTAACTTTTGCCTGTCGATATTTCCGCATCCATTTTTGAGCTGAGAGTGCAATAGCTCCACTTCCCCAGCATTTTCCGAATTATGTTATTAAACCACGATGGGCCTTCTATGTCCTTAATGCACTTACTCAGCACATACATCTCTAGAGTGTCAGTGAAATCAGGCCTGTTTGAGGCTACACGGTCTAAAATATTTCCTATGCATGTGAGTTGTTGAACTAGCTACTCACAGGGAACCTCCCCATCGCTCTCCCCTTATATTTAGTTATAAGTTGGCACAGTGGATAGGCCTTGAAAAACTGAACACAGATCAATCTAGAAAACAGGAAGAAGTGGTGTGGAACTATGAAAAATATAAGCAAAATATACAATCTGAGTAGTCTATGGCATCATAGCCAACATCAAGGAGAGTGTAAGTTTAGGAGCGCCGTGGTCCCGTGGTTAGCGTGAGCTGCTGCTGAACGAGAGATCCTTGGTTCAAGTCTTCCCTCGAGCGAAGAGTTTACTTTTTTAATTTTCGCAAAGTTATGATCTGTCCGTTCGTTCACTGACGTCTCTGTTCACTGTAATAAGTTTAGTGTCTGTGTTTTGCGACCGCACCGCAAAACCGTGCGACTAGTAGACGAAAGGACGTGCCTCTCCAATGGGAACCGAAAACATTTAATCGCAAGGTCATAGGTCAACCGATTCCTCCACAGGTAAACACGTCTGATATATTCTATACGACACTGGTGACGGCATGTGCGTCACTTGACAGGAATATGTTATCGACCCACCTATCTTATACACTTGGCGAATGGGTAAAAAGACTCTTCTACTTTGCCCGTTTTAAGTTTTCTTGTGGATGTGATAATCACTCCCAAAAAAGTGATGAAAACATAAGAGTTTGTCAGATAATAATTGTCTGAAATTAAAATTTTAAATTTTTCACCGAAGGGAAGACTTGAATTAAGGACCTCACGTTACGCAGCTGCTCACGCTAACCACGGGACCACGGCGCTCGTGGGCTCACGCTATCCTTGGTGTTGTATATGGTCCCATGGACTACTCAGTCTGTATATTTTGCTTATTTTTTTCATAGTTCCACACAACTTCTTCCTGTTTTCTCGAGTGATCTGTGTTCAGTTTTTCAAGGCCTATCCACTGTGCCAACTTATAACTAAATCTGAGGGGGGTGCGATGGGGAGGTTCCCTTGTCAGAGTTTTTCGATAATGTATTCAGAACTACTTCAGAAGACTATCTGATTGACCATCCACAATGAATACAAAGATGTCCAAGTCTGTAGTCGCCAGGTTCAAATCACGTCCTTTTAACGTTTCATAATCGAGACACTGTGCGTAGACTTTCTTTGAACGATTCTTCAACCGTTACGGCAGAGTCAGGTGGGCGTTAAAAACATCCCATGATTAACTTGATTCCATCTAGGACAGTTATTCGAGTGTAACTGATGTGCAGATAACTTCACAATCACAGTTAACTTAGACCTCGACACGCAATCTGTGTTTTCGATTCACGTTCCCTGCCTCGCTAAATATTTTGAGCTTTATACTTCGCATTTCATCCAGCTGTTGGTTATAAGTATGATTTGAGGGGGACAGTTTTCCTGGAGTGCGATAAATTCTGGAACATTGTTACTAATGGTTTGGCAATTTACTGTTTAAATTTTGACATTAGGAGTGTCTCTACTTTGCTCTCTGTGTATTAGCAGGCGATCATTCGTCAGAAGTCTTCAAACTAATGTCTACCAACTAGTCTTAAAAAATAAATATATAAAAAGTAAAAAAATAAAAAAATAAATAAATACCGCGTGCACTCCTCAAGTACTCTACTACCCAAACAGCTGCCTCCACCAGTCAGACCTAGGAGTAAAATGTAGGCGTTCTCATTGGCTGTCTCCTGCTCCTGCCTTTGGAAACACCGGCTGTCATGGAGTACTTACTTGCCCTCAAAATGCATCTAGTTGCTTCCAAGCGTCAACCATTTATGAGAATTCGGGAAAAAACGGCCAGCTTAGCTTTGGGCCGACTTGAAAAGGCCCTTCCCCCTACAAGCGGAAACTATCCATCGCGACTTTAGCAGCAAATAAGCCTAGCACATATGGGTTGTCGGTTGATAATATGTTACAGAATACTGAATTTTATAATGAAATTTATAAGTTTGGGAATTTAAATACAACATGATACAAACGTTCTTGCTATTTGATAACCCTTTCGTGACCAAATTACTTACAGAGGTGCCGACCTTTCTGAGCCGTGCATGGCTCGCCGTCCCACCATTTGGTATTTTACACCCTGTTTTAACGTATTTCAATCTCACCACGTTGATTTAAGTTACTGGCGTTACTGAGTTGCTGTTTTGCCTGACCGTCATCGGCGCTAGTGGCGCGTCTCGATATGTCCCCTCTGATAGGATCTTTGCTCAGCTGCTGTTACTTCCCGGTTGTCATCTGTCGGGAAGTCAGTCGGAACATGCAGGGAGTTCCGGTCGTGATTTGAGCCCTGCCAGGGAGTTACAACGCGTCTGGAACGCAGCCCGGACAGCCAGTCGCCGGCTTGCAGGAGCAGTGAGCCCTGCGTGGACATCGCCCACCCCACCGTTGCCGCCACGCGTCGCTTAAGCCGGGCCTGACTTTTGGTGGATTGTTGCTCGGTCGGTTGGTCCGAGGACATCTCCGTGCGGCGTAATCGACTGGGCCCGCTGGCGGGTCTCTGCACGGTGTCGGAGTCTGTCTGGAGTTGTCCGATCGGTACGAGCATCGTCGCTCGCCGACCCAGGACGTGAAGGTTGAGTGGTTTTCAGCGTTACGTTTTCGGTTCCGGCGTTGCTGTTGTGGAGGTTTTCGTGTGAGCAACAACGAGTAAAGTGTTCAAGATAGCCGCCGTCAGGTTGAATTGATCAAATTAATTTATCCATGGTCAAGTGCACCAGTGGAATTTTCTGCCTTGTGGTCGTTAGCGTTCTGGTTACCTGCCCTGGCCGCTAACGTGGTTTTAGGCAGTGTCTTTCCCTCCTCTGTTGTTGCTGCCCAACATGGTGTGTAGTTTTGGCATACGCGTTTTTTTTTTTTTTGTTTTTTTTTGGGGGGGAGGGGGGTCTTGAATTCTCGTGTACTCCGTCGTGGCAAGCAAGCGGTTTGTCGGTCGGTCCGTGACTGTCCCTTAGTTGGGCACGAATTAAGAGTAGTTGGACTCACCAGCGGTCTCGCCTAAGTGAACGAGGGCAGACCGATCAACTGGAGACTCCTGAGTGCTGTCCTCTTAATTATCCTTTTAGCAGTGTTAATGTTGTTGTAATTTAACTGTATTTTATATTTTTAATTTGGCAAGGTTACTTGTGGACCTTCAACCATGGAAATATGTTCTCAGAGTTTCCTTCAAGTCCAAACATTATCGCCTTCTGCTCTTGAAAGCTTATTGCAATTTCCTCTGAAAGATTTTACAAGTTATTGTGATTATTCCACCGTTGGTGTTGCAAAAAGGAAATTTTTAAACTTAATGTATTGTTTTACCGATTGTTGCAATATATAAATTTCCTTAATTTGCAGACTTTAACTTTGCGGCTTTCGGCCATCTTACTGCGTTTGTTTATCTCTTTCTGTAAATCTTCTCGGCCATCTGCACTGTTGGCATCTTAAAACATTGTGGCCTTCTGTCTTCAGTAATCATCGAAGTATATTTGGAATTTTGAAGATTTAATCTGGCGGCCTTCAGCCGCTCCGCATGCTGTGTGTCATGTATTTTCAAAATTTAACTCATTCTAAAACATCTTTTTGGAGGTTCAGCAGCGAAGCAAATTTAATTGTTTCAAAAGTGTATTAGTGAACTAAATGATAATAAATTACAATTGTGAAATGAATCCGACTGCAACTCCCTTGGCCCTTTCCGAAATCCTAATTATCTGTTAGACCTGCGTGATTTAGCGGGCGTATCACTTTCTATGAGTATTTTACTGGGCTGAGAAACCACTCGTAACATGATAGTTCATACACTGTAACTGAGAGATTAGCGTATAGATGCAAGAAAATTATCGATAACTATTGTTCCCAGTTAAGTCTGGAGTGAACCCAGTCAGAAACTAAAACGATTATTATTTATTTTAAGTACAAAACATCTTAAATATTAGTATCAGTTTCTGTTGTCCTTTATCACTAAGGTGATGTACCACGAAACTTAGAGAAGCATGGTATTCTACACAAAGGCGCACAGCACCTGCTACACATTATTCATGTCCTCTTGCATATGTTCTTTGTGCGACTTTCGCTGCATCTTCCGTTAGTCGCACCTTTTGGGGCCAGATGAGACCCAGCTTTCGGCACTCGTGCTTCATCGGGAATTCCAGACATGTCTCTTTTCAGAGTTTGGGAATTCACTGGCCTCCCTCCTCGCTTACAAGAAAGCAGCCAGAAATGAGTTGCCTTGCCAAGTGTAACCGAAAATTTCGTTGGTCTGCTTCCATCTTTAGAAAATTCCATATAATGCATGAACTGACAACTGCCAACTGCCAAATCTACTAGAATTAAAAAAAGCCTTACCAACACTTCAGTGGATGACTAAAGTATGCCATTCTCCCAGCCGATCAAATCAATCAGCTCCTCCCATAATTTTATTGTACTCTGCTGCAGCCAAAGGGCAGTATACTTGACTTCTGTTACCATCTTTACTCACTCTCAAAACAGTTGTTATGTGTTTTTTTTATTTTTTTATTTTGCTAATTTGATAATATACACACAGACCTACTATCCTGTCATTTGACTGCAGCAATGCATGACCTGACAGCAAACTCATGTTCTCCTCTGCTAAGTTTTGAATTTTTTTCAGCACGTCTGGAAAATCCTTCTTATTTAAACAAACAGTTCCAACGGTGTGAAATCCATGAGAGTGTACCTCTTTCATTCGATATGTCATCAAGTGCCATCAGCGTTTCGGTTTGAACCACTGCGTTTGTTAGTGTAACCACAACGTCGTCACCCAAGGCCTGTCACTTTGTCTTTTCTTCCACTTACTATGTCGATGTTGTAACCTCCCCACAAAAATTTACATGAATGACAATATTATTTAAGAATGCTAATGGTCATTGCTCTATGCGTAACCTGCCCACAATGAAATGTACTGACAATGGGAACAAAAATGTGAAATTCGCAATCTGACTCAAATATAAATTCTTCACCAAAAAATTAAAGTCCATTCAGTGACAAGAAAATTCAATTAAACCGAAACATCGGCCTTTGGCCCTGTGTAAAACAATCAGAATTAAAGTCTTACCTCAGAATAACTGGATGTCAAATTTCTGCTCTTATTCCTGCGCACGGCTTGGAGGAACTGCATTGCAAATAATAATATTCCTTTTTTCTGTGAATTTACTGAAATTTTTCTTCAAAAGAAGTGGAATGAAATGGGAAGTGCAACGAAATCTTTAGTTCAATAAAAAATTAAATTTTTGAAAAAATGCTTTTGAAATCAAAATTATTATTGGGGGACTTGTTAGAGATTGATTACAATAAATAAGTTTTACATTGTCTAATGATTATATTAATTAATAGTATACCTCATTCACCATCTTGACCAGTGTTGCCGACCGCCTACATCACACAACCGCACTGGGCTGCTACTACTGACCGACTGCTCTGCATGACGACTATTAGCGTACTGCACTGCACGACTACACAGAGCTACAGACTCGCAACGACTGCCGACAGAGAACTGAGAACCGCTCGCAACACTCGCGCGGTCAAGCGCAAACTCTCTGGTCACAGATGCTACAATGCCTCGCCATCGCTGCTATGTTACATACGTGTTTCATAACCCTCCACTGGGGGGGGGCAAAAATTTGGCAGCGATGGTGAGTCATTTGGACTTGCCAAGCGCGGCAAAATTTTTCTTTAATTAACAGAATTTTACAACTTACAGAATATTTAAACGTTGTGCACACGCACTAAGTACAAAATATATCAGACGAAGACAAAATGTGAGTACAAAACATAGTAGCAAATCAGAAAAAATGCATATACAAATTATTTGACAGATAACAAAGTGCACAGGCACTGAAAAAATTCTTTAGCATATTCAGAACAAATAAACAGACTGGTAAGAAAAAATATCATGATGACAAGTGACATAAGTATACTCGCATTGGAGTTCAGCGAATCCAAAAATGTATAACCTATGAACATAAATGATGTTAGCAAAAAATTTTTTTCTTTATGTGACAAGAATCAGGATAGGAAAGGGAAGGATTGCATCATGGTTGTAGCACTTTAGATTGCACACAGCTGTTCTGAAAGTCCATATCTTTCCACAGAAGTACAAGACCAAGTGACACAACTTGAAGTTCTTTTCCCATCAGAATTTATCAGTGTAGCCAAGACACTGAACTGTCGTAGTAATGTTCCATGTTTTCATTTTGGCAGTACCTTACGTACACCAAACAGTGGGACCATAATAATGTCTTCATCGCTCACGGTGGTGGACAGCATGTCGTGTCAACACCACGCTCTTACAAGGCACACCAACGTAGAATTAGTGCAAAACCAAATATAGTGCTCCATGATCACTAGGATAAACAGGACAAATGGACATTGCAATAATTCAGGGTAGTTAGCTCATGAGGTGAAGGACATTATGTCACATACCATTGACAATTACAGTCTTCATTAGTAGTTTGCGGCATTCATAGCCCAGTTATTGAACATTTCTGTACCAAGTATGCAGTATTACAGAAAAATGTTCATTAATTGTTTTACATAGAATCAGTAGCCTTCTTTTCCTGGTTACAAAGTATTATGAAATAATCGCATTCTTTTCAGTTACAGAGTATAATTAAGAATCATTAACCTTCTCCTAATTACAAAGCATTATTAAACAGTCACATTCCTTTCTGGTTACAAAGTATCAACATTGGAAACAAGAGCTAATCAATGGCATAATTAATAACAATTCGTGGAGTGACATTAATTATTGGCACTCAGTGGCCAGCAAGTATTGAATAGAATCATCATTCAGTATTATTCAGATTATTACGAAGTCATTATTAAAAATCAGCTAATTAGTCATAGCATTAATAATCATGGGCATTATAAGTAGTCTCATTACAATAAAACATTGTTCCTCATTCAGTAGTATTCAGATCATTACAAAGTCATTATTAAAATCAGTTAATTACAATCATAGCGTTAATAATCGTGGGCATTATAAGTAGTCTCATTACAATAAACAGTGGCAGTTATTAGCTAGTGACAAAGCATTATTTTATATATATATATATTTTTTTTTGTGTCATTAGGAAGTCATTACTCAAGTGACGTACTATTCAGAGCTAATCAGTATTATTCAGAATTGTCTCAAACTGGTGTCACTATTTGGGACTGGTAATACCTTTTTTTTTTTTTTTTTTTTTTTTTTTTTTTTTTTTTTTTTTTTTTGTTAGCAATGCATTGCGTTGGGATCGATAATTAATTGCTGAGGCATAACACTATTTGCTTTTGACCTATTGCTGCAAACGAGGATAGGTAACGTCATTCGTCATGAGTCAGCTGTAGCAAGGTTATGTAACAAGGCAGTATATGTGATTACATTTATAAATGATAAACACAAATGGGTAAAAAATAAAAATGCAAGAACAGGTATAGTAAGTAACAGGTTTAGTAAGTATCATGAAAAGCTTCTCCTGGAAAAAATACAAAATGGATTATTGACCTGAAAGAAGAAACGCATACTATGCTGAAAAGTAGTGAACTTCGAATTAACAGGCAGTGAAGTGTGTATAAAAATGTGTTCCATAGCTGTCCTTTCCAAAACTTTCAGTCATCCTACTATGCAATGTAACACCTGCTGTCAAAGCAAACTGCAACAAATACTTAAATAACTACATAGCATAAATATAAAACTTCAACATTATCCTCATCTGTAAAGAAAACTTCATTATCCATATCATCATAACTTCACTATTATCATCATCTGTAAAGAAAAACTTCATTATTCATAACATCATATCCTTCATCATTATTCATCAGTATTCATTATCATCTGCAAAAAATCACTTCATTACTCATTATACAACTATTCCTTATCTCTAGCATATTTCATGACTAAAACTAAGATGTGTAGTTCAGTCTGACAGCCTGCATCAATCACCTTGTATTCTGAAAGAAAAAATTAGTTAAGACTGCTATTCTGTGATGAGTATAGTATAGTCTTGTTAATGCTTGTTAATCCTGATCCATTTACTCTTCCTCATAAAGTTATTGCATCTCCTTTCGTTTATTCCGTAGGTGAAATTCCCATTTCTGTTGGATTTATTTCTTACATACATCATTTCTTTCTGAAATTGATGAACAGAGATTAATGTCTTGCATTTAAATCATATACCCACTAAATAATGACTGGTTTATGGTGACACAATTAAGCATACAGCATAACATGACAGAAAACGTAATATGTCAAAAACATTGACAGTGTTCAAATGCAAAAATATACACAGAATAATACAATGCAGCAGCAAAAAAAAAAATGTAAAACAGTCACGATATTGAGATGTCATAAGGCAAAAAAAATGTCAAAGTCGACTGGTGTGTGTTATATCTTAACTATTTCACAGTGCATATAAACAAAACTGGAATACAATCGTACATAAAAAAGACAAATGTGACGTTCGTTGTGTTCAGCTTGTATGTAGTGTAGTTAATAGAGGCGAGAATTAAAGCCTTTAATGAGGAAAAAAATGTAATGAAATTAACATGTCATTAGCTAACATTGCATAATTAGTCATAAAATACGTAAGTTCATCTGGAAAAATATGCACGGTCTGATGTGTAACGACAAGAAAAGCGACCTGCTAATCTTACCTTGCCGGGCACTTGCCAAGAAAAAATACGATAATCATCAGTAATTAGTCACGTGAAATAATTGCATTAGTAAATGGCATCATAGTCTGTTGAATCATACAGTGGTTTCACTCAATAAACGGTTTAATGTTTGAGATATGGTGATTGCCTTTCGATTTTCTAGTTCTCAAAGTCTCGACGTGTACAACATTGGGGTGAGGGATGCTGCGAATCCGATATGGACCTGCGTATAGAAGTTCAAATTTACTGCACTTACCTTTTAATTTACTGGATAAATAGTGTGTACGTATCAATATCTTCTGTCCAACGTGAAAGTCGCGGCGTGTACAAACCTGTTTTTGCTGTCTTCTCCGGCGCTCTGCGGCACGTTTGATGTTGTTCAGCGCAATGTCAATTATTTCGTGGTGTCGTAATCGACGAGATGTAGGAAATGTTATTAATTCTTTAATTTTGTAAGGTGGTTCAGCATTTTTCAGTATAACAGACGGAGATAGCATAGTGGATTCGTTTGGAATGGAATTAATTACATCTTGGAATGAGAATATGTGTGTGTCCCAATCAATATGTCTTTTGTGGCAGTATATTCGGCACAGTTTACCAATTTCTTTCATTAATCTTTCACAAGGGTTCGAAGAAGCGTGGTACTTGGATATATAGATCGGAGAAATGTTTCTGGCTCGTAACATGCGTGTCCATACGCTACTACGAAATTGTGATCCATTATCAGAAATTACTTTCATTACATGCCCTACATGAGATAGAAAATGTTTTACAAATGCATTTGAAACAGTTTTAGCAGTAGCTTTGCGTAATGGAGTGAAAGTAACAAATTTTGAAGTGAGCTCAACAGCGACAAAGATGTAGCAAAAACCTCTGTTAGTTCTCGGAATCGGACCAAAAATATCTACTGCGGCCATATGTCTTAATTTAACAGGTATAATGGGATATAAAGGAGGAATATGTGAAGTGGTGTCTGATTTAGCTTTCTGGCAAATTTTACAAGACGCTAAAACTCGTCGTATACGTTTCTCCATGTTAGAAAAATAACAGTTCTGTCTCAGTATAAGAAAACATTTTCTTGCTCCGTAATGTGCGTAGCTTAAATGAGTGTACCAAATTAATTTGTTGACCAGTTCGTCAGGTATGCATAATAACCAATTGTCGCTGTCAGGGTGAGAGCGGCGAAACAGAATGTCATTGCGTACAGTGTAATGGTTTCTAATCGTAACATTATTCTTATCTTGCCAAAGGTGTTTAATTTCTTTCCACACATTGTCTTTATTTTGTTCTTGTGCTATGTCCTGTAATGACGATGAAATAAAGTTTTCAAACGCAACTTGCTGAATGTACATGACACTGAAATTTGTTTTGCAGAAGTTGGTTGCTACGTCTTGCTGATTGTTGCCGAGAGAACGCGATAGCGCGTCTGCTATAACATTTTGTGTGCCAGGAATGTGGACAATCGTAAAATTAAATTCTTGTAAATATAGTTTCCATCTGCTTAACCTGTCGTGAGTGAGTTTAGCCGAAAGTAAAAATTGTATCGCTCTGTGGTCTGTGTAAACGGTGGTATGTCTGCCATAAAGAAAGTGCCTAAATCTCGTAAAAGCCCATACAACACATAATGTTTCAAGTTCTGTAACGGAGTAATTTCGTTCAGCAGGTGACAAAATGCGACTTGCAAATGCGATGTTTTTAATTACTGTAGAACCATCTTCTTCAATTTCCTGGAAAATGTGTACGCCTAAGGCGGTGTTGGAACTGTCGGTGGCAATGGAAAAATTTCTAGTAAGATCTGGGTGCGATAATAGTGGTGCATTCAACAGAGCATGTTTCAAATACCATTCTCGTGAGCAAAATTCTGCGTGTCAAAAGTAATGTTTGCGTTACTGTAATATGCAATCTGTGCTGTATCTGGTTAAAATCTATCGTACGTCCTGTTATTTACGGGAGGATGCTGTGGCATATCCACTATAAGAACTGTTCTGTTATTTCTTACTGACGTATTACGCTATGGATGACACCTATTGTCTGTTCCATTCATGATTATTTGTTGTTGCTGATGTTGTTGCTGCTCATAAGATCGACTGTTATTAAATGTACGCTGAAAATTGTGCTCGTTATTTTTTTTACGTCCGTCATGATAGTAATTTTTATACGGCGCATTGCGATAGGAATTCAAATACTGTGTTTTCTATACGTAGTTATTTCCTTTCTGCTGTGCGTTACTATTTGTTGGATCTGGTACTACACGTGCACGCGGCGAAACATTAAAGCCTGGTTGACCTTGTGGACTGCATTGTTGGTTACGTAGGCTAAGCGGCTGACTTTCATGCTATTGTAGTGAAAAACATCTATTGTTACAAAAATATGGTTCCGATTGCTCAAAATTTTACACATGCTGATGATTACGATTTTATCTGTTATTAAAGTTACGCTGGTTCTGGAGTGCCTACTGAAAATTGTCACATTCGGTAAAATATTTCTCATATCCGGTTTTCATTACATACGTTTCTTAATTCTACAAAGAGCAATAGTTAAAGAGCAGTTTGGATAGATATAAAGGATAGTAGAAGAGAAGGCAGCAGTGCAGAAAACTAAAGATGAAACAGCACTACTACAGCTCGGGGCCCTATGCTCGCTACGGCACATATTCATTAAAGCGTAATGAATCCCCTGAGGTCAATCACGCACTGCAAATGAATTTTAGCTTTTGCGTTGCAAGCAATAGCGGAAAAATTCCAAAGGCAAATTGTTGTATCCGTGCTAATTCTAGTTTCATCATTATAGGCAATGCTGTTGTAAATACAAAAATAAATTGTCGCATCTGGTTCAAAGCTAGTTTCTGCATTACACGTAATAGCGGTGAATGTACAAAGATAAATTGTCGTTTACAGTGCAAAGCGTGTACCTGTACGCTGTCATTATTAAGTTCTTTACATTTTCTGGCGGATAAAAATTGCTCGTAATCTACGTTCTCGTCATTGAATTTGAAAACACGTTCGGGTTTGTGTGTGAATCTGTTTGTCTGTGTCGTTTCGTACTTCAAGCTGCGTAGCTTTTCAGTTTTTAAGTCACGTGGCTTTTCGGATTTTACGTCTCGTAGTTTCCGTAAATTGCTCACATGATACGCGCTGCGTGACTCTGACAAATGCTCGCAAAGTGGCGGATTCTGTGACGTATTATTAACTGAAATACTTTTCATTTCTGTTTCTGCTTGTTGTAAATTTGACAACTTCCTACGTAACGTATTGTTAGGTGAATCGATCTCATTAATTATCTGCTGTAAATTTTGAAATTCAGGTGTTTGGATAAATGAAACCGGTGCAGTATCGTCTGATTTATTGTCATAAGCATTTTCGATAACATCAATACGACTGGCCAATTCATCACATTTTTCAGTCAGTATCTTAACCTGATCATCGGTTTTAGAATCGGACGCATTAATCTGTTTTTGCAACTTACGCGTAGTTTCGCTCAGTTTTTTAACATCAGCTTTGATGACATCGCAATCCTGTGTTAGATCTAATTGTTCGAATCTGTCTGTCACTGTTTGAATATTTACTGTGTGTGTGTCTGTTTTTGATTTAAGATCAGAAATTTCATCCCGTAATTCCGCGTTCAACTGTTCTATGGTATTAATTTTGTCGGACACTGTAGTAATATTATTGTCTACATACGTCTTCGCTTTCGCGAACATTTTACGTTTGTCCTCTTGTCTTTGTGCAGTGATTGTTTCCATAACCTGACGTTTGACTTTATTTTGATCTTGAATAAATTTGCGGAAACGCGTATCACTGTTCTGTATGTGCTGATTAAAGCGCTCGTTAATCTGAGTGTTCTGCTGTTCGAATTTCGCGTCTATCTTTGCGTCCATGGTGCGCGAAAGTTCTACCGTCATTGCTTTAAACTCGTCCCGTAATTGTGTAGCTTTTTCAGAGCATTGTTTAGCGACTCCGCTAATTTCGTCTCTGAGTGTTTCTGTTGCGGCTGTTTGCATTTCCCTTAATTCTTGCGCAACAGACTTAATTTCTTCGCTATTTTTTTGAGAACAAGCCTCAATTTCCACGCGCAACTGTTCCTTAGTGTCATGGCACTGCGCGGCAACGTCTCTAATTTGTTCACTAGGCTGTCGGGAATTGTCGTCTAATTTTTTATTAAGTTGTTTGAGATTTTCGTTATTATTGTCTTGTTTTTCGTTCTGTTCGTTCCTAAACTGTAGCATTATTGCTATAAATTGATCCAAAGTAACATTACCTACTCCATTATCTGTGCTGTTTGATTGTGTACCTGGAATTGTCGCGCTTTGTGTGACCATTTGGTCATTCTGCAATTTACAAAAAGGATTATCAGTCGGACCTACACTGTCACTCACTATTTCGGAATTAAATAAATCCGTCGTACTTTGTGTATCCTGTTCATTTTCATTAGACAAATTTGTCTGTACATTACTTGGATTTTCTAAATCGGGTGTGTTAGGCTCGGCAGCGCTCATTACTATAGACCGCTCCGCGCCATCAATTGTCGTCAAATTAACAGACGAGACAATTGAGTTCGTTTGTTCATTATGAGGGTAAAAGTCATCATTAGTGGTTGGAATGCACTGATTGTTAGTGAACGCAGGATTGTCATCATTACGCTGCGTATCACAATTACTATCGGTAAAGTCATTTGAGCCGGTAATTTCGTTCGTAATACCTCGCGATACACTATTCACAGTCTTTCGCGGCATTTTTACAATAGTCAAAATTTTTCACAAAACAATAAGCACAAATGCAAAAACAACACACAAATACAACAGAGCAACGAATTGCCGTTGACCTGTCGAAAGAAAGTCACAAGATTAGTAAAAGCGTTGCGCCAAATCCTAATTATATCTAAGCAAATAAGAGCAGATATCTGACTGTCGCTCAAAAGACTCTCAACGAAATTCGATCCTGGACTGGGTGTCGCCAAGTGTAACCTCCCCACAAAAATTTACATGAATGACAATATTATTTAAGAATGCTAATGGTCATTGCTCTATGCGTAACCTGCCCACAATGAAATGTACTGACAATGGGAACAAAAATGTGAAATTCGCAATCTGACTCAAATATAAATTCTTCACCAAAAAATTAAAGTCCATTCAGTGACAAGAAAATTCAATTAAACCGAAACATCGGTCTTTGGCGCTGTGTAAAACAATCAGAATTAAAGTCTTACCTCAGAATAACTGGATGTCAAATTTCTGCTCTTATTCCTGCGCACGGCTTGGAGGAACTGCATTGCAAATAATAATATTCCTTTTTTCTGTGAATTTACTGAAATTTTTCTTCAAAAGAAGTGGAATGAAATGGGAAGTGCAACGAAATCTTTAGTTCAATAAAAAATTAAATTTTTGAAAAAATGCTTTTGAAATCAAAATTATTATTGGGGGACTTGTTAGAGATTGATTACAATAAATAAGTTTTACATTGTCTAATGATTATATTAATTAATAGTATACCTCATTCACCATCTTGACCAGTGTTGCCGACCGCCTACATCACACAACCGCACTGGGCTGCTACTACTGACCGACTGCTCTGCATGACGACTATTAGCGTACTGCACTGCACGACTACACAGAGCTACAGACTCGCAACGACTGCCGACAGAGAACTGAGAACCGCTCGCAACACTCGCGCGGTCAAGCGCAAACTCTCTGGTCACAGATGCTACAATGCCTCGCCATCGCTGCTATGTTACATACGTGTTTCAATGTATATAATCAAAAAATTGGTTCAAATGGCTCTGAGCACTATGGGACTCAACTGCTGTGGTCGTAAGTCCCCTAGAACTTAGAACTACTTAAACCTAACTAACCTAAGGACATCACACACATCCATGCCCTAGGCAGGATTCGAACCTGCGACCGTAGTGGTCGTGCGGTTCCAGACTGTAGCGCCTTTAACCGCTCGGCCACTCCGGCCGGCGATCTATATAATCCACCCAGTCCTTACATCAGTTCAACACCACCCTTTATAGTCAAACTTGACTGGTTTCCTTGCCGTGTATTGTTTTAGTGTTGAACATACTTTGAAGACTACCAGATGTATGTTAACTGCTGAAACAGACGAACGGTTATACACTTCTTACAACTTCTTTGATTAAGCACTGATGAAAAGTTAGATTTTTTGCAGCTTGTCGTATCCTGGTTTATAGTTACTAAGATGGTATCTGTTCTTTCGGACATGTCCGAAAGAACAGATACCATCTTAGTAAATATATATAGTTTAGGCTCACCGGCCACTTGACCGTCTTCTTCTTCTGTGCGAATGCACAAACAGTGCCGAACTCTTACGGGAATCGGCAACGCGCCGCGAGTAATGAGTATAATGGGCGGGGGCATTACGCATGTAGTGCGGGACAATACGTTGAGAATGTCGGTTTCGCGGGAGACGTGCCAGAGATAAATCCCTGCAGTCACGCTATCCTCTGTGTCCTCAGTGGCTCAGATGGACGCCGGCACGGTAGCTCAGCGTGTTCGGTCAGAGAGCCGGTTGGCCTCTGTAATAAAAAAAACTGAGTGGAGGTATCAACATACGAACTTGAACGGATGTCATTGTGATGTCCGCAACGACCAAACACACCGATCAACAACGAACAAAAAAAAAAAAGAAAAAAAGAGAGAGATGGATAGAGCGTCTGCCATGTAAGCAGGAGATCCCGGGTTCGAGACCCGATCGGGGCACACATTTTCATCTGTCCTCGTTGACGTATGTCAACGCCTGTAAGCAGCTAAGGGTGTTTATTTCATTGTAATTACATCCTGGTTTTCCCGTTTTAACGCATGCTGTTGTTACTACAGTACCGATTCTCAACTTCATTTTTGTATCGATATTTGTCGTAACTGATGAGACAGCAGTTACACCAACAACAGGACCGCTACACCAGTAATTTCCAAGTTGGAAAGCTCTTGTATAAATTAAACTTCGCCCGAACAGGTGATGAAGGCCCAACAGTACCGACTGGCCGCCGTGTCATCGTCAGCCCACGGGCGTCACTGGATGCAGACATGAAGGGCGGTGTGTTCAGCACACCGCTCTCCCGACAGTTTTGTCATTTTACGAGGCCGGAGCCGCTACTTCTCAACCAAGTAGCTCCTCAGTTTGCCTCACAAGGGCTGAGTGGAGCCCGCTTGCCAACAGCGCTCGGCAGACCGGACGGTCAGCCATCCAAGTGTTAGCTCAACCCGACAGCTCTTAACTTCGGTGATCTGACGGGAAACGATGTCACCACTGCGGCAAGGCTGTTGGCCCAGAAGCTCATGTATACCCCTCGAAATAAGCATTCGCATAGTTACTTCTTTTCCTCCCTGACTTCACTATACGAGTACATCTTCCTTGCTTTGCAGGGACATTCAACAAGTAATGCAACTCACTTTTTTTTGCACGGTAAATTTCAGTTGAAAAAATGTGGAATTAGTTAGGAGACATCGTAGAATATTCCCTCTTCAATCAGTATAGTATCATGAACTTGCGACAAGTGACGGCACTATAGATGTGTCACCTGTAACAGAGGTCGGTTCCAGGCAGAGAGCTGGATTGAGTCTTTTTTGGCGGAAAACCGGAGCATCGCAGATACTCATAGGCGCTTGTAGAATGTCCTCGGAGAACTGGCAGTGAACAAAATCATGGTGAGTCGTTGGGTGAGGCGTCTGTCATCACCGCAACACGGTCACGCAAACCTGTCCGATTTCGAACATGACGGCCGACTGAAAGCAGCGGTGACTTTGCATCGTTGGAACGTACGGACACCCCCAGTCGAGGTGATCGATGGAACGTAATCAAACACCTCGCTCCACTAGAGGTCCCTACTGGTAGCGCCGAGACACTCGTCCGCCAGTTGTGGCACGCAAAGGTGTTTGCCCGCTGGGTCCCTCGCCGCCTGACAGAAGATCATAAAGAGCAGCGACGGACCATTTGTACGTAATTTCTTGCCCGGCACGCGGCTTATCGTGACAGTTTTTGTCGAACATCTTCACAGGCGATAAAGCGTGGGTTTAGCTCCCAACCGGAAGCAAAATGGAAGTTCATTACTTCCGAAGAAAAAGTCCAAAGCTGCAGGCTCAGCCGGTACAGTCATGGCGATGGTCTTTTGAGATACTGAAGGGGTTTTTCTATTTGATGTTCTCCCTCACGATGCAACAATCAACACTGAAGTGTAGCGTGCTAGCCTCAGCAAACTGAAGAAATGACTTCAGGGTGCTCGTCGCCACAAAAATGCGAAAGGACTTCTCCTTCTCTATGACAATTCGAGGCCTCAGACGAGTCTGTACGCCAGAGAGCTCACAAAACTTCACTGGACTGTTCTTGCTCATTTACCCTACAGTCTGGAACTCACCACGTCCGACCTCCAGTTGTCTGGCCCAATGAAGGATGCACTCCACGGGAAGCAGTACGTGGACGATGTGGAGGTTATTGATGCAGCAAGATGTTGGTTCCGATGTCGACTGGTAGAGTGGTACCACCAGAGCATACACGTCCTGCCAGTAATGTGGCGTAAGGCCGTCACATTGAACCAAGGTTATATTGAAAAACAGAGTTCTGTAGCCAAGAAAGTGGGGAATAATGTGGTGTAATGGCATCATGGATAAAACCAACCTGCTTTCAGGACAAAATGTATTACATTATTTATTGAACGCCCTTCATAAGTTTGTTTGATTGCAAATGTGTAGCAACAGGTCTTCTGTAAATAGGGACGGGAAATACACCGTTTCAGTATCAGACTTCCAAGCATTATCCTAATTCTCCGGACAGTCAGCACTTGAAGAGAAGGCCGAAACAGCTTTTTCTGGGGTCGAGGATACATGTTTCCAATTTCACCATTTGCTAAAGTCAAATCGAAACCGCTATCATCACTTGACACGTTTTCGGTAATTTCGTTCAAAATCCGTGAAGTAGTCGGTGATTCGATGTCTTCCTTAGACTCAGAGTCAGCATAGAAATCTGTGTCTCCTACATTTTCAATTATGAGTGTAAAATTCTTAGAACCTATTCTGGTGTCAGTCCAGGCATTCCAGACAATGAAACAGGAACAATAAGCACGATGCCGATTTCAGAGCCACACAGCTATCACCTTACACACAGTTCTTTGCGATGAATAATTCCGACTAACTTACCCGGCAGTATTTCTGTGGTTTTCAGGAAAAGCTGGAAAATAAAGATATGTACGCTCTCTTTGGTAAATGCGGAAGTAGACCGATATAACACAAGTCCCTTCAAACACAAAAGGAAAGCACAGATTACATAAAAATCTGCTGCGGTTGGATAATAGCTCCCGTTTCACTGTGGAACAGCACCTCTGCATTTATTGACTAATCATGCAAACATACAACAGCTTCTACATGCGCCGGCCGCTGTAGACGGTGCTTCAGTCCAGAACCGAGCTGCTGCTACGGTCGCAGGTTCGAATCCTGCCTCGGGCGTGGATGTGTGTGATGTCCTTAGGTCAGTTAGGTTTAAGTAGTTCTAAGTCCAGGGGACTGATGACCCCAGGTTTTAAGTCGATAGTGCATAGAGCCATTCCAACCATTTCTTCTGCATGCCACCTGACAAGCTAGGCGTTATTAACCCACTATCACAGAGACGGCAGCACAAGATGGAAGTGGGCACACTGTTTACCACTGAGGGTACAGCGAAAACAAAAATGTTACTTTCCTTTGCTTGAGTAGTTAGGTGCCAGTGCCTCGTGAATAATCTGACTCCTCCCTCTGCTTATTCCACTTCGCACCCTCATGAGCAACTCAGTTACAGAATGTTATCGCGTTCTTTACAGTGCAGCACTGCAACCACAATAATTAGTTCCTCGCCGTTCTATGTGACTGGAATGTTTAAGTACTTGTCCTGGCTATGACTGCAACAGTCGAGCGCTGGATGGACAAGACACGTAGCATCAGCACATTTCAAAGTAGCTGCATGCAAGGTACTTAACGCAATCTATACTTTTTAAAAATTTATCGAAGTTATCAGTTTATATGACATACATCTACACATAAACTTCGCAGTCTACTGTACAGTGCATAGCAGAGCGTACCACGTACCAGAATTACTTCTTTTCTGTCGAATTCCGTTCCCGTACCGAGCAGCAGTAGAACATTTACACTCGCCATAATTCCTTTTATCTAATTCTCACGATATCTATGCGGTAGGAGCAATGGTGCCAGCAGGATTACTTCTCGACCTATCAATGTCTCGCGAAATCTACATCGCCTTTCTTCCAAGGATTCCTTACACGAGAATCCCTGTTACACATTCTTATCACGTATACAGACCTTTTACGATCCTATTCGCGAGTCATTTAATTTGTTCATGTTCATTGTCATAACAACTTAATAAGAATTTCTAACACCGGTGCAGTCTCTAGAGCAGCTGAAACCATAAATTTTCTTCGAAGATGCACTCCTCTCCTTAAAACATTTCCAAAAATGTACATCTTTCAGTCACCTTCCCTAAATCGTATTTTACGTGTTCGTCCCGATCACATCCGTTTTCAGTGCTACTTACACAATGTGACGTGCTCAAGATACTCGCCACCAGTCTCGTAATCGGAAACTGTCGATATATTTCTCTTTTTTATGGGCATTATCTTGAATTTATCCCTATCCAAAATGAACTGCCATTCATACCTGAATTGGAAATGTTATCCAAATCTTTCTTCATTTCGTTGCAATTATCCTACGACCATACTTTTCTATAGGCGACAACACTGTCAGTAAATAAACTTAAACTGTTAATGATCCATCCAACAAATCGTTCATGTATATTGTAGACTGCAGAAGCATTAATGCGCGACCTTGGCTGTCCACAGCGTTTCATTCATTTTTGTTGAAAATGCGCCATGTAGTGTAACGTTCTTCGCTCTGGAAGTCTAAGAGCCGGTGCCGTCATCGGTATGACATGGACAACTGAAGGCCAATAAGGTATCAGTTTCTAACTCAGTTATTCACGAGTATAGACTCTTATTCTTGATGCAATTCCGCTTTCACTACGTTTATGGATTTCTGGACTGCTGACTTTTACATCACTTGTAACTGAGACATAACTAATGCTTCAGCTTACCACACATTTGTCACTGTCATTTAGAACTCCTTCTCGTAGTAACTTTCATAATTGTTTTTTAATTTTGAATTTTTATGCTCTTAACCATTTTGCGAACCATGTTGTATGTTATTACATAAACTATCTCAGCAAACGCATCCAGACATCTAGTAGATGTCTTTAATAAGGCGCGTGCCCACCCTTCCCCTTTGTGACAGCTTGAACTCTCCTGGAGGGACAGTCAATGATATCTCTCAATGCCTACGGAGGAATGGCAGCCCATTCATCCTCAAGATCCGAAACCAGAGAAGGTACGTGCGTAGAATGCTGGCATCTGGAGCGAGGCAGACGTTGTAACTTATCCAAAAAATGTACTGTTGGGTTCAGGCCAGGGCTCTGGGCAGGGCAGCCCGTATCAGCAATGTCATTTTCCACCACAAACCATCCCCTCGCAGACGCTGCTTTATGAGAGGGTGCGCTGCCGTACTGATGCAGTCACAGTCCCCGAACTGTTCTACTGCATGCAATAGGCAGTGCTGTAAAATGTATTCACATCGTTCTGGATTTAGCATTTTCTTCAGCACGATAAGGATACCACATCCTAACCGGGAAAAGCAGCCCTGTAACGTACCACCAACTCCTCCTTACGTCATTGCTGGCGCTAAACATGACAGTAGGTAACATTCACTGGAACTGGCCAATCCCAAACCCTTCCATCGGGTTGCTATAGGTATAGTGTGATTTCTCGCTCCAGATCACTTGTTTCCAGACACCACTGCCCATAGGCATCCCTCTTTACACCACATCAAGCATCGTTTAGCACTGACTACAGAAAGAATATGTTATGAGGAGAGCTACTCGACCACTGTACCCCATTCCTTTCAACACAGTACGCAAAGTTATTGTGCCAGCTGGACCAGTGGTAGTACTTTCGAACTCACGAATGAGTCCTTCCACTGGTGTCAAGCGAGTTTTTACCATCACCATCCGCAATGCTCGATGCTCATTGTCCTTCAGTACATGAGGTCTGTCACATCTCCGTTCAGCTGTAGTGGTTCTCGTTTCCGCTTCACAATCAAATCTGTAAGTCAACCATGGCAGTTGTTACGTTTTCTCTGTTGACACCAAAATAGTTCTTGCCCAATGTTATACTGGCAGATTTAGGTCTCTTGAAACTAGTGGTAGAATCCTCATTACATAAGTGTGTCCAGATAGTGTTGAGCATATGGTATACAGGGTGAGTCACCTAACATTACCGCTGGATATATTTCGTAAACCACATCAAATACTGACGAACCAATTCCACAGACCGAACGTGAGGAGAGGGGCTAGGGTAATTGGTTAATACAAACCATACAAAAATGCACGTAAGTATGTTTTTTAACACAAACCTACGTTTTTTTAAATGGAACCCTGTTAGTTTCGTTAGCACATCTGAACATATAAACAAATACGTAGTCAGTGCCGTTTGTTGCATTGTAAAATGTTAATTACATCCGGAGATATTGTAACCTAAAGTTGACGCTTGAGTACCACTCCTCCGCTGTTCGATCGTATGTATGGGAGAGCACCGAATTACGTAGGGATCCAAATGGAACAGTAATGGACCTTAGGTACAGAAGAGACTGAAACAGCACCTTACGTCCACATGCTAACACCTTTTTATTGGCCATTTTCACTGACGCACATGTACATTACCATGAGGGGTGAGGTACACGTACATACGTGGTTTCCGTTTTCAATTACGGAGTGGAATAGAGTGTGTCCCGACATGTCAGGCCAATAGATGTTCAATGTGGTGGCCATCATTTGCTGCACACAATTGCAATCTCTGGCGTAATGAATGTCGTACACGCCGCAGTACATCTGGTGTAATGTCGCCGCAGGCCGCCACAATACGTTGTTTCATATCCTCTGGGATTGTAGGCACATCACAGTACACATTATCCTTTAACGTACCCCACAGAAAGAAGTCCAGAGATGTACGATCAGGAGAACGGGCTGGCCAATTTATGCGTCCTCCACGTCCTATGAAACGCCCGTCGAACATCCTGTCAAGGGTCAGCCTAGTGTTAATTGCGGAATGTGCAGGTGCACCATCATGCTGATACCACATACGTCGACGCGTTTCCAGTGGGACATTTTCGAGCAACGTTGGCAGATCATTCTGTAGAAACGCGATGTATGTTGCAGTTGTTTGGGTCCCTGGAATGAAGTGAGGAGTAATGAGGTGGTCGCCAATGATTCCGCACCATACATTTACAGTTCACGGTCGCTGTCGCTCTACCTGTCTGAGCCAGCGAGGATTGTCCACGGACCAGTAATGCATGTTTCGTAGATTCACTGCCCCGTGGTTTGTGAAACCCGCTTCATCGGTAAACAGGTAGAACTGCAACGCATTCTATCTTAATGCCCATTGACAGAATTGCACTCGATGATTAAAGTCATCACCATGTAATTGCTGATGTAGCGACACATGAAACGGGTGAAAGTGGTGACGATGCAGTATGCGCATGACACTACTTTGACTCAGTCCACCGGCTCTCGTAATGTCCCGTGTACTCATGTGTGGGTTCATGGCAACAGCAGCTAACACACCAACTGCACCCCCTTCTCCTGTGACGGGCCTGTTACGGACCCGTTTGTGTGCTACGACCATACCTGTTGCATACAGTTGGCGGTAGATGTTTTGCAATAGGCGGCACGTTGGATGCTCTCTGTCCGGGTACCGTTCTGCATACACCCTGCAGGCTTCAGCTGCATTTCGTCGACACTCGCCATAGATGAGTATCATCTCCGCCTTTTCAGAGTTCGAATACACCATGGTCACAGTTCCTACAACACTACACTATCACAGACGTCTTGTAACATGGTGTCCTACAGTTGGTCCGCGTGCGGAGACGAATGCAGAATAACAATAGCAGCAAGCGCTACATGCGGACACTGCGACAGCTAGACCAAACCACAACAGTGCACTACAGCCACACTCGTAAACACGGTCGTCATCGTAAACATGTCCCTGCAGATGCTGCTCGCCGACCGTGGCCCGTGTTTGTTACAACACGCAACTGAACGTCGGGGGTTTCAAGCGTCAACTTTAGGTTACAATATCTCCGGATGTAATTAACATTTTACAATGCAACAAACGGCACTGATTACGTATTTGTTTATATGTTCAGATGTGCTAACAAAACTAACGTGGTTACATTTTAAAAAACGTAGGTTTGTGTTAAAAAACATACTTCCGTGCATTTTTGTATGGTTTGTATTAAACAATTACACTAGTCCCTCTCCTCACGTTCGGTCTGTGGAATCGGTTCGTCAGTATTTGATGTGGTTTATGAAATATATCCAGCGGTAACGTTAGGTGACTCACTCTGTATAAGAAAGCAAACAGCTGAAAATTTTGCGCAATAAAATACAATTAAAATAATATAAACAACGAAAATCACGGGCCCCTTTCCCTACTACTGTCATTTAGCGACAACCTGAATATCATGATTATTTTGATTTTCATAGGGTAATATGAAGGAAATTAGCGGAGGGAGGGCAGAATACATTCTGTAATTTCCTCTCGTGGCCGTAAATTACGACACCCTAAAATTTATCAAGATCCATTAAAAACCTAAGAAACAGGAATAATCTTTTCATAGTGACGAATGACACTCGCATAACGGCGAACTGGTCTCAGGCCTTAAGAGTCACTACCTTTGTGAGGACACTCACTGTTGTTGTTGTGGTCTTCAATCCGAAGTCAGGCTGGATGCAGATCTCGAAAATGGTCTGTCCTGTGCAAAAATTACACGTCCTTTTTTTCCAAATTGTCCTGTAACTGACGTAAAAACCGAAACAAAAATATAAATAAAATTCTAATAAATTAATCCCCACCGATATAAGTAATACGAATCATTACTAGTGATTTCCAGTACTTAACTTTGCACATTACGATTTCTTATACTGACTTGCATGTAAACCTAAATAAGAAGGCCCTGTGAAGGCAGCTTGCACTTGGCTATAGGTAAGGGGGGCATGCGGTGGATGATAAACTAATAGAGGAAACAACCCAAACAGAATTCATAGAAGGCCCACAAGCTCACGTGTAAGGGACTTTTCCGGCCGGTCACACTAGACAATGCTTTGAGGAAAGCCGACTTGGCACTGGACGCATTAAAAGGCAAAATGCTGATTGTATCTCTAGGTTGTGCTGGGGCAAAAGAGACTGTTTTTAACAAGCTGTGTGTGGTCCGGGAATGCGTGCTGTTTTGGCAGTGTTCCGGAAGCACGGCTATTGTGGACAGTTCTGCTAGCAGCCAGAATTCACCGAAATAAACAGGTCTTGAGATAACTTCTTGGAGAGAGGAATGAGCACCGCCACGACGTTCAGGTTCGTTCAGAACCCGAATGTTTAACAAACTTTAAAAACAGCTGGCACTGGTTAATCTAAACAATTTAGAACTAGACTTAAAAAAAAAAAACAGTTCTGCTTACAGAAGTCCTGCCTTATTGGCTTACTCACGAATGTAGACAGAGAGAGGGATAGAGTGGGACACAATCATGTAGAGTCCGAGCTTCTACGGACAAGAAATACCCATTTGCAAGCTTCGCTGGGCTGAGAAAACCATTTGCGACGTGCTACGGTTTCTCTCTGTGCGCGAGATCGGGAGAAACACACTGGTTGCACTGGGTGATCACAGTAATTTTAGTTCAAAGTCACCCTTACCTAGTAAAACCAGATGCTGGCTGGAGCCCCCACATGCTTCTGTACGAAAAAAAAGGAAAAAATATTATCACCCAAGCACGTACATAGCATGCATCCCAATGGGGTTCCGTAAAATGTGGTTGGATTTATTAACTAAATTGGCTACGTTAGGTCTCATGGGTGCCAACTATATCCGCTACAGTATTCCCAGTAACTTTAAATTAATGTCAAGTTTATAAAAACAAATGTTAGCAGGCAGGAATAATTTTTAGTGAACACAACACAGTTATAACTAACTGGAGTTTATTTTACCTTGTTCAGGACAGATTTGACTGAAATACTGTTAAGTGTTCTTGATTTGACCTCAGATATTTACCGAGTTAGTTCTGCAGCGCCACTCAAATATTAATCATAATCATTCAGCAATTATTCACTTAATGTTTCTTTGAAAATAGCTGAAACCCCAAGATGAACAAAGTTCCAGGCGGAGAATACTTCTCGAAAAATAATAATAAACCAAACACAATCCGAAGTCCAAAAGCAAGCTGAAATCACCGTGTCCCACAGCGGTTGTTCAGAGTTAAAGTTCGACACGACTTCGCGGTACGAAAATATTCTAAGTTCAACTGCTGCCCGATATTTTCACAAGTCTCACAAACGCACCATAGAGAATTCTTCAAAGTCCAGCAGCACCCAACTGCTGAAAATCACAAGTTCCACACGGCATCGCGGTCCGAAAATATTCTAAGTCCAGTTCGTGCACGGACTTTTGCCAGTCGCACGTGCTACCTCTTTCCACTCAACTGAATGACTGTCCCCTACCATAGAAAATGTCCGCCCTTAAAAGCCCTCGGTTTGAACACTCTGAAGTCAAATAAAGTTTGTTTGCACATAAAATTTACTTTTACACTTAATATAGATACAATAAGATGCTTGTAACACTTCTATCCAGATGGAAATTTTCCGCTGAATGCAGATTCATCATCAGAATTTCGGTACGGGATCATATTGTCATATTATTAAAATTTATGTGTTCTTCATATAGAATTTTGCATTATTTAAAATACTTTCAATGCATAAATAACTTATATTATTATTGTATTACCTATTTCGTTATGTCTAATTTTCCATACTGATGCTATCTTTATAGTTCCTATTTTTTATTTATCAAAATTCTGCAGTTTTAATCACGAAAACAGCATTCCGGCTCGTCATTTGAATTTTTAAAACATGTAAAAAAAAGTTACATAGATATCTTAATACTACTCATTCAGACCTTTCATTTGACACCTCGTTCGTAAAATTTTGTCAAAGGGTCTCCAAGATGTCCAATTTACAATCTTACTTAGTTATTAAAATATTCAATTTATTATAATTCAAAAGCTACCAGGGCGACTGGAGGCGCGTTTATAGGGCACAATAGGCTAATTTTCTGCTTGAAAATGAGCCTACAAGCTCCTTTGTGCCACATTGGGATCAGTTTTTATTTATTTCTACATAATACGTTCACTTCAGGTCTATGCTAAAAGCGGCCCGGAGAAAGCCCGCCATGAGTCAGCGTGCCGGCCGTTGAGTTTCCCCGTCACGTGACTGGACGCCAAACTGAACGTTCTCATTTTAAAGTACCGCCATCTGTCGGTCAGTGCCGAAACTAGGACGATTCTGCTGCAGTCTAGACCAGGGATCCCCAAACTATTTTCGACAAGTGACCCCTTTTCCAAAATGAACCTCAGCCCCCCATGGCCAAATTACCTACTTTTAAGATCAACCCCCTTATTCATAATGGTCCACTAACTTAAAACAGCTGCTACAGAGTATTATTTTTCATTCTGACTTAGGTCAATAGAAGAAGACAGAGTGAGATTTAGCATTGCTTTAAGTTTGACCTCGTCGACCCCCAAATTCAGTTTTCGTTTATGTCGACCCCCAGGAAACCGATGTCGACCCCTTGGGGTCGATATTGACCACTTTGGGAATCCCTCGTCTAGACGGCTGACACACACATCCATCTTAGATGTAAACACGCCAGGTTCTCGACTGGTGCTTTGCCGCCATTTTTACCACAGAAACAGCGGTCTTTACATTCGCCCCCCAAAGCATGTCACCTCACAAGAGTCAAATATTACGAATTTTGTAACTGGTTAACCTCGTGAAATTAGAGTGAGGGAAGGACACCTCCGTCTTTTAAGACAACTTCTTACTAGTCGACACTCGCATTATTTCTCATTCAGCTAATCAAAACTGCGTGACGCTAGAAACATAGAGAACGAAGCCCTCCTTGTCGGAAGCAAGCTACAGAAAGTTACTTCATAGCCTGGCGCTAACTCGGGCAGACGTCACTTCGGCAGCGAGAGGCTCTCATCCACCTAAGTTGAACTTAGATGCAAGGTGATGGTACGGAGCCAATGTGTACGGAGCCAATGTCTGATTTTGAATCCACTTCAACCACCGCTTACAGATAATGAGTATAGTGAGGCTCAGCCGCAACTGCGAGGTAAACTGTGAAGAATGTCGAGTAATTTTCAACGACGTTCAGTTATTTCACTCTTCATTTTAAAGCATAGCTTGCAGTGAGAGATTCACCATACTGTCAACTCTGGCTATAGAGGCAAACACATATCCTTCTGTGGTATTTTCTGTCTGTACACGCTAACCATCAGCAATCACGGTGTGACCTATGCCAAATGTCTTCTCCAGATACGTATTCATTTGAATCGCATCCCAGATCCCATGTCCGTGTTTGTCAGGGCATTGGTTTACTATCCTTAATGTATGTTAAATCATTTCTTTTGCATTTTCATATAATAAACTGATATAACTGAGAGCCTTGCTTAATTTTGTAGATAATGAATTCCCTGATCATAGTTTTGGAGGGCATAGATTTAAGTATGTCAGATATACACTGTTATTTTAATACATCCGTTAACGATTCACAATTTTAAACCAGCACTACCAAAAAATAAATATCAAAACGGTAACTTACATAAGCCCCATCATCTCTGCATAAGAACTGAAATCTAAATTTTTTTGGACCTTATTACTGTAGTCACGCTTTAGTCTCCCTCTACAGACTTTCATCCCCACCTCCTTTGTCCGAGCCCCCCGCCCCTCCGCACACACTTCTCTCCGTTACGAAACTGATTATGCCTTTATGCTTCCTATGTGTCCTACGCGTTCAGTCTTTCTTACGAACAAGTTGTGCGATAAATTTCTTTTTCCCCAGTTCAATACAGTACATCTTCATTAGTCAATCGATCTACAGCATTTTTCTCTACCACGATATTTCAGAAGTTTCTGTTATTTCCCTGTGTGAACATCTATGTCTACGGTACAAGACTACACTCAAGACAAGCATCTTCAGAAGAAATGTCCAATCACTTAAATTTACATTAGACAATAAATTTTTGGTTTTCAGAAACGTTTTTATTTTACTACCAGTCTGCATCTGATGTGTTGTTTTCTTCACTTATTGTCAACTATGTGTCGTTTATAGCGTTTCACTCCCTAATCTAATTTATTCAATATTGTCTGATCTCATTCGATTGCCTTTCCTTTCCTTCGTTTTGCTTTTGTTGATATTCATCTGGCAAACTCATTTCAAGATTCTGTCCTCTAATCTCAGATGATTTTCCAAGCCTTTTGCCGTCTCGCACAGATTTACATTGTCATCATCAAACCTCATGGGTTTTATTGCTTCTCCCTGAACTTTAGTCCCCTTTACTAATTCTCCTTGGTTGCTTCACTGATTGTTCAATGTACAGGTTCAGTAACATCGGGGTAGGTTACAACCCTACCACACTCGCTTCTCAAATGCCCCTTTCTTTTCATGTTATTCGGCTCTAACGATAGCAGTCATTTTATCTACGAGCTGTAGAGAATCTATTGTACCCTGCATTGTATCCCTACATCCTCCAGAATTTCAAAGCCAACGTTTTCCAAAGCGTTCTCTAAACTTACAAACGCTGTAAATGTAGTCAATAAAGGAGAGATTCCCAGCGATGGGATCGACTTTTTGAAACTATCTGTACAATGATGTACGTACAGATCGCAAGTATCACGCCTTGCAGCTGTTCATCCCTGTGGGCGGTCGTTTGTGAGTAATTGACTAAAAAAAATTTGGAATTTTGCGTGACGCGAAGTAACTTTAAAACAGCAGTGACGCTTGGGTTGGCTGAGTAGCGTAATGCGTGGGCTACAGGTTTCCCGTACAGAAAATTGTGGGTTCAGGTCTTGTTAGGTGCATAATTTTTTTCAATTTTTAAATCTTTATCGAAATGACTTTCATCATTATTTTCATTCAGTTAATTTTTTACATCTATTTCATTTATGTTTCTTTGTTACATCATTTTAACCATCGTATCAACTTCCCCATTTGCTCTCAGTTTTCGTCTGATCATTCTTTTTTTGCACCTGGAATCTTTATCAATGCGATTTCAATTAATTTTATGTATTAATTTAATTTATTTCTTTTTACCATCCTATATTTTCGTCCATGTTATTGAATTTCTTATTTATGTCCCTCATTTTGATTGAATTTCATTTTAGCCCACATACAACCCCTTCCTTCGCTTAGAACTTTTTTTGCGCTATTTTGTCCATAGTGCAGCAGGAATTCTTGATTTAGATGTTTGTATCATGATTACCACACAAAAGAAAGGCACATCTTGTAACGAAAAATACAATGTGGCACCATTGTACAGTCAACAGAAATAGATCATGTTGGCTTTTGGTTTTTAATCGATAGACTGGCATTTTAAAATATTTAAATGTTGTAATAAATAAACAAATACAATTAAATTAACTCTCACAAAATTCCGAGTTGAAAAGCAATTATATAAAGAATAAATGAAGACAAATAGAAAAGGTCGTACTGTAATTAAAATACTGTGCCACAGGAACAGCGATAAACAAATTACAATCAGACCAGTTAAGTGGATAAAAATAATGAACAAAATCATTCCGATGAAGATTTAAAAACAATTAACGCACCAGACGAAATTCAAACCCGCAATCTCCGCATGTGAGCACCTTATGCTCTTCATTACGGTACTCAACCACTCCATACAATACAGCAAGACAGAATGGCTGCAGCGTGATACATGGAATCTGTACCTGCATCAGTGTATAGGTAGTTCCAAAAAGTCGATACCGCCCCTGGGAACCTTTCCTTGTAAGACAAATTGAATGCGATGATTACTGCACCGTGCCCGAGTTCGATTCCCGGCGGGGTCAGGGATTTTCTCTGCCTCGTGATGACTGGGTGTTGTGTGATGTCCTTAGGTAAGTTAGGTTTAAGTAGTTCTAAGTTCTAGGGGACTGATGACCATAGATGTTAAGTCCCATAGTGCTCAGAGCCAATTGAACCATTATTGCAACTCGTGTCTCTCTGCCAGTGGCACACAAGAATCTCCATATGGATCGTTATAGCTTCAGATAGTAGCATATGTTGCACAGGGCTTCCTCGTAATTTGGATCTTGCCTTGTAAGATGTCTCACTGCGGAGGTCAGGGTGAGTAAACATACGCCGCTGAGGCGTAAGGAGCGTAACCTCCCGCGTTCGTGTGGTCACAGTGACCCAAGCATGTTCCATACATCAGTTGAGTGACGTAGCCACTGTAGACGTATGATGTCAAGTCAGCTCTAAGTGGTCCACTGTATCATCCATCATCATGAAGCACACACTACGCAATAAGTGCGCACACTCTCTGTACTTCAACATCTACATCTACAAGGGTACTCTGCTAATCACATTTAAATGTCTGGCAGAGGGTTCATCGAACGATCTTCACAATAATTCTCTTTTATTCCACTATCGAATAGCGAGCGGGAAAAACGGACACCTTTATCCTTCCCTGCGAGCTCTGCTTTCCCCTGTTTTATTATTATAATCATTCCGCCTTATGTAGGTCGGCGTCAACAAAATATTTTCTCATTCGGAGGAGAAATTTAGTGATTGAAATTTCGTGAGAAGATCCCGCAACAACGAGAACCGCCTTTGTTTTAATTATGTTTACCCAAAATCCTGTATCACATCCGTGACACTCACTCCCCTATCTCTTGATAATACAAAACGTGCTTTCCTTATTTGAACTTTCTCGATGTACTCAATTAATCCTATCTGGTAAACATCCCACCCTGCTCAGCAGTACTCCAAAAGAGGACGGACAAGCGTAGTTTACTTATTAGATCTGTTGCGTCTTCTATGTGTATTGCCAATAAAAAGCAGTCTTTGCTTCGCCTTCCCCACAACACTTTATAACTGTTCGTTCCAATTTAAGTTGTTCATAATTGTAATTCCTAGATATTTAGGTTGATTTTCGGCCTTTATATTTCATTTATTTATAGTGTAACCGACGTTTAACGGATTTCTTTCAGCACTCATGTGGATGATCTCGCACTTTTCACTATTTATGGATTTTTCGTAAGACCAAAGCCTCTTAGGATTTTCAGTCATATCGGATGACAAAATTTTATTTTCAAAGTCAGTGAAAGTTATTGGTTTCCTTACGCCCATTTTCTCTTTGTTCGTCTTTGTTTGTCTGCTAGGTTTCGATTTCTCTCGCAACTATGATAAAGAGCTCTTTGTTTACGTAGCAATTTTCTAACACGGCTATTAAACACTGTGGGCCTTTCCCATCCCTTAAGGACTTGCTCGGAACGTACTTGCCTAGAGCATAATAAACTATGCTGTTGAATTTTTCCTATTTGTGCTACACATCTTCACCCTCTCTGCACTGATCGATCTTTGATGCCTAATTGGCCCATATTAATTCACATTCGGAATCCGTGATAACTTCGCTAGATATTATCGAATTCTATGCTGCAACAGACGCGCCGCCGCCGTTAGCTAATAGCCTATCCTAGCCATGAATATTCGAATCTGAACTTCAGATTTCGTTGCTATTCACTTCCGGTTTCAACTACCTTTCTGATCCTATTACTTTCTGTGCACTATAACTTCCAGTAAACTCTTGGACCTCTCCTTGGATGCTCCCGTGGTTCATTATTGTCACGTTAATCTTTCCTACGTCCGACCTGCAAGCATGAGCATTCTATGAGAACATTTTGGTTTATGTATTTCATTTTGGCACACAATTAAAGAAGACAAAAAACTTGTATACGGCGTACGTACTGCGATAGTATGGTGTCCGCTTCCTGCTTGCATTGCAGGCTATTTAGGGGGAATTCTGCGGTTCTCCACTCATTAGCAAGGGTCAAATGGCTCTGAGCACTATGCGACTTAACTTCTGAGGTCATCAGTCGCCTAGAACTTCGAACTAATTAAACCTAACTAACCTAAGGACATCACACACATCCATGCCCGAGGCAGGATTCGAACCTGCGACCGTAGCGGACGCTCGGTTCCAGACTGCTGCGCCTAGAACTGCATGGCCACTCCGGCCGGCTCATTAGCAAGGGTCGAGAAATTCACATCTGATACTGCCACAGATTCGTCTGAGCCTATTGTCCAGACACTGCACTCTGCTCCAAACCAGGGTACCCTGGTACAATGCTACTAATAGTCGACTTAGACTGTACGCCGTGTGTGATGCTAGTTACCTTTACAAAATCAGCCATTCACCGAAAGTAGAAGAAGAATGGGTAGCTCTGAGGGATGAAGTAGTGAAGGCAGCAGAGGATCAATTAGGTAAAAAGACGAGGGCTAGTAGAAATCCTTGGGTAACAGAAGAGATACTGAATTTAATTGATGAAAGGAGAAAGTACAAAAATGCAGTAAGTGAAGCAGGCAAAAAGGAATACAAACGTCTCAAAAATGAGATCGACAGGAAGTGCAAAATGGCTAAGTAGGGATAGCTAGAGGACAAATGTAAGAATATAGAGGCTTACCTCACGAGGGGTAAGATAGATACTGCCTACAGGAACATTAAAGAGACCTTTGGAGAAAAGAGAACCACTTGCATGGATATCAAGAGGTCAGATGGAAACCCAGTTCTAAGCAAAGAAGCGAAAGCAGAAAGGTGGAAGGAGTATATAGAGGGTCTATACAAGGGCGATGTACTTGAGGACAATATCATGGAAATAGAAGAGGATGTAGATGAAGATGGAATGGGAGATATGATAGTGCGTGAAGAGTTTGACAGAGCACTGCAAGACCTGAGTCGAAACAAGGCCCCGGGAGTAGACAACATTCCATTAGAACTACTGACGGCCTTGGGAGAGCCAGTCATGACAAAACTCTACCATCTGGTGAGCAAGATGTATGAGACAGGCGAAATACCCTCAGACTTCAAGAAGAATGTAATAACTCCAATCCCAAAGAAGGTCAGCAGGTGTTGACAGATGTGAAAATTACCGAACTATCAGTTTAATAAGTCACAGCTGCTAAATACTAACGCGAATTCTTTGCAGACGAATGGAAACACTGGTAGAAGCCGAGCTCAAGGAAGATCAGTTTGGATTCCGTAGAAATGTTGGAATGCGTGAGGCAATACTAACCCTACGACTTATCATAGAAGAAAGATTAAGGAAAGGCAAACCTACGTTTCTAGCATTTGTAGACTTAGAGAAAGCTTTTGACAATGTTGACTGGAATACTCTCTTTCAAATTCTGAAGGTGGCAGCGGTAAAATACAGGGAGCGAAAGGCTATTTATAATGTGTACAGAAAGTAGGTGGCAGTTATATGAGTCGAGGGGCATGAAAGGGATGCAGTGGTTGGGAAGGGAGTGAGAAAGGGTTGTAGCCTCTCCCCGATGCTATTCAATTTGTATATTGAGCAAGCACTAAAGGAAACAAAAGAAACGTTCGGAAAGGTATTAAAATCCATGGAGAAGAAATAAAAACTTTGAGGTTCGCTAATGACATTGTAATTCTGTCACAGACAGCAAGGGACTTGTAAGAACAGTTGAACGGAATGGACAGTGTCTTGAAAGGAGGGTATAAGATGAACATCAACAAAAGCAAAACAAGGATAATGGAATGTAGTCGAATTAAGTCGGGTGATGCTGAGGGAATTAGATTAGGAAATGAGGCACTTTACGTGGTAGAGGAGTTTTGCTATTTGGGTAGCAAAATAACTGATGATGGTCGAATTAGAGTGGATATAAAATGTAGACTGGCAATGGCAAGGAAAGCGTTTCTGAAGAAGAGAAATTTGTTAACGTCGAGTATAGATTTAACTGTCAGGAAGTCGTTTCTGTAAGTATTTGTATGGAGCGTATCCATGTATGGAAGTGGAACATGGACGATAAATAGTTTAGACAAGAAGAGAATAGAAGCTTTCGAAATGTGGTGCTACAGAAGAATGCCGAAGATTAAATGGATAGATCACGTAACTAATGAGGAGGTATTGAATAGAATTGGGGAGAAGAGGAGTTTGTGGCACAACTTGACCAGAAGAAGGGATCGGTTGGTAGGACATGTTCTGAGGCATCAAGGGATCACCAATTTAGTACTGGAGGGCATCATGGAGGGTAAAAATCGTAGAGGGAGACCAAGAGATGAATACACTAAGCAGATTCAGAAGTATGTAGGCTGCAGTAGGTTCTGGGAGATGAAGAAGCTTGCACAGGATAGAGTAGCATGGAGAGCTGCATCAAACCAGTCTCAGGACTGAAGACCGCCACAACAAGTCCGAAAGGAGCTGATGATTCTCTTAGAACCCAAGTGGCAGGCGGCGTTCATGCCGACATGTGCTACTGTTCGTTGCCACGTGCATCCAGTACGTCCAATAGCCACCGCCAGGATCGTTTCCACATCTCTGACATCCCTGACGAAGCCCTCCGGCAAACATATCTAGTGCACACTGCCATTTCCCAGAGAGGCTCCATTACTCGCGTAACGTTGGAGCTACCAGTGAGGTTGCATTCCCGCTTTCTACCATTGATCGGACTGAGCAGGAACATCGGCTGGTGGCCCGATATGAGAGGCATAACTTGCTGGCTCAGAAGTACTATCAGTACTGCATAACACCTCGTATCTGTTGCGAAGTCATGAGAAACCAGCAATACCGCCCATTTCCTCTCTCGCGTACCACCTAGTGACGTGTGAACCCATCACTGACTGCAGCTCATTGTGGAGTGAAGAGAGGCCTGTCAGATGTTTTGTATCTGAAGATTCAGGGGATTCCAATGGCACAACTGGTATTGCAGGTCTCGTCAGTGGCGGCCCGATGTCGCCACAGCTCTGAGCAGTAACCAGAGGCCTGTCGATCTTGTCAATGCAGTTTCCAGTTGTTTACGGGCAGAAGCAAATTCTCCTTATGTCCGTTCACAACACGTACAGACCTCATCCATATAGTAATGAGTAAGAAAACCGAATAAGATCTCAAAAACAGAAACTAAGCAAACGATGTATACAATCTGTGTACTGCACTCCAAAGTAAATTCACTCTACACAAATGATCGAAAAGTACACCAAGTCCTTCAACAAAAGTAAATAACACTTCTACAAACAACTAAATAATCAGCTACAGTTCACTTCTACTCAGAAGTAAGTTAGGATACCTCAAAGCTAAACGACGTATACAAGCTATGTACAATAGTTAAGCTTCTCCCGCTGCTGTGGATCACTCTGGTAGTAGGCTGGAGCTCTTATCTCAGAGTATCATTTTTACCCAGTGTCATATTACTCAATAGGCAACGGCCTTGCCGCAGTGGATACACCGGTTCCAGTGAGATCACCGAAGTTAAACGCTGTCGGGCGTGGTCGGCGCTTGGATAGGTGACCATCCAGGCCGCCATGCGCTGTTACCATTTTTCGGGGTGCTCTCAGCCTCGTGATACCAATTGAGGAGCTACTCGACCTAATAGTAGCGGCTTCGGTCAAGAATACCATCATAACGACCAGGAGAGCGGTGTGCTGATCCCACGCCCCTCCTATCCGCATCCTCCCCTGAGGATGACACGGCGGTCGGATGGTGCCGGTAGACCACTCCTGGCATGAAGACGGAGTGCTTTATTAATTACGCATTGGGCATATTCCAATCTCTTTCTTCCCCTATCTTTTTATCACAAAATGGCTGCTTCTAGTAGCATGATATCTCTACATGTGTCGTACCACCATGTCCTTTTCCTAGTTAATGTTTTCCAGATATTTCTTTCCTTTCAGATTCTGCGGAGAATTGCCTCGTTTCAACTAAAATATCAGTATCCTTTTGTAAAATATTTCACCACTTAGATTTTAATTTGTTCCGCTTGTCACTGCAAGTATTTTACACCACATTCCGTTTACACGCCTATTCACTTACCTACTGCTCATAACTATGGCATTCTTAACCTCCGAGCACAAAATCTGGATAGTTGAGGTTGAGGCCTATGTCTTGCTACTGGTGTGTAAAGTACAAGCAAATATTGGTTAACTCGACTCAATGTTCCAGAAAAGTTAGGGACAATGCAATTTCATGGAAAATTTATTCGCTTATGCAACAGGTTTTCATCCAGAAAGGTGCACTGCGTTCGACAATAGGCCTGAAACGACAGCTGCTCAACCATCGTACTAAGTTTCGGGGAGTTCCATTCAAATGTTTTTATTGTTTATTTTTCTTTAACAGTGGTATTTGGGTATGTGCTAACTTTAGGAATCTGACTTGCAGTAAGAAGACACACACTGTTATTCCTCTAAGACACACTGTTCTTCAAGTATGGGCGACCGTCATCATTTCCATTTGTACTAAGCTTGTAGTTTCTGAAGGCACTTACATCTATTGCCTGTGTCCCTTACAACTTCAAAAATGTTACAAGCAATTTTTGAATTAAGTTACTAATATTTGATGAGTCTAAATAGATACAGGTGCTGAAAACGTGGTCTTTGTGAAGATCCATGAGTTTTCATGGTGCACCCAGACATCCCTTCCCCCCTCTCCATCAGAATCTGCTAGAAATTTTTGAACTGATGTAGAGTGATGCAGCTATTGAACGCGGTAATAGTCCTCCATTGGAATTCTTTTTTGTGAAAACGTGGCTCATTATTATTGCTCTGAGTGGCCTTAGTGATTTTGTAATAGGTGAATCTGCTACTTTATGCGACACTGTCATTACTCCAACAAACATTAATGGCTCCTAGAGCGTTAGCAGTGAAACGTCCCCTTAGAAAAATTTATGAATGACTGTGCTGATAAACCTCTTACATTATTTGATTTTCAAACAGCTGAGACAAACTGAACATACTCAGACATTACTCTCTTTACTTATTCTGATCAACACTAAACTGACACACAATATTTTTAGCGCAACGAAATCTGACTTTCAAAAATCCCTACAAAAGAATAGCCCTGACTAACAATAACCTATACCTTTCATGAATCACTTACCTCACAGAAATCTTCGTTACTCAAACTACTGCAATACAGCATGCGCCAATACTGCCAGTTGAATAAAAGATTCTAACTACTGAAGGCACTAACTACTGATAGGCATAGTTAGCAAATGAAAGATTTTGATAGAGAACAAACAATGTATTTACCTGAATAGTGTTCAAAGGTCATAATATATGTATCAGTTCATGATAACCAGTCTTACAAATTTACCCTCTTTGATGGACACACGACCAGATCATCCGCTCTCAAAACTCCGCCATCTCTCTCCGCACATCCACCACTGCTGGCGGCTCACCTCCAACTGCGCAACGATACGCGCTGTTCACATCCAACTGCCCAAAACTACAATAGCAAATTCCAACAATGCAAACCAACCACAGACTGCACACAGCACAGTCAGTGATTTTCATATAGAGCGCTACATGGCGTTACCAACATAAAAGCCTTAAAGCCTATGTACATAGCCCCCATGTTTCCCACAAAAAAAAAAGAATACAAATTGTTTTGGGCCGTGGCCAGTACAGATTTGAAAAAGTTTTTCATAATTACAATAACAAAGATATCAAATGCACACACTTGTTGATACAATGTTGGTCAAAAGCTAAAATTTTCTTACAGTCCATTACGACAGTCCTAATCATTCATCACAGTAAAACTGCAGTGTTTTTTTCTCAAAGTCTGAGCAGTAAAAGAAAATGCACACAGAAGTAGTGTATTTCCATGCAGTATTGAAGAAGTAGTGTTGTCCTTCCAACAGGAAGACAATGCTGACTCTTGACATGCAGAAAGGTAATGGGTCACAACAGAGCAAACCCACAGCAGAGTCAGTCGAAGAGTTGAAGAATATTGGTAGGTAGGTCATCCCACAGCAGTCCCACTGTAGTCCTGGTAGAGATTATGGTATTGGTGGGCCACCAGAGGTGCAGACCCACTGTAGTCATTGTAGAAATAATGGTATTGGTGGGCCATCAAAGATGCAGACCCACTGCAGTCCTTGTAAAGATAATGGTACTGGTGGGCCACCAAAGGAGCAGGCCCACCGTAGTCCTTGTAGAGATCGCCAGCATCCATCTGTTGCGACTGTGCAGGTGTCCAATCATCATCAAAGAATCTTGCGGACAATATAGCAAGTCCATGAACCACCAGTTGTGCATTCACGAAAAAAAAAAATTTTAATGTCCTTAGTATCAGCATGCTGTTAACCAGGCCATTGCTGAATTATTAACACACATGCAAATACTAACATTCCCAACTTCTCACATACTGTGTATATACTATGACCAACAGAAACGTGTGCAGTGAAATGTATGTTTACAAGTTACTTAATTTGATGCGCTGGTGTCCATTACAATTTTATAACATGAGAATATAATTACAAAAGTACAAAATACATCATTAAAGAACATAACACTACATACAACATTTGTAGTAGTAGAGGCTCTACAAAACAATAGAAATAAGCATATACATCAGTTTTACAGGAATTAAGCCATAAGTAAATATATAAAATAGTGAGAATAGTTTTCGAAACATTAATTTCACACATGAGCATTGAAACAGAACAGAATAAATAATGTCTAAACATCTTTACAAAGAAAATAACATACTATTAGAAAAATTCTACAACATAACTCGTATCAGCTAAACACATAAAGACAGGAAGTACACAAATACACAAGGGTACACAAACACATAGCAGAATAAGACAAAAGGAAAGGACAGGGTTTGTTTTAGTGCAGTATTTTGCAAACAAAACTTCCTTTACTTCTTGGAGATCTCCCTTCATTCATCATTATTCCCAAAAAGTCCTATCCATACCTGTTGTCCCTAAACCCTACTGTTTTGTTCATATCCTCTTTCTAAATAATTATTTTTCGTTGTACAATACTCATTTTGGCCCAAATCTTTTTTATATAACTTCTCAATGCATTTATTCCAATTCATCACAATGCATTCTCTTACATAGCCTACCCCATCTTAAGCTAACTTAAATCTACTGAGCTCAGATATTTATATACTAAGGGATGAGGCAATGCAACAGCACAAAACAATTAACACAAGCAGCAATGACAAAAAAATGCAAATGGGCAAAGCAAGCAGCTGTATATCTAAATTAGCAAAGCAACTGAAATGTAACTAATATAAGACACTGTGCAGCAAACAAGAAAAAGAAATCAGTAGTAAAACTGGCTTAAGAGAGTAATACAAAGTGAAAGTCAGTAGCACTATGCCTGGCAAACAGCAGCAGCAAATGCAATAACTTATACCTAAATATGACAAAACTCAAGACGAAAAAATATTACAGTAAAGATAGGAAATGTCTAATATCTATGTCACATCTTAACACTAGAGTGATGTATCACAAAAACTTATTCTACACAAAAAATTACCAAGTTGTTGAAAAAATTATGTTTACAATTGCTATGAAGGGAAATGTCTATTTGTGCTCTCTTCTCTAAGAAAGTACATCATAAAATTACTCTTTACTGGTTCTGTAGACAGAAAATAGTGATATTAGTACATCTGTTAAATTCTATTTTAACCAATGCTGCAGTGCAACTAGAAACTAGATGTTAAACAAAATGAGCAAATATAAAAACAAAGCAAGGCATGAAACGTCATTAGCTAGGCAAATGGCGCCTCCAAAGGCAGAAAAAAAATCTCTCAACTAGAAAGACAGCAGTCATAATCAGGTGTATAGACATAAAATATTTCTCATCATTTCATTAGACATTTCAGTAAATATCAGAAAGTACGTGCTCCACAGTATAATCATATGTTTCCAAGTAATTGCGTGTCATATTTGCGATGCTTTCTACAAAGGAATGTCAATAGCGAGGTTAATGGCCTCTTTTTCTCTCCACCTAATGGCTTTTTTTCCAGGTGGGTGGCACAGCTGGGCACCCACAACGCATTACGTCAAGGTCACTTAGGTTTCTTACCGAAATATTTATTACAGCAGTTTGCGCTACAGTGTCAGTCTCATTATAAAAAAATTTCACACGTCGAGAATTTGCGTTATAAATGTGTAGAAACAAAATCCTGTAAATATAACAATGTCCAAAAAAATGTTCCAGCATTCATACATTTCATAACTCTTAAACTATGATTCTTGGTTTTCAACATCCTTTTTCACAAACCAGAGCCCCTAACCTCTACTCATTATTCCTTACCTTATTACACATATACATATTCGTCGACACTTCTTCCATATTTCATCATAATAAATATGCAGCAGAATCAAATTCCTCATATAGCATCAGCTTATTGATCATAAACATACTTCAACAGAATAATCATCGTCATCATAATGATATCATAAAACCATAGCAAAATCTCAAAATCGTCGTAGCTTCCTCCAATAATTTCAAAACCTTAAAAAAAATTCTCTGCTCATTTCAATAGTGCCATCTACCTCAAATGTACTTTAAAAATCATGATCTCATACCAAATACATCATTCAAAGCTCTCATAGTATTACAATGGTTCGGAAAAAAATATGAACAGTTCACAAATTACAGACAAAATACAATTTCATAAGTGTGAAGTTATTCAACTGTGTAATTACGTTAACATCTGTCACTGATGTAGTAAAAAAAATGTTTGTCTCTCTCAGTTAATGATCAGATAGCTGTGCAATTTATGTGTTAGAGAAATATGGTACCGATATGTAAAGTTGTATAAGGAAATACTGAAGTGTTGGCAGAAGAGCCAACACCGTGTTGCTAGAGGAGGCCGAAATGCACGCGTTTAATTACACGCGGACTGGCGTGAGGTCTGGAACAGGACAATGTCTTGAGAATTGCAAATAAAGTGCGTAGATGATGTAATACTTAACTTTAATCCATAATTGGTGTACATCGCTCTTGACTGTGCATGCTTCAATATGAATATCGATTGAATACGGCGCCTTGCTAGGTCGTAGCAAATGACGTAGCTGAAGACTATGCTAACTATCGTCTCGGCAAATGAGAGCGTAATTTGTCAGTGAACCACTGCTATGAACGTCGGCTGTACAACTGGGGCGAGTGCCAGGACGTCTCTCTAGACCTGCCGTGTGGTGGCGCTCGGTCTGCGATCACTGACAGTGGCGACACGCGGGTCCGACGTATACTAGCGAACCGCGGCCGATTTAAAGGCTACCACCTAGCAAGTTTGGTGTCTGGCGGTGACACCACATTCCTCCCCCGCAAATCGGCGTACGGTTGTGTTATAAGGCTTCCGCCCGCCGTGGGGAGGACCCCATGTTGACGTATGCGACGAGGTGGGGAGCCTAACAACAGGCGAGGCTGTGCCACCCGCACCCGGCCATTCGGTCCGAGGGGAGCTAGGAAACGCCTGAAAACCTAGTCCAGGGTGCACGTCAACATGCGGTGTATGCGCCCTTAGAGAGACAGGAGGGGCCGAAGGGTCGACCTCCATCGGGGCGGTGCACCCGACGGGCGAAGACGACATCTGGTCGGGAGCGGGCAAGAGTTCCATGTCGGAGGACAGCTGGTCACGGGAAGCGATCGGCGGCACGTGACCCAGGGAGGCGCTTGGCGGCTGCAGCGAAGCGACCACTGCGGGCGGCGCCGGCGGGAGGACCGGCGGCGGCGGCAGCGCGTCGCCATGGGGCAAAATGGAAGGCATCGTCGGTAACACCTGGGGATGAGGCGAGCCAGTAGATGGGTCCCCAGGGCGCTGAGCGGACGGCATCGTCGCTGAAAGCAGACTGGGAGCGGCAGAACCCGTGCGACGACAGAGGCGCAGCTGATTGAGATGCCGACGCACCTCCCTAGAGGCCCCCAAAACCAAATACATAGCGCGGCCGAGGCAGCGAAGAATGCGCCCTGCGAGCCAACGCCGTTAACCTCGATAGTTGCGATAGTATACAACGTCGCCTGGAGCAAAAACAGGTGGCTGCCGCTGCACAGGAACCTGATGCGGCTGATGCAGCAATGACATCAAGGTTCGATGAGGATGACCGTGGAGCAACTCAGCCGGCGAGCGACCATCTCGGGGCTGACAGCGATACGAAGACAAGAAGAGCAACAACGCGTCCTCCCGAGAATGCGACTCTTTCAACTTCAACATCTGTGACTTGAAAGTCCGGACCAATCGTTCAGTGGCACCGTTTGAGTGAGGCGAAAACGGCGCGGATGTCAGATGTTGAATACCATTGGCCTTGCAGAATGACTGAAATTCTGCAGACATGAATTGTGGACCATTGTCGGAAACAATAGTCTGCGGAAGACCTTCAATGCAAAAGATAGCGGATAACGCTTGGATGGTGGCAGACGACGTCGTGGAAGACATCCGTACAACAAAAGGAAAATTACTGAAGGAATCGACCACAACCACCCATCGAGCATTCAAGAATGGACCAGCAAAATCGATGTGTAAGCGTTGCCAAGGGGAAGTGGCTTTCGGCCATGCAAAGAATTTCCGCGGTGGTGCGGATTGTTGTTCGGCACACGCCATACAAGAAGAGCACATATTCGTAATCGCAGCATCGATTCAGAACCAAGTACAGTGCTGACGAGCAAGTTGTTTCGTTCTCACTATACCCCAATGACCTTGGTGGAGAAGCCGTAAGACAGAGGACTGTAACGAACGTGGGACCACGACCCTGGACTGATCATTATCAGAACGCAACAGCAAAACACCACGTCGAATAAAAAGTTTCTCCTTGTGAGCAAAAAATCGGCGAACCAACGGATCCTCGATCCGTGACTTTGACAAGGGCCATTGCGTAGCAACAAAACGCAGAACGGTAGCAAGGACAGGGTCTGCAGCTGTGGCTGTAGCTATTCCGGTCAGAAAATCCCATCCTCGTCTCCATATGAAGTGTTGGCCGACGAGCCAGCACCGTGTTGCTAGAGGAGGCCGAAATGCACGCGTTTAATTACACGCAGACTGGCGTGAGGTCTGGAACAGGACAATGTCTTGAGAATTGCAAATAAAGTACGTAGATGATGTAATACTTAACTTTAATCCATAATTGGTGTACATCGCTCTTGACTGTACATGCTTCAATATAAATATCAATTGAATACGGCGCCTTGCTAGGTCGTAGCAAATGACGTAGCTGAAGGCTATGCTAACTATCGTCTCGGCAAATGAGAGCGTAATTTGTCAGTGAACCACTGCTATGAACGTCGGCTGTACAACTGGGGCGAGTGCCAGGACGTCTGTCTAGACCTGCCGTGTGGTGGCGCTCGGTCTGCGATCACTGACAGTGGCGACACGCGGGTCCGACGTATACTAGCGGACCGCGGCCGATTTAAAGGCTACCACCTAGCAAGTGTGGTGTCTGGAGGTGACACCACAAATACCATATTAGGTAGGGCTCCTTGTGCTTGCAACACACATGGTACACAAAGTAGGTGTGTACCCTCTGAGGATTAATGTAATTATACCCTCAGGTGTTACAGATTACAGCAATGGAATGAAATGTATCACAGAAAACCTTTCTATCATTGTAATTCACAAATCTTTAAAAATAAATGTTTTAAGTACAAAATTAATCACTCAAATACGTGTACTGCAGAGCTAAACTGTGCGTCTTGTTGTAAGATAATCTCTGTCATTACTTAAGGGTAAGAAATGTGCCAAGTGTCGTAATTATCGTCGTCCGTAAGCAAAGTTATGTAGAAGTCAATATACTTAACCCGTAATAAACAAAAGTGAAATGCTTTGCGTATAGATATCGTAGTTATTACGCTTACTGCCGGGATAAAGTAAGTACTGTACTGTAATGTATTGTTGTGATACGAAAAAGGCTGTCTCATTGTAGCTATACCACAAAAGTTACTACTAAAACATGTTTTACTTTCCAGAAGAATTCAGCAAAACTGTGCAGATATAAATCAAATACAGCACAAAAGCAACAATGTAAATGGTGTCACACATTATTAGTGTCGTGATATAATCGTGTAGCTGTCAAATAAACCAACCACTCTGTCATCTTTAATCTTACAGAAAGTACTTCAAATGAAGAATGTCTTTTCAAGTAAACCAAAATGTTGCATTAAAATCTCATTAGCAGTATGTGTTCTAAGTATGTTACTTTACGTAATCGTCCAACTAACAAGCAAGAATGTACAAATAACAACACTGTGTCGCCTGTTCACTATAAGAATGCATTCGTAATTTCTGTTTAAATATGTTCCCTAGGTTCTAGACTGGATAGTTAACTTAAAAAAAATTGTTGCATGTTAACAGTTTGTAAGTGTGACAAAGCGTACTAATAACGTGAAGTGATAAATTTTATAGCAAAGACTAAGTTAAAAAGCAGATTATCTCTCATTAAACGGTTTTTCATGTGAAATGTGGTGCAATCCTTTACTCTTCCTAGTACGCAGAGTTTCAGCTTCAACACAATTATCATGTGGTATACGTCGGATTCTGAAAGATCCATTGTAAATCAGAAAGAATTTGTAACTCAAGTGTTTCTTCTTATGTGACAATGAATGAGCTTTAATGAGAACTTTCTGACCAATATATAATTTCTTTGCATTTGCTTTACCGTTTAGTTTTCTCCTTTTGTCTGCTGCAGATTTTATATTTTTAATAGCCAAATCAATTATGTCTTTGTGTCGAAGTTTACGTGTATTCGGAAAAGATAGAATTTCTCTAATTCTGTTCGGTGGTTCTTCATTCTTCAGTACAAGAGTAGGTGGTAAAGCAGTGGAGTCATGAGGCATTTCATTCAGCACGTTTTGAAATATGTGTAAATATCTGTCCCAATACTGATGCTTTCTGTGACAATAAAGTCTGCAAAGCTTATTGATTTCTTTCATAATCCGTTCAGACGGGCTACAGTGTGGTGAGTACGATGAAATTAAAACAGGTTTAATTTTATGATTCCGAAGCATGCTTGACCAGACAGTAGACCTGAATTGCGGTCCGTTATATGAAATGACTTTACTAACGTGTCCAACTTCACGTAAGAAATTTTTAACAAAGGCGTTGGATACAGACCGTCCAGTGGCTTTACGCAACGGTGTGAAAGAAACAAATTTTGAAATAAGTTCAACAGTGACTAGAACGTACGAGAATCCATTCGATGTTCTGACAAGGGGTCCCAAGAGATCAACAGCAGCAAATTCTTTTAATTTAGAAGGAATGATAGGAAACAAAGGAGCTCGATGTGAGATGGGTAGATGGTTTAGCTTTTTGACAAAGTTTACAAATAGACAAGACTCTTCGAATTCTCTTTTCCATATTGTTACAATAACAAGTCGTCCAAAGAATATGATAACATTTTCTTGGACCAAAATGTGTGTAGCTGAAGTCGGTAATATTCGCATTTTGAAAAGCAGAAAATGTGTCTTGACTTATTTGAGAAAACAGTGAGGACGCAAAACCTGAATCTACAGTATTTGTAAGATTGTGTCCTGTCATTTCGGATTTCTGGGGCGAGCTGTTGCCGACCGATCGATCGATAATGCTTCCCTGTACACTAATTGTTTCACTGTCTACACCATTATTTCCCCCCCGCTCCATTTCCCTATGCACAATTACCAAATTACTGCTTTGAATGTCAGCTGATTCATTACATGGTGGTGCTGATAAGCTACGCTCGTCGTCACTATTATTTCTCAGTTTACTTTGGAGCCTAGTGTTACGTTTTTCACACGCCATAATTATCACCTATTTCACACGATAACAATAAAAGCACAATTTGAAGAGCAAAACTAAGAAAACACATTAGCATAGCACTGAAAATAATATCTCGTTAATTGCAAGCACAGCTGCGAAATACTTGGTGCAAATCTACATGCAAGCCACAACTGTTTTACTGTACAACAATGAAATACTACAACTACTAATGAAATTCTCTCTATAATTACGCGCTAGCAATAAACAATAGCTACACTAATTACACAAACTACAAGAAAAAATCAGAAGATTCCAGTGAGGTATCCTCGGCTAAGGGTCGACAAATGAAACGTCCCCTTAGAAAAATTTATGAATGACTGTGCTGATAAACCTCTTACATTATTTGTTGAAAAAAAAATGGTTCAAATGGCTCTGAGCACTATGGGACTTAACGGCTGTGGTCATCAGTCCCCTAGAACTTAGAACTACTTAAACCTAACTAACCTAAGGACATCACACACATCCATGCCCGAGGCAGGATTCGAACCTGCGACCGTAGCAGTCGCGCGGTTCCGGACTGCGCGCCTAGAACCGCGAGACCACCGCGGCCGGCCATTATTTGTTGAATCCTGCCTCGGGCATGGATGTTTGTGATGTCCTAAGGTTAGTTAGGATTAAGTAGTTCTAAGTTCTAGGGGACTGATGACCTCCGATGTTAAGTCCCATAGTGCTCAGGGCCATTTGAACCAATTGTACAGTTAAATGATCCTCTTGGGTAAAATACCCTGGAGGTAGGGTAGTCCTTCTCTCGCATCTGTGCGAGGTTACTCAGGAGGACGTTGTCATTATGAATGGTTCAAATGACTTTAAGCACTATGGTACTTAACATCTGAGGTCATCAGTCCCCTAGACTAGAACTACTTAAACCTAACTAACCTAAGGACATCACACACAGCCATGCCCGAGGCAGGATTCGGACCTGCGACCGTAGCAGTAGCGCGGTTCCAGACTGAAGCGCCTAGTACAGCTCGGCCACATCGTCCGGCTGTCATCATGAGAACCAAAACGTTCTACGGTTAGGAGCGTGGAACTTTCGTTTCCTTAGTTGGGCAGGTAGGTTAGAAAATTTAAAAAGGGAAATGGATCGGTTAAACTTAGATATAGTAGGAGTTAGTGAAGATCATTGGCAAGAGGAACAGGACTGCTGGTCAGGAGAATACAGAGTTACAAGTACTAAATCCAATAGGGGTTTGCAGGATTTAATTTAATAATGATTAAGGAAATAGGAATGCAGGTAAGCTGCTATGAGCAGCATAGTGAACGCATTATCGTAGCCAAGAAAGACACGAACCCAACACCCACCACAATAGTACAAGATTGTATGCCAACTAGCTCCGCTGATCATGTAAAGAGTGAAGAAGTATATGAAGAGACAATTATTCAGGTAGTTAACGGAGACCAAAATTTAATAGTGATCTGGAAGGGAATTCAATAATGGGAAAAGGAAGAGGAAGATAAATAATAGATGAATGGAGGAAGGGAGTTAAAGAGGAAGCTGCCTAGTAGAATTTCACACAGAATATAATTTTTATCATCGCTAGCACTTGAATTAAGATCGAGAAAGAAGATCTGTAGACACTGAGAGGATTCAGACTAATTATGTAATAGTAAGGCAAAGATTTTGGAAACAGATTTAAAATTGTAAGACATTTCCAGGGGCAGTTGTGGCGTCTGATCACAATTCTTTGGTTATAAACGGCAAATTTAAACTGTAGAAGTTGCAAAAGCCAGAAAATTAGGAAGATGGGAGCGGGATACGTTGAAAGACACAAAGGTTGTTGAAAGTTTCATTGGGGGTATTAGGCAACGATTGCCTAGAACAGGGTAAAGAAATTCAGTGGAAGATGAATCGGAAAATCTGAGAGATGAAATACTGAAGGTGACAGAGAATCTAATAGGTAAAAAGACAAGGCCTATTAGAGGTTCTTGGATAACACACGAGATATTAAATTTAAATGATGAAAGTAGAAAATATAAAATATCAGCGGATGGAGCAGGAGAAAGGGAGTAAAAACTTAAAAAAGAGATTGACAGGAAATGCAAGATGGCTAAGAAGGAATGACTAGAGGACAAATTTAATGATTTAGAAACCTGTTTCACCAGGGAAGAGGCAGATATGCCTAAAGGGAAATTAAAGAGGAATTTGGAGAAAAGAGAAGCAATTGTATAAATATCAAGAGCTGAGATGAAAAACGAGTCCAAAGCAAAGGAACAAAAGCTGAAAGGTGGAAGGAGTATATACAAAGTCCACACGAGGAAGATGAATTTGGAGGCAATATTGTAGAACTGGAAGAGAACTTAGATGAAGATGAGATAGGAGATAAGATACTGGGAGAAACATTTGACGGAGTACTGAATGACCGAAGTCGAAACAAAGTCTTGGAGTAGACGAAATTCCATCAGATAGCCTTGAGGAGCCAGTCATGACAAAATTTTCCATGTTGTGTGCAACGTGTGTGAGACAGGAAAAATGCCACTGAACGTTAAGAAGAACGAAACAAATGCAATTCCAAAGAGACCAGGGAAAGGCAAACCTATGTTTACAGCATTTGTATACTTCGTGAAAACTTCCGACAACGTTGATTGGTATACCATCTTTGAAATTCTTGGGGTGGCAGGGGTAAAATACAGGGAGCGAAAGACTTATACAAAAACCAGACGGCAGTTATAAGAGTCGAGAAGCATGAAAAGGAAGCAGTGGTTGAGAAGGGAGCAAGATGGGGTAGCAGCCTATCCCTAATGTAAGTGAAACAGGGACAAGAAACAGTTCAGAAAAGACGTAATAGAAGCATTTGAAATGTGGTACTACAGAAGAATGCTGAAGATTAGTGGGTAGATCATGTAACCAAGGAGAAGATACTGAACAGAATTGAGGAAAAAAGAATTTTTCGGCGTAATTTCACTAAAAGAAGGGATCGGTTGATAGGACACATTCTGAGACAGCAAGGGATCACCAATTTGCTACTGGAGGGAAGTGTGCCGGCTAAAAATTGTACATGGAAACCAAGAGATGAAAACAGTAAGTAAGTCGAAAAGGATATAGCTTCCAGTAATTATTCGAAGTTGAAGAGTCTTGCACAGGATAGAGTAGTATGGACAACTGCATCAAACCATTCTCCGGACTGAATACCACTATACAACATTATTCTCTTTCCTTTTTTTCTTTATTTACGTCACTCATTGCAAGACGGGAATGGTATATTTGCCATTCTTTGTGTTTTGTATAGTAAAAAGTAGAACTGTGCTACATTTTTATTAACTTATTTACTTTGGGTGTCCAAGGTGGCATCATCTCATAGTGCTCAGATAAGCAACGTTACAATTTCGCATCACCATAATAGTCCCCCACCACAAGTACAGAAAGCAGTTCAAATAATTACAGAAGTAATTTTAGTTGCGTTGGCTTCAGTCAATATGTTTTTTCAAGAAGCATAGTTACACAACTGCTAAATATATAATACCCATGTCATCAGTGTCAGACATATGAATTCCATACCATTACTGTTTGACATTTTGCCTATCATTTGCCCTTGTTAACCTTTCTACGTTTATTTACTTATTTTCTTGGGATCTGCTGCGGCAAGCATGTGTTCAGTGGTACTGATGGGCAGTTTTACCTGTATATGTTTTGTACTATCGGAAATGCGCACGAGCTGAGGCATCCAACATTATGCGTCTAGCTACAGTCAATTGGAATAAAGAACATTATTTTTATTGCTTCAGGATTTAAATAAAGTTGTAATTTAAAGTCTAACAGCTCTTAGATGTCAGGAACTTACGTCTGCTTTCTATAGCTAGTCATGGTGCTAAATAGCCCTAGTCATGAGTGAGCTTGCTTACTTATTCATTTATATTTTGGCAGTATTACGATTGCTTGTTTCAGAATATTATACAAGGTATTTTCATTATTTACATATTTTTTTTATTTTTGTTCTCTAACTTAATTGTGAACCTGACTCCTGCAGTATCTTCAATACTGAAATGGGTTTTTCTAGCTCGTAAGTAATTCAGTGTTACTTCATTATGATTCTGGTCTAAGTATTTATGCACGTTTATGGTCAAATTTTGATTACTTAGCATGCTGTTTCCTTACTTTAGGCTGTAGAGTAGCAAGCCTTGAAGCTTAACCACGTCAGAGTCAGATCCGCTGCACAATGTTGACTGTAAAAGTTCAAGTGACGATGTCTCCACGACACCAGTGTTCGCGAGAAACAAAGAATGAATGGCAGATAACCGAGAAGATGGAAACCGTATAGCCGCCTTGTGCATACAAACATGTGATTTCTTTCTGTGTAAATTAAATGTTTCTTTCAACGTTTAAGTGTTATTACTGTCCAGTCACTAGCAATATATACAGGCCGTTAGAACACACTACTGCTCTCGGATAACAAATACTTTGTTTCAGATTATATCAAACCACGCCCCTAATGAGCTTTTTCATTGCTTTCAAGGGAATGAGCCAAGTTGTTAAACTTGCGACATTTGTATTTCTATTGTCTTCTGCCGCCTTTGGCGATTAGTTCAGATGATATTCAAATCCACCAAGATGGTTATTTGCTCGTGATTAAAACTGCAGTTACAGAAAAACAACCTGTGGGTTGCAGAGTACAATAGTTATAAAAGCAATCGTTTATCGAAAGTGCACAGTGCAGATACAGGAGAAGATTTTCAAAGCTCAGTGGCTGGTAACTTCAACAAATACACAAGTTTTCTGAAATAACATAAATGAAACGCAGTTTTACTGGTCAGTTCTCGTTATTTCCAGAAAATATTATAACGTGACTAACGCATCACTGGCTCTGCCGTTCGTTGGACAACTACACAGCTTCGCGGCAGACCCACTGAAGAAATTTGGGTCGATGTATCAAATGACATATTGTAAGTGCAGCTTTAGTGTCAGTTTTCAAATCCATTTTTTGTTAATTACGGCACTTAACTGCATTTCCCCCGACGATGCTGCCTGCTTGTATATTAACTACTAATAAAGATCAGTTTAAGAGAAATGTGAAGTGTTTATTGGAGACTAGTAATTCCTCTCAGCTGACGATGATAATTAAAAGTATCAAATAACGTGAATTTTGGGTGAAATGTTAGCTACGCATTTCCAGCATAGTAATGTCGCCCGTGTAAATAAATGCTGTAAACCGATATCCTGTTTGACGAACTGCTACATGCCACTGAGTGTATTACAACTTTTGTGAAAAGTTTGTTATTAGCTCTTAAATGAAAATATGATTTTTTTTCCTTTTTTTGTTTTACGTATTCCATTGAAAGGTCTCTGTTGGATTCCTTTCATGTTTGATTTCTTAAATCTGTTGTCATTTATGGAATAAATTCCTCTTCTAAATTTACTGTGGCGTTTCTGACTATCTGGGAGGAGACTGAGTAGTGGAACGTGTTACTTTTACACGTAAACAAGAACGATCTGTCACACTACTACACTTTAAAACACAGTTTATATGTAATTCATGTCACACAGTCTCATACGGAACCTACATCCGCTTTCTGTTATATACTGTATATGATAAGATACTGTCATCCCCCTTCCCTTCTGTGTGAGAGGATGAATGATCAAATGTGTTTGTAGTTGCATGCTTGAGGGTAGCAGACAAGCCTGTCTGCTAGAGAACAGTAGGACCAACGTCGGAACAGGTAGCTACGCTTCCTAAAAGCAAAGAGGTTTTTATCCTTAGTATGGTTCTGTCCGTCCGTTGTCATGTTGGTATAGGAAGCTGCCCCTCTGGCCACTTCCGTTTGTCTTTGTGAGCCACCCTCAGGAAGCACGCTCGGCAGTACGCAGTTGCAGTCTGGCGGTGGCGAGCGTCTGAAGTGGTAAGATCTCCGGCTAAGCGCGTGTCTGCTAAGTCCATAGGACAATGGATTTGTTAAGTTCAGCCTAACTGAAAATTTAATCATCTTTATTTCGGGTTTAACTCTAAAATATCTAAGGTTATCTTAAATTGCAGCGTAGTGTAATTCTCGTGTGAAGTTCATAGTATTTTCCGGTTGTTGCTTTGTTACTACTTTGTGAGTAAAGTGGAATCACGTGTTGATCAGTAACTCTAACTAAGATTAATCTTAAATGCGAATGCTTGTGTAATTATAACGTCTCGTCTTGACAATATTTTCAATATAGCAACTTTTCTTTATGTTCAACCCACGTGGGGTGTACTTTGCAAGACCAGTACCACGTGCTTATATAACTGTTTGACCCGTCAGGTTAACAGTAAGACGTTAATAACCAGTTCGAGGTTTTTCTTTTGTAATTTGCTTTTCGATCTAATTTATTTTAATTATCAAAATTATTGTGGAGTTATACGCTTTGTGTAAACCAAGTTGACCACGTGAAGCATGTGGTGTAATCATCAAAGTAGCCCTCAGCTATTCTTTTCGGGAAGATTTCACAAAGAGTTAATATAAATTTAGTATACCAGTGTGTGGTAATTACATGACGGACAGGATTGTGCTACGAACGTAATTTCTTTGGGTGAAAATTTGAATCTGTTGGTAGTGGTTAATTTTCTCTTGGATATGTTTCAATGTTATTTGTGTGTTGTTTTATGAATGCAGTGTTGTATGCAGATCCCAATCTTGGCTCCATATTTGATGTGTTCCGTAAGATTTTCACAATCCTAAATAAGGCACCAGCTTGTTACGAGTAGAATTTAATATGCTGAAATTTCAGTGACCAATCTTAAAAATAAATTTCCAAATATAAACTGATTTCTTTCTTGTTATTTAAATTCTCCTTTTTATATATATATTACCGGTTGTGGTATGACTATTAAAAGATTATCATTAATGTTAGTCTGTTTGGGAATTTGGTAAACTTAGACTAGATACCTGATGAAACAGTTGCTTAGTAATACAAGATTAACCTCCCCAGACAGCTCACAGCTTTTAACCCGCTTTTATTCTACTATTAGCTCCCGATTTCAGCATAGCAAATTCATGTAGCAATATTATACCATATCCATGAGGACTGTTTCACTTACGATCTGTGGAAGGTCCATTATCATCTTTCTTTCTATATACATTCCTTTTGCATGACTTAGTGTACGTCTTTGAGGACGTCTTCAGTATGTATCTAGGGATCAAGGGAACAAAATGCGTTTCTAATGTAACCTAACCTAAACCCCCGTTCGGAATTTGGTAATAATATAGCGGCTACCGAAGAACTGGCCATTCTCTGTCTACACATGCTCTTCATGAAAAATCGATTTTGTGCGCTCCCTGGCTTATAGATAAGGGGGACCTTTATAGACGAAACCTAAAGAGTAATAGTGTGCAAATTAAGACACAAACATCTATCGCAAATAGACATATTCACGACGCCGTTCATCAGAATCTGCAGCGATTTCAACTTAGAATAAAATACTACATGCTATTCCGAATTGAAGGGTGCAAGGTTATATCTTTTCAGCGGTGCACACAGAAAGGAAAAATGAAACGATTGACTAACACGGTTACCTCTTCTGCTGCACGGCAGTATCTGAAGTGAAGACGCCAAGAATAAATGCTGCATGATATTACTTTCTGCCTCGTTTCGAATGCAAAACATTATAAAGAAAGGCTTGAACTTTGTACGACTTCGGAGTGCAGCAGCTGTCTCCCGAGAAGTTCTGTAATCAAACACACAGGCGCAACGTCCCTTTTGAAGTTCTGTCCGACGAACCGAAAGTAATAACCCGATTGGAGAGAAGGAAGCAGAGGCAAGAAGTGAATGCGAAGAATTAGGACAGGTTTTGCTGGGGATGGGGGAAGTCGGGGGAGGCACACGGAAAAAGGAACGAAATCAAATATCTGCGCTGCTACGTGCCTGGAATTTGTCTCCTCCCCGGCGTACGTCTTTGTGGGCCCGCCGGTGGCGGCGCCGGCGCCGCCTGGGATTTGGCGTCGCGAGGGGAGCAGAGCGGGGCGCAGCAGAGTCGAGTCGACGGGAGGCGGGTGGCGGCGCGGTGCGCTGCGCCGGGCAGTGCGTCGGGGGCGGGAGGCTGCTTAGCTCGCAGGTCACAGCCGCCACCCCCGTCCCCCACTGTGTGAGTCAGCCGCCGTTGTGGCGACTCTGCTGGAATGTATCACTTCGTTTCTTCTTGAGCATTTCGCCTGCAGCAACAGAAACACACACCAACTTGAGTGAGTAATTCGACTGTATACAAGGAGCATTGTCCCAAAAGTATAATCTAAATAGTGTAAACAAACATATGTACAGTGTACCCTCCCAACAATTATATATATATATATATATATATATATATATATATATATATATATATATATATATATAAACTCGCAATAATAACGTGACTAACCTCCCATTAAGAAAATGTGACTTATGCATAACCTTTCAATAATTAACTAACTGTGAATCTAAGCTGGTAAATTTGGACGTGAGCAGTACTGCGTCATGGCCCTTGTAATATCCACGAGCTAAATTTTAGCTACAGTGCGACGAGAGGAAATTATGCCTGTAACAGTTATAAACATTATCTATTCGACATATGAAAAAATAGTGAAAACGATGATAAATATTAATTATTTATACAATATTCTATGATGTAACTGGACATATCGATGTGTATCATACAAAGACAATGATTATTGTAAATTCCTTTTATGATCTGCGTTTGTCTTCCTCTGTTTTTACCTTTTGTTTGTTGGCTTTTGTAGGTTGCGGACGCATATCAAACTGAGGTCTGTCTAGAAATTGTAATTATTTGTTAATTATTACTTGAGAATAGAGTTCATTATTATTATAAATACGATTGAATAATTATTTGTAAATTTAATTCCTCTCTCAGTAAGCATTATCTGTCTTAATTACACTCCTGGAAATTGAAATAAGAACACCGTGAATTCATTGTCCCAGGAAGGGGAAACTTTATTGACACATTCCTGGGGTCAGATACATCACATGATCACACTGACAGAACCACAGGCACATAGACACAGGCAACAGAGCATGCACAATGTCGGCACTAGTACAGTGTATATCCACCTTTCGCAGCAATGCAGGCTGCTATTCTCCCATGGAGACGATCGTAGAGATGCTGGATGTAGTCCTGTGGAACGGCTTGTCATGCCATTTCCACCTGGCGCCTCATTTGGACCAGCGTTCGTGCTGGACGTGCAGACCGCGTGAGACGACGCTTCATCCAGTCCCAAACATGCTCAATGGGGGACAGATCCGGAGATCTTGCTGGCCAGGGTAGTTGACTTACACCTTCTAGAGCACGTTGGGTGGCACGGGATACATGCGGACGTGCATTGTCCTGTTGGAACAGCAAGTTCCCTTGCCGGTCTAGGAATGGTAGAACGATGGGTTCGATGACGGTTTGGATGTACCGTGCACTATTCAGTGTCCCCTCGACGATCACCAGTGGTGTACGACCAGTGTAGGAGATCGCTCCCCACACCATGATGCCGGGTGTTGGCCCTGTGTGCCTCGGTCGTATGCAGTCCTGATTGTGGCGCTCACCTGCACGGCGCCAAACACGCATACGACCATCATTGGCACCAAGGCAGAAGCGACTCTCATCGTTGAAGACGACACGTCTCCATTCGTCCCTCCATTCACGCCTGTCGCGACACCACTGGAGGCGGGCTGCACCATGTTGGGGCGTGAGCGGAAGACGGCCTAACGGTGTGCGGGACCGTAGCCCAGCTTCATGGAGACGGTTGCGAATGGTCCTCGCCGATACCCCAGGAGCAACAGTGTCCCTAATTTGCTGGGAAGTGGCGGTGTGGTCCCCTAGGGCACTGCGTAGGATCCTACGGTCTTGGCGTGCATCCGTGCGTCGCTGCGGTCCGGTCCCAGGTCGACGGCACGTGCACCTTCCGCCGACCACTGGCGACAACATCGATGTACTGTGGAGACCTAACGCCCCACGTGTTGAGCAATTCGGCGGTACGTCCACCCGGCCTCCCGCATGCCCACTATACGCCCTCGCTCAAAGTCCGTCAACTGCACATACGGTTCACGTCCACGCTGTCGCGGCATGCAACCAGTGTTAAAGACTGCGATGGAGCTCCGTATGGCACGGCAAACTGGCTGACACTGACGGCGGCGGTGCACAAATGCTGCGTAGCTAGCGCCATTCGACGGCCAACACTGCGGTTCCTGGTGTGTCCACTGTGCCGTGCGTGTGATCATTGCTTGTACAGCCCTCTCGCAGTGTCCGGAGCAAGCATGGTGGGTCTGACACACCGGTGTCAATGTGTTCTTTTTTCCATTTCCAGGAGTGTATTTCTTTCCGCTGCAAGGAGCGCAGCCATTGATGATAGCGATTTGTATCTCGTTTTTGTCTGTGTTTGCCTTAGAAAAAATTAAATGTTTGCTTGATGAAGTCTAAATAGTGCACAATGCGAAAGTAAAGTTTAATAAGCATTTCAAATACTTATCTTATTTTCTCTAACAACAGAAAGTCTCTATCAATTGTCTGCCACCATCTTAACAATTATCTCAGTGGCACATTGAAATTACGCAACTCTGCAGACATAAATGCCGAAGGTAATAAAAATGTGTAAAAATAAATGTGCACCGGTGGTCCCGAACACATTTTAATGAAAATAATTCGAATCAGATTCGTTCTCTAAAAACAGTGCTCTTAGCACGAGCGTTATAACAAAATTTCTAGCTGATGTAAGGAGCCGAAATTAATTACGCACGAGTTGCGAAGAATATTGTTTCAGTTTAACATACGTCAGTGTTGTGCACGGCTGATATTCGGTGGTTTTAATGTTCATTTTGCTGAAGATAACTGTCTCCATCATAATCCATACTTGTATAGAATCTGTTGTATGAACTGTGATTTAGTGACACTTACACAACTTACAGACAACACTTTAACACGACGTTAACTTGGAGTTCTTTAGCAACTTCACCAAATCTTTAGCCGGGAGACAAATTATATAGTAATTACTCAATGTAATAAAGTAAGATTATCATTTTCATTTACAAATTAGTTAAATACCAAACCACTGAATAAAACAGCGAACGCCACACCCTGAAAGATCATTCTGAATAAATTGAAAATTCTTACCTCAGTGAAGTCGCCGGATAACGCGTATATATCTGCTACTATAAGAAATTTTTCTGGAACAGCCCAGTGTAATGCTAGCCGCTAGATTTGTCATGTATAAAAAGAAACAAATGATTTTTCTTTACGATAATCGGGATGCAGAAATTAATAAATTCTTTAAATGCAGATGAATGATTGTCAAAAAGTTAATTTTATAAAGAAGATGATTATTATTAAAAGATTGTTTTTAATATTTACGTGGGACTTGATATAACAATAGTACAAATTCAGTTGTAACAAATTAGATATGCGCGCGGCTGCTTTTACCATCGCTCAGGCACGACTGGCCCAACCCCCCGACTGCGACTTAGCACTACTACTGCCCACACAGCTCCTACTGTCGCCGACTTGCTCTTACTGCAGCTGACAGTGTTCTCTGGTCTGCGATTCTATAATAGTTTACATATCGCAGGCAGCGCATGAGCAATCCATCGAAATTACATCTGCTCGAGTGCGCTAGCAATAAATTCCTTAGTCGTGGACCTCTTACAACATATTCTAGGCTACTGAAGATACCTTACAAAGAATAAAGCGAAAAACGTATGGCACGAAAACTGTGTTTCATTCAGTTGCAATTAGACTGTCCAATAGTAAATGTTATCAGCATACCGTAATATCCGAGAGACGTTCAATAAGCAGTGCGACACATATTTTTTACCGGCCTCTTTCAGTTCAAAAAATGCGGGGTGTGTTGTGGGACATCGAGGAGCATTTCCGCTTTATCCCCAACAAGTTCATGAAGTTCCGATATGTGCTGGCGCTACACGTGACCTTCAAAGCTGCGTCTGTAACGGAAATGCGTTCCAAACAGAGAGTTGTCATTGAGTTTGGCGGAAAATCAGCTCATCGCCGGTACTCACAGGCGCTTGCAGAATGTCTGCCGAGACCTGGCAGTGAACAAAAGCACGGTGAATCATTGGGCGAGTTTTCTGTCATCATCGTAACAAGGTCGCTCGTTTTGTCCTATCCTCCACGTTCCAGCCGACCGCAGACAGCTGTGACTCCAGCAGTTTTGGAACGACAAATTACAATCAAACACCTTGCTGCACAACTGGACGTCTCTGTTGGCAGTGCGAACACTCGTCCACCACTCAGTTGGGTGTGCCCGCTGAGTTTCTCGAAGTCTAAATGAAGATCACAAGGAGCGACTAAGGACCACCCGTGTTGAGTTGCTTGCGCGTTATGAGGCTGGTGGTATAGATCGGCCTCACACTACATCTCCTCCGAAGAGAAAGTTCGAAGTCGCACCCTCAACCGGGAAAGCCACGGCGACGATCTTCTGGGACTCAGGAGGGGTTCTTCTGTTTGATGTCTTCCCTCGTGGTACAACGACCACGACTGAAGTGTATTATGCCACCTTCAGGAAACTATAGACACAACTTCAGCGTGTTATATACGAAGTTTTCACGGATTGTCAGCCGAGTAGCGACATAGTCTCGTAAACGAACTTCTCTTTCTCGATACCAACGCAAGGCCTCTCACAGATCTGTGCACCCGATAGGAGCTTACAAAACTTCTTTGACCTGTTATTCCTCATGTACCCTAGACTCTGGATCTCGCACCTTTCGACTTCCATCTCTTTGAGCCAATGAAGAAAGCATTTGGCGGGAAACTGTACATGGATGATGCAGAGGTTATTTATGCAGCAAGACGTTGCCTCCAACGTCGACCAGTGGAGTGATATCAAGTAGGGATATAGGCCCTCTAAGTAAGGGGACGTAAGGTTGTGACATTGAACGGAGACTATGTTGCAAAAAAGATTTTTGTAGACAAAAGAGTGGGGAATACCAATCTGCTTTTTGTTTTAAAAATGTGTTGCATTACTTACTGAACGCTACTCGTACTACGTGAGACGATAAATTAATGGCACAGATACTTTCCCTCCCTAGTTTTGGAACCCTGCAGCCTAGTACCGTGTGTGACCTTGCTCTTTCCCCACAACAACCGCAAGTAATGCGCGCGCCTACTGTGTTTCAATTAGGAATAGCAGCTTTAAGAGTGAGGTTTCGTGTTTGCTCCCTGTCACGACAATGGAATCTCGAAATATTGCGCAGCGGTATGTCACATCTTTCTCGGTCAAGCTCGGTTGGGATGACACAGTAACATATGGGAAGGTTCAGCGGGCTTTTGCAAATGACGTTTTATCGAGGGCACAAGTGTTTCGTTAGCACAAAATGTTTCCTGGGGTCAGATCAATGTCGAGGATGAATACCATAGTGAACGACCATCAACAGCAAGACGAGAAGGCAACACAATCAGGGCGGGTGAACTAAGTGAGCTGATCGAACATTAACCGTGAAAATCATTGTAAACTAACTGAACATTAATCGGGGAAGTATTCGCCTGATATTGACTGAAAATCTTTAAACGGGAAAACTTTTTGCCCAAATGGTTCCTAAAAATTTCGCACCGCAACAAGAAAGGTCAACGAAGGACTGTGGCTGCTGAACTATTGAAAGAAATGGAAATGAAAGCTGATTTTTCCACTACGACGAAATGCCGCAATGGTGTTCAAAGGAATCGCTAAGACCACGAAACAGCGTATGTCGAAGTCAAAGGTGAAATGCATTCGTGTGTATTTCTTGGACTTGGTTACATCCAGGCCAGACAATAAACCAATACTACCATCATGTGTTCCTCCCAACATTGCCAACAACATAACGTATCATACCATACTGCATTGTCTGTTAGGCAGTTTTCGACGTCAAAAATCACTTCAGTGCTACCACAACTTTCTCATTCACCCGAAATGGCGCCGTACATTTTTTTAATTTTTTTTTTTTTTTGCAAAGTTTAAAACGTAGTTTCAAAGGGTTTTTGGAGCAGTTCAGGACATCCAAACAGCTTTAACAACAGCATTACAGCATTTGCTGATACGCCTAAAGATCAGATCCAGAGAAATACTGAGTGAATTGGGTGCTGGCTTCAGTAGTACAATGTAAGAGGTCCATGACTAAGGAATTTGTTGGTAGCGCACTCTAGCAGATGTAATTTCGATGGATTGCTCACGCGCTGCCTGCGATGTGTTAGCTATAAGAGAATCTCAGACCAGAGAGCAGTGTTGACTGCAGTAGCAATTGTGTGGCAGTAGGAGTAAGTAGTAGCTAGGAGTCGTGTGTATGAAGTTGGCTGGGGAGCGATGACGGAGCCTGAGCGATATAAGGTAAATGCAGCCTCGCGCATATGTAGTATTGTTATATCAAATCCCATGTAAATGTTTAAAAAATATCATAATAATAATCTTCTTGATAAAAATTAACTTTTGACAATCATTCATCTCAATTTAAAGAATTTACTAATTTCTCCAATCCATGGTCATCACGATTATTGTAAAGAAAAATCAGTTGTTTCCTTTTTTTGCATGACTAAGTTATCGGCCAGCATTGCACTGGGCTGTGCCAGAAAAATTTATTTTAAGAACTGATATATTTGCGTTATCCGGCGACTTCATTGAGGTAAGAATTTTCATTTTTTTATTCAGAATGATCTTTATGGCCATGACGCAGCGCTTCTGACGTCCAAAATTTACCAGTTTAAATTCACAGTCAATTATTGAAAGGTTATAAGTGAGTCACATTTTTATTATTCCTAGGTTACCGAATTATAAACTGTTGGAAGGTTACACTGAATGTGAATTAAATAAATAATTACATGGTTTTTCCTGTTGGGAGGTTACGGAATTTTTTTGTGGGGTGGTTACACTTGTCGACAACCGGCCAGGATCGTATTGTCTTTGTGAGTTTCTGATAAGTAGTCATATAACTGCTCTTATTTACACTATTGTTAAATGTAGTTCGCATCTGGCGCAACGCATTTACTGATTTGTCACTCTTTCTTTCACAGATCATCGGCAATTTATTACTCTTTGTTGTCACTGTATTTGTTCCATTTTTGCTTTGTCTTCGTTTGATTTTGTGCTTATCGTTGACTTGTGAAAATGCCGCGAAAAACTGCTAACAGTGCATCGTGATCCGTAATGAGTGAAAAATCCGACTTGAATAATTTGACTGATAATACTAGCGACACTCAGTGTCTTAATGATAATCCTCCAGTTACAGACAATCAGTGCTTACCGAACACCAGTAATGATTCTAATGTGAATGATGAGCGAACAAATTCAATTGTGTCCACTGTAAATTTAACGACAATTGATGGCGCGGCACTTTCCGTTACAATGAACGCTGCCCAGTTTGACACACCTGATTTGCAAAATTTACACAGTGAACAGATAAATGTTTCTAACGAAGGTGAACAATATACACAAAACACGTCAAATTTATTATATTCCGATGTAGTGACCAACAGTGCACATCCGATTGGCAAACCTTTTTGGAGAATCAAACTATGACCAAATGGTTACACAAAACGTGACACATGCAGATACTCCATCACACAGCACAGAGAATACAACAGCTAATTTTGGCATGGATCGAGTTATGGCATTATTGCTACAACTTAATGAAAATCTCAACAAATTAATGAAAATAATGAAAATCTCAAACATCAACTTAATGAAAACCTCAAACAGTCGAATGAAAAACAAGACAACAATTACAAAGAACTTAATGAAAATTTCAAACAGATTAATGAAAAACTTGACACCTCTACTGAACAGCTTACTGAACAGATTACAGACGTTGCCGAGCAATGAAACGAAACTAAAACACAGTTACGTGAGGAAATTAACTCTAGTGCTAGGAATAGTAGTAAAGAAATTAGATCCGTTGCACAAGAAATATGTAATACACATGCGGCGACAACAAAATTACTTAGAGATGAAATTAGTGCAGTTGCTAAACAATGTTGAGAAAACGCAACACAGTTACGCAACGAGTTTAAATTAATGTCAGCAGAACTTTCACGCACACTGGATGCGAAAGTAGACAAGAAATTCGTACAACAGAACAGCCAAATTGACGAACGTTTTAATCACCACCTACAGAACAGTGAAACGCGTTACCGTAAATTTATACAGGAACAGAATAAAGTAAAGAAACAAGTCATGGAAACAATTACTGTACAGAGACAGGAAGATAAGCGTAAGTTGTTTACGAAAGCAAAAACATACGTAGACAACAACGTTGCGACAGTATCAGACGAAATCAATACTATCATTCAGTTGAACACTGAATTGCATGGTGAAATATCCGATCTAAAAACAAAAACAGATACTAATATTCAGAATTTGAAAAATAAATATACAGTACACTTTCGGACAATGACCAACAGACTTGAACAATTAGAATTAATACCGGATCCCGATGCCATTAAAGCAGACGTTAAGAAATTACAAAGAAAAACACACTTAACATGCAGAAACAAATTAATGCTTGTGACACTAAAAACGACGATCAGGTAAAAGCACTGACTGAAAAATTTGATGAATTGACCAGTCGTATTGACGTTATAGAAAATAACAATGACACCAAACCAGATGATGCGTCACCTGTTTCGTTTAATTAAACACCCGAATTGCAAGACATACAGCAGACAATCAGTGAGATAGGTTCGTCCAATAATATATCACATAGAAAATTGTCATCTTTACAGCAAGAAGTGACATAGATGAAAAATGTCTCAGCCTCTAACACGACACAGCATACGCCACTCTCCGAACATTTCTCACACTCACACAGCCAGTATAATTTAGGTAATTTACAGAGAGTACGTGACTTAGATTCCGAACAGTCACAGACAAACAGATTGTCATACAATCCTAAACCTGTTCAGACATTCATAGACGAAAATTTTGATTACAAGCACTTTCTATCCGTTAGGAAAATTAAAATATTTAAAAATGACAGAACACAGATTCACCCTTTGGATTGGATACAAAAATTTAGCTTTGCTTTTCCACCAACTTGGCCCGTAACACACAAACTTGAATTTATTTTCAGTTTATTGGAAGGCCAACTGGCAACTCGTATGAGACCGATCGCGAGATAATGCTATTCGGTAGAAGAATTTCAGAATGCTTTTCTGTCAGCGTATTGGTCGAAGACGACACAGCGCGGAATCAAGGATCAATTAATTATCTTACCGAATTATGAAAACTCAAATTTTCCCACTGTCACGCAATTTTTTGAACACATGGTCCAACAAAAACCAATACTTAAGTGAGCCATACAGTGAATCCGCACTTATTCAATTATGTATTTCTAAATTACCACGATCATTAAGAGTGTCACTTTTAACGGGTCAGCAGAAAGAAAATATTTCGGCATTCAGAGATCTGTTACAACTTTTGGAAGTTTAGCAATCAGGCTATTCCTGCATTAACAAAAATATTTCACATCATAACCAAGGCCAACAAGCAAACAACAATTACGATCAGCCACGCTATTTTAATAGCAAAGGTGATAGACGGTCCAGGAATGACAACCACCAGAACTTGAATATCAGACAAAATTTTAATTATCAGTAACCTCATAGTTATCAGCGACAGCAAAGACAGTTTGGCAACAATAGAGGCTTTTCCCCACAACATCAACAAACCCAGTCGGTTAGCATACCTAATCAACAATGTAGTCTGCAAGGTCAACCAAGCTTTAATGTTTCGCCGCCTACACGTATAGCGTCGGCTCCACCAAATGGTAACGCGCAGCAACAAGGAAATCACTACGTACAGAAAACACACCATTTCAACTCCTATCGCAATGCGCCGCATAGCAACGATTATTATGACAGACGTAAAAGTAAAGGGCACAGTTTTCAGCGTATGTTTAATAACAGTCGGTCGTACCAGCAGCATAATCAACCACAACAACAGATAATCATGAATGAACCAGACAGTCGGTATCATCCTGAACCTAATACGTCAGGAAGAAATAACAGAACAGTACAAATAGTCGAAATGCCTCAGCATCCTCCCGCAAATAACAACACCTCAGAAAGAATTTGACTAGATACAGTACAGGTTGCATCTTCCAGAGACGTAAGCAATACCTTTGACACACAGACTCTTGTTCACGAAAATGTTATTACTTTTGACGACATCCGAGACACTCTTTTTGCATGAAAAACCAGTTATTCAAAAAACCATTACCCACCCTGTTATTGAAGTAAAGATTGGATCACCCATTTTCAGCAGTAATCGATTCTGGATCACCTATGTCAGTTATAAATGAAGAAACATTCAACGAATGTAACAAAGAGAATATTTATCCTACGTTACCATTAGGCAAAACTAAAGTAAAAGGAGCAGTATCTAGTAAAGGAGTAGATGTAAATTTCAGACACACTTATCATTTTGTATTGCAGGTCATATGTTCCACTCCAATTTTTGGATTGTTCCCTTATTGACAACAGACGTTATTTTAGGTACGAGTTTTTTGGTGCAATGCGACGCAGTTATTGACTTTCAAAATTCCTATTTAATGTTAAAGGATGAAAATGTACAACTGGCATTAGAATTTCAGCACGCTTTATCTGCAGAAGAACGAGCAATTAATCGAACAGAGGTCATTTCGACATCGCGTAACATAGACTGTCATTCCACATTGTTCACAAATACGTACGTACACAACTATAATACACCAGACAAAGCCGACTGTGACGTTATGCAAATGATTTCTGATAAAGTAAAACAAAGCAGTGCAAATACAGACTACGAACGTACTCAACTACGCAATATTCTTTTACAGCAAGCTCCAGTTTTTGACAACGTCCCTGGTATTATGGCCGGTTTTATGTATGAATTTCAAGTTAAACAGCATGACACATTTAAATCCAAACATTATCCTATTCCGTATATCCACAGAGAACAAGTTAAGAAAGAGTTACAAGCTGTGCTAGACCAAGGAATTATTGAACCGGCAGTTAGTCCGTGCATAAACCCGCTCCATATTGTTAAGAAAAAGGATGGATCGCTTCGACTCGTACTTGATTCGCGTCATGTCAATGACATTATTATTAATGAAACAGATCGCCCACAGACATTAGAAGAACTTCTACAGAAATTTCATGGTACTGCTGTTTATTCCACATTAGATTTGAAATCGGGATTTTGGCAAATTCAGCTCCATCCGAACTGCAGAAGTACACAGCTTTTCTCTGTTTTGGTGATTGTTATCAATTTTGCAAATTACCGTTCGATTTAACAATTTCTTCTGCAGCATTTAATCGCGGTTTAAATACTATACTTCCGACAGAACTGAAAGACAGAATCACTACGTATGTAGACGACATTCTTATTGCAGAAGCTAACTGGTCTGAACACAATCTGATTCTTGAACAACTGTTGCAAACTTTTCGTGCACAAGGACTGACAGTTAATCTTAGCAAATCACACTTTGGCAAAACTTCTATAAAATTTCTTGGACATGTCATTTCAGCAGAAATCACTGCGCCTGACCCGGAAAAACTTCAACCTTTACGTGACATTACTATTCCAACGACAAAGAAACAACTACGCAGCTTTCTGGGTTTAATTAAGTTTTTCCGTAAATTTATTCATTACTCTGCTTTAGACACCCCTAGATTATGCCAACTGAAGGGTAAAAATGCTATTTGGCCCTGGGATAGCCAAGCACAGTCTGAGTTTGTTAATTTGAAACATGCCTTGTTGAATGCACCACTTTTACCACACTCAGATCCTACCAGAAAATATCCATTCTACCGACAGTTCTAACACCGCTTTAGGCGTACACATTTTTCAGGAAATTGAAGAGGATGGTACTACAGTAATTAAAAACATCGTCTTGGCAAGTCGCATTCTGTCACCTGCTGAACGCAATTATTCTGTTACAGAACTTGAAACATTATTTGTTGTGTGGGCATTTACGAGATTTAGGCATTTTCTTTATGGAAGACATACTACCGTTTACACAGATCATAGATCTATACAGTTTTTACTTTCAGCTAAATTTACACATGACAGGTTAAGCAAATGGAAAATTTAATTACAGGAATTTAATTTTACAGTTGTTCACATTCCCGGTGCACAAAATATTGTAGCAGACGCACTATCCCGTTCTCTCAGCAACAGTCAGCAAGACATCGCAACCAACTTCTGCCAAGCAAGTTCTAGCGTCATGTATATTCAACAAGTAGCGTTTGAAAATTTCATTTCGTCGTCATTACGTGACATAGCACAAGAGCAGAGCAAAGACAACGTATGGAAAGAAATTAAACACCTTTGGCAAGGAATAAGGTTACCATAAGAAACCAATATACTGTACGCAAGAACATTCTGTTTCGACGCTCTCACCTTGACAGCAACAACTGGTTATTATGTATTCCTGACGAACTTGTTAACAAATTAATTTGGTATACTTATTTAAGTTACGAACATTATGGAGCCAGAAAATGTTGTGTTATACTGAGACAGAACTGTTATTTTACCAACATGGAGAAACGTATTTGACGAGTTTTATCGTCATGTAAAATCTGCGAGAAAGCTAAATCAGACACTTCACATATTCCTCTGTTGCATCCCATTGTACCCGTTAAATTGAGACATATGGCGGCTGTAGACATTTTGGGTCCAATTCTCAGAACTAATAGAGGTTTTTGCTACGTCTTTGTCGCTGTTGAACACACTTCGAAATTTGTTACCTTCACTCCGTTACGCAAAGCTACTGCTAAATCTATTTCGAATGCATTTGTAAAACATTTTTTGTTTCATGTAGGGCATGTATTGAGAGTAATTTCCGACACTGGACCAAAATTTCGATCTGCGATATGGACACATATGTTACGAGCCAGAAACATTTCTCCGATCTATATATCCAGGTATCACGCTTCTTCGAACCCTTCTCAACGACTAATGAAAGAAATTGGTAAACTATGTAGAATATATTGCCATAAAAAATTTGAGCTTCTATACTTAGGTCCATATAGAGTTCGCAGCATTCCTCACCCCAATGTAGTACGCGTCGAAACTTTCAGAAGCAGAAAAAGCAAGGGCAATCACCATATCTCCAATATTAAACCCTTTATTGAATGAGCATGCTTTACGATTCATCACATTGTAATGCCATTTCCAGATATTTGTATGACCACTTACTGATGATGATTATATTATTTCTTGGCAAGTGCCAGGCATGGCTAGGTTGGCAGGTCGCTTTTCTTGTCGTTATATATCAGACAGTGCACATTTTCCATTTTTTTTGTTGATGTATGTATAATTGTTTTCCTATCGAAAGTAGAATTTTTGTCTGTATGCACTATGAAATCTTTAAGATATAAAAAATAGCAGTTGACTTTGACATTTTTCCTTATGATATTTCAATATCTTGACTATTCTACATTTTTTGCTACTACATTATGATACTGTGTGTACATTTTTTGCACTTGAAAATTGTCTATGTTTTTGACATAATACGTTTTCTGTCATGCTATGCTGTATGCTTAGTCATATCACTAGAAACAAGTTTTCATTTAATGGATATACGATATAAATGCAATATATTAATCCATATTCGTCATTTTCAGAAAGCTATACCGTGTAAAAGAAATAAATTAAACAAAGTACAGTGGTTTACTATGAAATGGAAATTTCACCTTCGGAATGAACGAAAGAAAAAGTAGTACCTTGTCATGAAGAGTAAATGGATCAGAATTAACAACCATTAACAAGAATATACTATACACACTGTTTAATAGCAGTCTTAACTAATTATTTTTCTTTCAGAATACGAGGTGCTTGATGCAGGCTGTCAGACAGAGCTACACATGTTAATTTTAGTGATGAAATATGCTAGAAGTAAGAAACTCTATACTATATGAAATAATGAATGATAATGAATAGTTGTATGAAGTAAATGGTAACATGAATATGAATAACGAAGTGTCTATTTTTGCAGAGGATAATAAATGATGATGAATAGTTGTATGAAGAATATGGTAATATGAATAATGAAGTTTTTCTTTGCCCAGTTGTGTCTATCATTTATGAATGTGATCACATATACTGTACTTGTTTCATAGCCTTGCTACAGCTAACTCATGACGAATGACGTTAATAATCCTTATTTCCAGCAATAAGTCAAAAGCAAATATTTTCATGCCCCAGCAATTAATTATCGATCCCAACGCAATGCACTGTTAGCACAAAGAAAAATTATTATCAGTCGCAACTATTACCAGTATACAACTAAATAATGCTACCAGTTTGACATATATTTCTAGTCCTTCATATAATGCAAATTTTTCTGATGTATTGATTCCCTTATGTCTGTGTATTATTGGACTACAGACCTTGAGTAATAGTTACAATGTCTTACATTTTAAATATGTCTTATGCCACTTGCATGATATCATGTGTAAACACTAACAGCTTGATGCTACATGCAATAACTCTTGTTTTGAATGATGACTTCTGGATAATGCATAAAAATGCTTCGTAACTGGCCATTGAGTGCCAATAATTACTGTAATGAGATGAGATGATGCCAATAATTATTGTAATGAGAAGACTTATGACGCCAATAATTACTGTAATTAGATGACTTATGAATAATGTTCTGTAATAATTACTGTAATGAGATGACTTATGCATAAATGCTATGCCAATCATTTCTGTAATAATATTTTGTTATACTCTATAAATGATATGCCAATGATTACTGTAAAGAGATGACTTATGCATAAATACTATGCCAATAATTACTGTAAAGAGATGACTTATGATGCCAATGATTACTGTAATGTGATGACTTATGCATAAATGCTATGCCAATAATTAACTCTTGTCTTTAATGATGACTTCTGAATAATGCATAAAAAATGCTTTGTAACTGGCCAATGAGTGCCAGTAATTACTGTAATGAGATGACTTATGATGCCAATGATTACTGTAATAAGATGACTTATGCATAAATGCTATGCCAATAATTACTGTAATGAGATGACTTATGCATAAATGCTATGCCAATAATTACTGTATTGAGATGACTTATGAATCATGTTCTGTAATACTCCATACATACTGCTTAAATGCTGTGTAAATTGCCAATGAATGCCAATAATTATTCAGATCGGTTGATACACTAGTGTAATTCTATGATGACTAGCATAGGGCTTAATGTATCCTTCACCTTCTGACCTAATTACCAGCAATTACTGCGATATCCGTATGTCCTGTCCATCCTCATGATCATGGAGCACTATATTTGGTTTTTGCACTAATTCTACGTTGATGTAAGAGTATGGATTCTACAAGAATGTGGTGTTGACATATCAAGCTGTCCATCACCTTGAACGATGGATATGTTATTATGGTCCTACTGTTTGGTGTACCTAATGTACTACCAAAATAATAACATACAATATTAATACAAGATTTCAGTGTCTTGGCTACACTGATAAATACTTCAGGGAGGAGAACTTCCGATTGTCTCAATTGGTGTTGTGCTTCTGTAGAATGGACTTTCAGTGCAGCTATGTGCAACCCACTGTGCTACAACTATGATGCTATCCTTCCCATCCCTTTCCTAGTTCTTGTAAAAATGATAAAGACTTTTACAGTGCATGTGCACTTTATTTCATTTTTTAATGTATTCAGTTCATGTAAATATACTAAAGACTTCTACGGTGCGTGTGAACTTTATGTCATTTGTTAATATTTTGTACTCATTGTGCATACATTTTGTCATTTCTTAATATATTATGAACTCAGTGCGTGTGCTATCTATTTCATTTCTTAATACCTTCCGCACTTATCAATAATGTATATACTTTGTGACTGTAGGCTTAGTAAACTAAATAGATTATAAAAAAAGTTGTTGCTCATGGCAAGTCCAATTGACTCACCATCGCTGCCAAATTTTTGCCCCCCTCAGTGGAGGGTTATGTAAGAGGTCTATGATTAAGGAATTTGTTGCTAGCGCACTCGAGCAAATGTAATTTCAATGGATTGCTCACGCGCTGCCTGCGATATGTAAGCTATAAGAGAATCTCAGACCAGAGAACAGTGTTGACTGCAGTAGTAATTGTGTGGCAGTAGGAGTAAGTAGTAGCTAGGAGCCGTGTGTATGGAGTTGGCTGGACCAGTCGTGGGGAGCGATGGTGGAGCCTGAGCGATATAATATAAGGCAAAAGCAGCCTCGCTCATATGTAGTATTATTATATCAAGTCCCATGTAAATGTTTAAAAAATCTCTTAATAATAATCTTTTTTATAAAAATTAACTTTTGACAATCATTCATCTCAATTTAAAAAATTTACTAATTTCTCCAATCCATGGTCATCACGATTATTGTAAAGAAATATCAGTTGTTTCCTTTTATACACGACAAATCTATCGGACAGCATTGCACTGGGCTGTGCCAGACAAATTTATTATAAGAGCAGATATATATGCGTTATCCGGCGATTTTATTGAAGTAAGAATTTTCATTTTTTTATTCAGAATGATCTTTCAGCGCCATGACGCAGCGCTGCTGACGTCCAAAATTTACCAGTTTAAATTCAGAGTCAATTATTTAAAGGTTATAAGTGAGTCACATTTTTATTATTCCTAGGTTACCGAATTATAAACTGTTGGAAGGTTACGCTGAATGTGAATGAAATAAATAATTATATTGTTTTTACTGTTGGTAGGTTACGTAATTTTTTTGTGGGGAGGTTACAACATAAACAGATGTTATTAATTTCGAGTTCGAGAGTGCTTCTAAGTAATTACTTTTGTTACGTATCACATAGCAGTCTTATATCTGTGCATTAGTTCAGAGTAGTAAGGCTTGCTACAATCTGAACACAAATACAGCTCATTTTATTGAACCCAAAATTAGTGAACCGGGTTATGTCTGGTAATAAAAGTTGGTTTTTCCAGTATCCTGAGACGAATCGTCAAAGTTCACAATGGTGCTCAAAGGAATCCCTAAGACAAATTAACTCACGCATCTCAAACACAAAGGTGAAATGCATGCTTGTGTGTTGTCTTTGACTCCATGGCTATTGTGCACAAGGAGTGGTTACCTCCAGACAGTAAACCAATACTATTAACAGGAAATTCTCGAAAATCTGCGAAAACAGGTCGTTCGTGGTCGTCCATGAACTGCAACCAGCCGGATCTAGCACCGTCCATTGCTTCATTGTCTGTTGGGCAGTTTTCGACGTCAAAATCCGTTGCAGTGCCTTTCTAAAGAAATGGTTAACACAGTTTTCGAAGAACACTATTTGGGAACAGATCACGGCACCTAAATAATTGTAATAAGAATTTTGCTGATGTATATGAAATAATACTATCACCAATGTAGTACATAGGAAGTTGTATGTTTCTTTTATCTGGGTGGTTGAAATACAGCTTCACCGCTATCTCACGGTCTTGGTTGATGGTACAACTGTCGCATTAGACAACAATGTCATTTTGATGACATCACTACAACGGCGCTGGGTCCTCAAGGCTCATCCCAACCTCCGACGATGCAAATTCAGGATTCTGCTTTCTGACTTCTTTGGTACATTTAACAGCTGTTATCAATTTAGACTGCGAGAACTCTTCTAAATAATAAAGTTTCTTACATACGAGACGGAAGTCATTAACCTGTGCATTGGCCCAATAAATATGCGGCTCATTCTACTTCTGATTCGCTTCTACTGTCCTGGATTTATTCTAATCGAAGTTGTATCCAGGTAATCCACGTCCCCTGTTAACGCATGGAGATGGCGTGTTATGCTGCAGTCCTATTAACCTATACCTTATTTTAGTCAAGTGATACCACAAATTTATTTTCTCCCCAATTCTTTTCAGAACCTCATTATTTGTTACGCAATCTACTCATTTAAATTTCAGTGTCCTTTTGTAGCACTAAATTTCAAAATCTTCCTTTCTCTTCTTGTCTGAAAGTTTCACTTCAGTATGAGGCTACACTCCAAACAAATGCCTTAAGAACGCTTAAAATTAAATATGATGTTCGCAAATTTCTCTTCTTCAGAAACGCTTTTCTTGCCACTGTCATTGTATAACCTTCTCAGACTCCTTTCCCAACCACTGCTCCCCCTCTCTCATGCCGCTCTACTCTTATAACTGCCGTCCGGCTTCTTTACTCGCACAAGTTGTCAATGACCTTTCGTTCACTCTGTATTTTAGCCCTCTTGCATGCAGAGTCAAACAGTATATTCCAGCCAAAAATGTCCCAAAACTTTTTCCCTATCTACAAATTTTAAAAACGTTGACTTATCTTCTAAGCTAACGCGTAGTGCCGGTATTGCTTCACGTGTTCCAGCATTTCTTCTGAACCCGAACGGGCCTACCATGAGGGCAGCTTCTACAACTGTTTCCATTCGTCAGTAAATAATTTGTGTCAGTATTTTGCAAGCGTGAAACTGATAGTTATGTAATATTCGCCGCTGTCGGTATCTCCTTCCTTAGGAAATGAGGTTATTACATCCTTCTTGACGTCTAGGAGTATTTCTCCTGTCTAGTATGTCTTGCAGCCAGGTGAAACCGTTACGTCATTGTTGGCTCTTCCAAGGATATCAGACGGTCTGAGGGAATTTCGTCTATTCCATGGGTCTTGTCTCGGATTAGCTCTTTCACTGCTGTGTCAAAATGTTTCCGCAGTATCATATCTCCCATCTCATTTCCATCTACTTCCTCTTCCATTTCCTCTTTCTATAACATTGTTGTGCTGTTTGTTTCCCTTGTGAAACCCCTCTGTACATTCCCTCCACTTTTCAGCTTTCCCTTCTATGTTTATTACTAGATTCCCATCTGAAGTCTTGATACTCATACAGCTGCTTCTCTTTTCTTGAGAAACTTATTTAATTTTCCTGTAGACGATATCTGTCCACCCCCCTAGCAATACGTGCTTCTATAGACTTCCATTTGTCCTCTAGATCCTCCTGTTTAGACATTTGCATTTTTATATTTTCTCCTTTGTTATCAGGAGAAAGAAAACTGGCGTTCTACGGACCGGAGGCTGGAGGAACAAGACTTCTGGTCAAGTGGATACAGGATTATTAATAAAAAATCAAATAGGGTTAAAGCAGGAGTAGGTTTAATAATGAATAGGAAAATAGGAATGCGGGTTAGCTACTACAAACAGCACAGTAAACGCATTATTCTGGCCAAGATAGATACGAAGCCCACACCTACCACAATAGTAAAAGTTTATATGCCATAAAGGTTGGAATTTAAGGAGATGGGGCCTGGATAAACTGAAAGAACCAGAGGTTGTTCAAAGATTCAGGGAGAGCATAAGGGAGCAATTGACAGGAACGGGGGAAAGAAATACAGTATAAGAAGAATGGGTAGCTTTGAGGGATAAAGTGGCTAAGGCAGCAGAGGATCAAGTAGGTAAAAAGACGAGGGCTAGTAGAAATCCTTGGGTAACAGAAGAAATATTGAATTTAATTGATGAAAGGAGAAAATATAAAAACGCAGTAGATGAAGCAGTCAAAAGGGAATACAAACGTCTCAAAAATGAGATCGACAGTAAATGCAAAATGGCTAATCAGGGATGGCTAGAGGACAAATGTAAGAATGTAGAGGCTAATCTCACTAGGGGTACGATATATACTGCCTACAGGATAATTAAAGAGACCTTTGGAGAAAAGAGAGCCACTTGTATGAATATCAAGAGCTCAAATGGAAACCCAGTTCTAAACAAAAAAGGGAAAGCAGAAAGGTGGAATGAGTATATAGAGGGTCTATACAGGGGCGATGTACTTGAGGACAATATTATGGAAATGGAAGAGGATGTAGATGAAGATGAAATGGGAGATACGATACTGCGTGAAGAGTTTGACAGAGCACTGAAACACCTGAGTCGAAACAAGGCCCCGGGAGTCGACAACATTCCATTGTAACTACTGACGGCCTTGGGAGAGCCAGTCCTGACAAAACTCTACCATCTGATGAGCAAGATGTATGAGACATGCGAAACACCCTCAAACTTCAAGAAGAATATAATAATTCCAATCCCAAAGAAAGCAGGTGTTGACAGATGTGAAAATTACCGAACTATCAGTTTAATAAGTCACGGATGCAAAATACTATCGCGAATTCTTTACAGACGAATGGAAAAACTGGTAGAAGCCGACCTCGGCGAAGATCAGTTTGGATTCCGCAGAAATGTTGGACTACGTGAGGCAATACTGACCTTACGACTTATCTTAGAAAATAGATTAAGGAAAGGCAAACCTACGTTTCTAGCATTTGTAGACTTAGAGAAAGCTTTTGATAATGTTGAGTGGAATACTCTCTTCGAAATTCTGAAGGTGGCAGGGATAAAATATTGGGAGCGAAAGGCTATTTACAATTTGTACAGAAACCAGATGGCAGTTATAAGAGTCGAGAGGCACGAAAGGGATGCAGTGGTTGGAAAGGGAGTGAGACAGGATTGTAGCCTCTCCCCGATGTTATTCAATCTGTATATTGAGCAAGCAGTAAAGGAAACAAAATAAAAATTCGGAGTAGGTATTAAAATCCATGGCGAAGAAATAAAAACTTTGAGATTCACCGATGACACTGTAATTCTGTCAGAGACAGCAAAAGACCTGGAAGAGCAGTTGAACGGGATGGACAGTGTCTTGAAAGGAGAATATAAGATGAACAGCAACAAAAGCAAAACGATGATAATGGAACGTAGTCGAATTAAATTGGGTGATGCAGTCGGAATTAGATTACGAAATGAGACACTTAAAGTAGTAAAGGAGTTTTGCTATTTGGGGAGCAAAATAACTGATGATGGTCGAAGTAGAGAGGATATACACTCCTGGAAATGGAAAAAAGAACACATTGACACCGGTGTGTCAGACCCACCATACTTGCTCCGGACACTGCGAGAGGGCTGTACAAGCAATGATCACACGCACGGCACAGCGGACACACCAGGAACCGCGGTGTTGGCCGTCGAATGGCGCTAGCTGCGCAGCATTTGTGCACCGCCGCCGTCAGTGTCAGCCAGTTTGCCGTGGCATACGGAGCTCCATCGCAGTCTTTAACACTGGTAGCATGCCGCGACAGCGTGGACGTGAACCGTATGTGCAGTTGACGGACTTTGAGCGAGGGCGTATAGTGGGCATGCGGGAGGCCGGGTGGACGTACCGCCGAATTGCTCAACACGTGGGGCGTGAGGTCTCCACAGTACATCGATGTTGTCGCCAGTGGTCGGCGGAAGGTGCACGTGCCCGTCGACCTGGGACCGGACCGCAGCGACGCACGGATGCACGCCAAGACCGTAGGATCCTACGCAGTGCCGTAGGGGACCGCACCGCCACTTCCCAGCAAATTAGGGACACTGTTGCTCCTGGGGTATCGGCGAGGACCATTCGCAACCGTCTCCATGAAGCTGGGCTACGGTCCCGCACACCGTTAGGCCGTCTTCTGCTCACGCCCCAACATCGTGCAGCCCGCCTCCAGTGGTGTCGCGACAGGCGTGAATGGAGGGACGATTGGAGACGTGTCGTCTTCAGCGATGAGAGTCGCTTCTGCCTTGGTGCCAATGATGGTCGTATGCGTGTTTGGCGCCGTGCAGGTGAGCGCCACAATCAGGACTGCATACGACCGAGGCACACAGGGCCAACACCCGGCATCATGGTGTGGGGAGCGATCTCCTACACTGGCCGTACACCACTGGTGATCGTCGAGGGGACACTGAATAGTGCACGGTACATCCAAACCGTCATCGAACCCATCGTTCTACCATTCCTAGACCGGCAAGGGAACTTGCTGTTCCAACAGGACAATGCACGTCCGCATGTATCCCGTGCCACCCAACGTGCTCTAGAAGGTGTAAGTCAACTACCCTGGCCAGCAAGATCTCCGGATCTGTCCCCCATTGAGCATGTTTGGGACTGGATGAAGCGTCGTCTCACGCGGTCTGCACGTCCAGCACGAACGCTGGTCCAACTGAGGCGCCAGGTGGAAATGGCATGGCAAGCCGTTCCACAGGACTACATCCAGCATCTCTACGATCGTCTCCATGGGAGAATAGCAGCCTGCATTGCTGCGAAAGGTGGATGCTCTGTTGCCTGTGTCTATGTGCCTGTGGTTCTGTCAGTGTGATCATGTGAAGTATCTGACCCCAGGAATGTGTCAATAAAGTTTCCCCTTCCTGGGACAATGAATTCACGGTGTTCTTATTTCAATTTCCAGGAGTGTAAATTTAGACTGGCAATGGCAAGGAAAACGTTTCTGAAGAAGAGAAATGCGTTAACATTGTTAACATTTTAAATGTCAGGAAGTCTTTTCTTAAAGTATTTATATGGAGTGTAGCCATGTATGGAAGCGAAACGTATACGATAAATAGTTTAGACAAGAAGACAATAGAAGCTTTCGAAATGTGGTGCTACAGAAGAATGCTGAAGATTAGATGGGTAGGTCACATAGCTAATGAGGAGGTATTGAATAGAATTGGAGAGAAGAGAAATTTGTGGCAAAACTTGACTAGAAGAAGGGATCAGTTGGTAGGGCATATTCTGAGGCATCAAGGGATCATCAATTTATTATTGGAGGGCAGCGTGGAGGGTAAAAATCGTAGAGGGAGACTAAGGGATGAGTACACTAAACAGATCCAGAAGGATGCAGGTTGCAGTAGGTACTGGAAGATGAAGAAGCTTGCACAGGATAGAGTAGCATGGGGAGGTACATCAAACCAGTCTCTGGACTGAAGACCACAAGAACAACAACTCCTTTCACCAATTAAATTCATTTTCTCTTGTTCTGTCGAGGAATTTATACGAGGCCCTGTCTTTTTATCTATTGGAGTCTCTGGTGCCTTCAGTATTCCAGGTCTCAAACGTACCCATTCGTCTTCCACAGTGTTCCTTTTCCCAGTTTGTGCCAGTCATTGTCTAAAGCTCCGCTTGAAACGGTCAACAACTTCTGGCTCTTTCAACTATCGAGGTCCCATCTCCTTAATTTCCTTCATTCCCTAATACCTTAATTTCTCTCAGTATGTTACAGATTCATATCGTTTCAAAATATCTGCAACATTAATGTCTCTGAAATCCGAGTGAATGGATAAATCCTTGAAGAACGAATTTGCCCCACACCTCTAAAATGATAACTAGCACTTATCACCATCTGCATTCATCGAATAGGTTTGACGAACTTGTTCCGGCTTCAGTTTCTTAGCTTGATCGTTTCCTGGGCTGACCTACGTCCATTACCTCTTTGGGTATGTAGGGTGACCCAGAATTGCGTTGACAAACTTTCACGTTGTTCAGGGACTCCTTCTGAGTAATCTGGTGAAAAGGAACAACGTCGCTGACGACTCGTTACTGAGTATTAAGGTAATGATGTAAGTGTAGGCGTCCATAGCCTATGCCACAGTCAATGAAATTTCCTTGGGTCTGTGACCACATTGTCAGTGTGTAAAGCTTCCGAGGTCTCGACCATTGTTCAAATGGTTCAAATGGCTCTGAGCACTATGGGACTTAACTTCTATGGTCATGAGTCGCCTAGAACTTAGAACTACTTAAACCTAACTAACCTAAGGACATCACACAACACCCAGCCATCACGAGGCAGAGAAAATCCCCGACCCCGCCGGGAATCGAACCCGGGAACCCGGGCGCATTGTTACAAGTGCTCTTCTACAGGGTGCTTTTTTAGCAGAAAAATAAAAAAGAAAACTCCCCGATTACGGCTATTTCCAGTAGTGATTCACGGTGAGAAGTTTTAGACATTGACAACGCTGTCAAAGACGCAGAATAATTTTATTTAATGTAGTTGTTAAATGACTCATCGGTTGTCACTCATGGAGAGTGAAATAAGACGTCAGGATGGCAGTAGATTTGTTTAATTAACGTCTTTATTCCGACCCTTGGACGTAGAACATTAAGAACAGCTTGGTGGAGGGAGGCGTCCAGCTGTCTCTCATGAAAATCAATAGACGCCTGACATTGCTGACAGCGCAAAGAGTGGGGCCGAGCATGGCAGCATTCGAATGCCTCTGTCATCAGCTTCTATGGCCTCGACCATGATGACACTGCGGTAACAGGGCATTGGGGACCTGTGACTTCCGTCCAGCGAGCAGGCGGCTCCCTACTCCGGTGGCGGTTCTCTCGTGACTCGGGACAGACTGTCATGTCCTGTGATCGAACAGCAGACCCTTGGCTGCATTCCAGGATGTCGTCCGGGGTGTCACAGGCTCTGTGTGTAGGCTGTGATACTGAGACGAGAATATTTAGCACACGGATGGCTGAGTACTTATACGCTCCAGAATATGTTTGTTTAAGACTTAAGGCACACACTCTAAACTCTTCTGAGGAGGCAAGTGAGAAAAGGTTTCTGTCCTTTCGTTAGCGTATCAGCTGTTGCTCTACCACACCCAGTTGGCTCTGCTTCGCAACGCCTGTCGGCTGTGTTTTGCTTCACAACATGTAACAATCTTGCCTGCATTCGTCTGGGTCAGGCATGTTTGGTGACTGAATACGGTCGATACGCTCCACAGAGCAGAGGGAAGAATAGTGTAGATAGCCGCATCTAATGAGTCTTCGGACGTACAGCAGAGACAGTTGTAGCCAGCGACTGCAGCATAACACGGCATCTCCATGCGTTAACCTGCATACAACTTTGATTAGAAGAAACCCAGGACACTAGAAGCGAACCAGAAATAGAATGAGCCGCATATTTATTGAGAATGTAGCAAGACTTACTATTTTGAGCCAATGCACAGATTAATGACTTTCGTCTCGTATGTGGCAAACGTAATTATTTAGAAGAATTCTCGCAGTCGAAATGGATAACTGCTGTTACATGTACTAAAGCAGTCATTTTTGCATTTATGAAAACGTAGGAGTGAAGAAGCCTGTAATACGCAAAAATTTATACTACAAAGCACGCAAATGGGCAGCTATACGACAACCCTCAGGCTAAACACTGATGTGCACGTGGTTGCCTTCAGAACAAGAACAGCTCAGCTCTGTTGTGCCGCTACTCCATTGCATACACTGAACCCACAAACGAGGTGCATATCGGCCAATTCTGCAGCAAAAAACGTGCCCATACAGCTCTGTATCACTATTAACGTGCAATTAGTACTGGTGGAAAAACAAACTCAATATAGAACTGAGTATTACGTACATTACTTTCATTTCTGTTTATACAGTGTGTCCCTCTTTAAAAACTTCTAGGACTTGTAAGGGGGAGCGAGCAAATAATATTTTGAATGTCTTCAGATGTTTAACACATTCACTTCTGCTTGAGGAATTGAATCACGCTTGAAACAGCACAGTTATTTGCCCACAATTCGAAAGTATACATAACGAAACATGTACTAATCGCTTACCAATATTTTTTTCGTATTAATACTTAAACATTATGTGTGTACATTATTCCAAAACAAACAAGAACCCTGCTTACGGTATGTACAGAAGAGTACTGATGCATTACAACAGCAGCTCGATGTGGTGACCACTAACGTTGTTTTGTACATTGTACCTACAAAGCATGTCCTGGGACACATTCTCCATCCCTCCTGGTTTCTTTTCAGTTTCTAGTGCAGCGGCCAGAACCTGTGCTCGCCGGTCTTCCACTGCCTCTACAGGAGTCCCGTAAATTAAACTTTGCATACGCTCCCACAAGAAGTAGTCCATAGGAGTTAAACCCGGCGATCGCGGCGGCCACGCGGTTGGACCACCTAGGCCTATCCAACTTTCATAATATCGGCTGTTGAGTTGTCTCCGGGATGGACAGGCATTGAACAGGTCTCGCAGCAAGACAGACGTAAAGCGACATCAGGCGACCGTCTGACGTTCTACACGCCATCCTGTCCACCATAGTCCGCAGCTTGTAGTCCAGTGGCTAGCGCTGCTACCTCTGGGTCCCGGGGTTCCGGATTCGATTCCCGGCCGGGTTGACGATTTTCTCTGCCCAGGGACCGGGTGTTTGTGTTGTCCTATCATTCCATCAGCATCCATTAGTTAACGATGAAGGGGCAAAGACTCACAATGATCAACAAACGGGATTGTTCTGTGCATCAAGTCGCACATCGTGTTAAATTTGCAGGAATGGAGCACGTGGTGAAACTGGTGATATGGAATAGCAAACTTTCTGAAGCAGTGCATATTATATCAGTGTCAGATGCAACAGTTTTCGATGGAACTGAACGAAGAGTGTAGAGTGTATGTATTACTGTAAATTAGTTTGGTCAAGTCATGGGGCATATCTGGAGCTATTTCTCCATTTAAAATCCACTGTTGTTGAATTTATGAAGGAAAGGAGGAGTAGGAACGAAAGTTATAACATCTGGAGTGCCTTTAATACCTCACGTTTTAAATGGACTGAAATGCATACTGCCCATACTACAACACTGCAAGATGAGATACAACTTATTTCTGATTTGATGGGGATGCATTTAAAAAGAAATCCGCATTATGGAGGGACAAATTCTAACAAAAAACGCCGGCCATTTCCCTAAGCCTAAGCGTTAAAGAAAACGCGAGGTCATATAAAGTCATTACGGCCTTGAAATAATTGCAGAGATATTTTTCCAAACATTCTGAATACAATGCCAGCCTTACACACATCTGTTCTCGAGCTGTTCTCGAGACCACATGTCGTTTCAATTGATAGCACCCCTGTGCATGTGCAGATGGAACTGATTGATCTGCATTTTAATTTTCAATTAAAACACATATTCTTTTGCGTTAAAACTGACCAGGAGGTCTACATTTTTTTTCCTGAAGAGATTAGTCCTCTTCATAATCAGGTCGCAAAAGTGATAAAATACTTCGGTTAACCTGTGTGAAAAGCTTCTTTCGATTATGAAATTAAATAAGTAACAATTACATGGTAACCTGAGTGAGAAGATATGTGAAATCATCTACGCCTGTCCGTATGCCGACATTTCGTAACAGATGAAAATTGCACTATCTCTTCAGAGCTCCAAAAATAATTCACTAATATCGAAAATTTGTTTTGTTTGTGATCTGTGTTGTTGCAAAATATGAAATACGAAACGATGTAGTATGCAGTGCGTATGCAGTGGTACACACTACCATTTAGATGCAGTGTGAACGCAGCTGCCTCCTCTTCCCCACTTCTCACACTCAGACAGCACGGAATGGCGTTGGGTGGGGGAGTGCGCAGCCAGGTGAGAGAGCTATGGCATGCGAGGTAGAGCCCTTCCCCGCATCCCTGCTTTAACTGATCTGAGGAATTTCGGTTCCGATTTCTCTATTGGATTTAAGTCTTCCTTCATATCTACCCGAGCATCATCTCCATAAAGTTGCAACGAAACCACCAGTGTTGTACAGGATTTCTGTTGCATAAGCTTATTCTTCCTTCTTTTAACTTTATTTTCATTGTCCCACAGACACCCTGGAATTTTGGTGTTTTATTCTTTATATTTTTATCATAATCAAACGAAATGTCGCAGTTCACATCGTTAAGATGACCTAGCTGCTCGATTATTTCGTTTTTTATCACTCTTTTCGATTGCACCTTTAGTTTTTCTTGAATCTCATTGACGTCGTCTGTTCTCTAGATATTTCGAAATGATGTAAAACTTTGATCAGTTTGATTTAATGTGAGATAATTTCCTCGTAATTCTCCTTTTGAAGTGGCTGTTAACAGTCAGGTCACCGGTAAACAATTACTTATTATGTAACAGGCCTTATCGTGCTTTTTCTCCTTTGTTATGCTTTGTTTCCTCGTACCAGTTTTTAATCATGTCATTTTGGAAAATTAACATTACGCTTCAATTGTGAAAGGCTTTTTCAGTGAAGGTATAAAACATTTCAGATTAAGAAATAGTCTTTAAAAGTTGCATTCTCACAGAGATGCTATGCCAGTATCACTTTTTTTTAACTTTAAGATTAAAATCTATAATTTAGTTTGAAAAACAGTAAGTTTTGTAAAAATTTCATTGTAATTATAAAAAAACTGGACTTACGAAAATTTAATTTAATTTAGTATAACTTTATTGTGCCAACGGCCTTGCCGCAGTGGTAACACGATTCCCGTCAGATCATCCAAATTAAGCGCTGTCGGGCTAGGCTAGCATTTGGATGGGTGACCATTCGGTCGGCCGAGCGCTGTTTAGCAAGCAGGGTGCATTCAACCCTCGTGAGGCAAACTCGGTTACATACTCCTCTAAGACCGCTTCTGGTGACGCCTGTGGGCTGAGGATAACACGGCGGCCGGTCAGTACCGTTGGGAATTCATGGCCTGTTCCAGCTGATTTCAGTTCAGTATAACTTTATTGTGTGCAATAACTTCCCCATTTTTCCAGCTTTGGTTATGGATATCCTTCATACATAGCAAGGTTCATAGAGTCGTAAAAGGTAAACTATCATTGTGTTGAATCTTGAAAGACTACGGGTACGGGTGTGGAAGGAGGGGAGAGTGTGGGGAGAGTAAGGTGGGGATGATTGAGTATCAAGTCAGCGAGGGGGCACATAGTTGAAAAAGATTGATCACCACTGACATAGGCATTTTCCTCAGAAATAATGTCAGTAGCATTAAGCTAATAGACTGGATGTAACAAATACAAAAAAAAATGATAATTAATTGAAATCCTCAGCAGCCGACATGTGTTGTTGGTATACCTCGATGGGGACAGATGAAAATGTGTGCCCCAACCGGAACTCGAACCCAGGATCTCCTGCTTACATGACAGACGCTCTATCCATCTGACCCACCGAGGACACAGATGAATAGCGCAATTGCAGGAACTTATCCCTTGCACTTTACCTGTGAGACCCATATTCCCGCCGGCCGAAGTGGCCGTGCGGTTAAAGGCGCTGCAGTCTGGAACCGCAAGACCGCTACGGTCGCAGGTTCGAATCCTGCCTCGGGCATGGATGTTTGTGATGTTCTTAGGTTAGTTAGGTTTAACTAGTTCTAAGTTCTAGGGGACTAATGACCTCAGCAGTTGAGTCCCATAGTGCTCAGAGCCATTTGAACCATTTGAACCCATATTCCCAACTGTCCACAACGTAACGTTCTTAGTAGATATTTGCCCATCCGCTCATTACTGCCCCAACTAAGGTGAAAATACCCGTAAGAGTTCGGGCAACCTATGCACATTCGCACAGACGAAGGTCAATGGCTATGTAGCCTTTAATTATATATGAAGTTAGGAACTGTTCTCGAAAGGACAGTTACCATTGATGACCGTGCAGCTTCTCTAGAACAAATGATAATTAATTAAAACCCTCAGCTGCCGACAGGTATTGCTGATATACCTCGATCGGGAGAGATGAAACTGTATGCCCCGACCGCGACTTCAACCCTGGATCTCCTGCTTACCTGGCAGACGCTCTATCCATCTGAACCGCCGAGGACACAGATGAATAGCGGGACTGCAGGGGCTTATCCCTTCCACGCTTCCCGTGAGATGTAAATATCTATTAAGAACATTATGTATGTAGATTGTGGACAGTGGGGAATGTGGGTCCCACGAGAAGCGTGGAAGGGATAAGTCCCCGCTATTCATCTGTGTCCTCGGTGGCTCAGATGGATAGAGCGTCTGCCATGCAAGCAGGAGATCCAGGGTTCGATTCCCGGTCGGGGTACACATTTTCAGCTGTTCCGGTCGACGTATATCAACAACACCTGTCGGCAGCTGGGGGTTTCAATTAATTATAATTTGTTCTAGAGAAGCTGCACGGTCATCAATTGTTGTGTACATAGTTCCGCGTAGTCAGCGCGTACACAACTTTCCCACTAGAGCGCACCCCACTAAGTAAAACAGCGCAGGCGCAGCGCTAGTCCGTCTCCGCACTACGAGATGGCGCTGCCTTAGTGACGGACCAAATTCTGCTTCCGCCGATCCGCGTATTAATATATAACGCAGCCAATAGATTGCTGCTAACATAGAACCTTTTATCCTTGCGGATCACACTCGCGCAGTGATACATTAACGTGCGAGGTATTATAACGAGTGTACAGACCTCTAGTTAGTCAGTCTGCAATTGTCTGCACCACTCTGTACCAGTCTACATTAGTCTGTACCAGTCTATAGTCAAGTTTCAGTCTGCGCCTAATAAGATTACCATATTCCTGTACATAGCCATGAAGATAAATGAATAGACACTTTGTCAAGTATCAGAGATACGTGAGAATAAGATTAACGCACCAAGACCAAAGGAACTTCAGATTGTCAATTGTAAATAGCATCCAGAATCAAGTTACGTAATGTCTATGCTTTTTATTATTTTAGTAAATGTGTGTGAAAATTAATCAAGTTCTGTTTTAAGTTGGTCACCGTCAATCTGCTACTCTAAGCGTGCAAGTGGCATTTCTATCGTTTGACCTAACGGCGGAAGATAAACACGCCACGATAAGACCACGAGACATAGTGCTGACACTCGCCTACTTCATTAGAGCGACGAGTCAAATAATCTGATGGTGTGTGTACCGAAGGTCATACAGTACGCACACCACATCGATGGTAACTGTTCTTTCGAGAACAGTTGCCATCTTCATAAATACCAAACAACTAGTTTTACGAGATAATCTGAAACGAACGTTATAGTTAAGCATAACCCTTATGATATTCGACAAAAGTAGTACGTGGTTTCCTTAAAAAGCTTTAAATTGCGGTGTTCGGTAAATCTACGTAATCAGTAGACTAACGAATGGAAGGATGACTTCAGTAAAGACATCTCCTGATGCTGCCATTCCTATTTCAGCATAATGCATAACTCTTAAGGAAACAGCGCATTACAATGTGGATCCGTACCGCAGCCAGGGGAGGAAGGAGGGGCGCGTGTGGCGCCAGCTGGGACCATAAGGGCGAGTGCAGCAGCTGACCAGCAAAACCCATCGGCGAACAGCAGCCCGCATCGATCGCAAAGTGGCCTGGGATATCGCAACCTGCCGAGAGATCGAGCCGCCTCCAGAGCCGCCCTCTGCGGGCCGGAGTCAGCGCCTCGCTACGCGTACAGCGCCCTCTAACACGACGTGGCGGTTGACCTGATTTCAGACTCTGTAAATTACCGTGCAATCGGGTGGTCGCTTTTAGTTACGCTGAATGTCTCAAAGTGTTTTAGTTTACACGAACAGTTACCAGTGCTAATTTACTGATGTTGTGACATCTGTGGATAAAATTAAGAAACACTTCAAGGATTTATGAAATGGTATGTACAGATTACTTAATGCGAACATTTTAGGTTAGGCTTTACCGTGACTGTTATTGATACTAAATGAAACAACAAGTTTACTGTTACCAGTGACCGTTTTATTTATTTCCGCGGCGCGTTTCAAAGGTTTAAACCTCCACCATCGGGTGGATTTACATTAGTTAGTTTATCATCGGGTGGATTTACATGAGTTAGTTTGACATTTGTGTGTGTTTCCAGAATGCGATTTTCACTCTGCAGCGGAGTGTGCGCTGATATGAAACTTCCTGGCAGATTAAAACTGTGTGGCGGACCGAGACTCGAACTCGGGACCTTTGCCTTCCGCGGGCAAGAGCTCTACCAACTGAGCTTCCCCAGCACGACTCACGCCCCGTCCTCACAGCTTCACTTCTGCCAGTACCTCGTCTCCTACTTTCCTGGCAGAAGTGAAGCTGTGAGGACGGGGCGTGTGTCGTGCTGGGGAAGCTCAGTTGGTAGAGCTCTTGCCCGCGAAAGGCAAAGGTCCCGAGTTCGAGTCTCGGTCCGCCACACAGTTTTAATCTGCCAGGAAGTTTCATTTGTGTGTGTGTTGTGTTACGATCTTTTGGAGGAACTTCTGGCACTGCCTCCAGTGGTCACAGCTTCCTTTCGCTGTCGTAATACTTCACATTTATACTGTCACAAATGTGTGACCACTGGAGGCAGTGCCAGAAGTTCCTCCAAAAAATCGTAACACAACACACACACACAAATGTCACACTAACTAATGTAAATCCACTCGATGGTGGAGGTTTAAACCTCTGAAACGCGTCGTGGAAACAAATAAAACGGTCACTGGTAACAGTAAACTTGTTGTTTCATTTAAAGATTACTTAATACTGAATTTCTGTTATCAATAAGCACTGAGAAAAAGGCTGTAAAAATTAGTAGAAATATTGATATCGATCACGTGACATTGTGGAAGACACTATGAACACAGTGAAAAAATTCTGCAGTCGAATGGATGAGCCAGGGAGACAATATAAAATTATTTCTGCCGGCAAAATATGATTATTGCATTAATAGACAGGAACCAAACAGTAAGCTACAGCAATGGAATACTTTTTGAAAATTTGTATGTGTATCACAGTGCTGCAAAGGACATGGAACAAAAGTCATGGTATATTGTAGTTAAGTAAACATGACAGTACTAGCACGACATAAGAAAACGGTTGAGGATATGTGTATGACGATTACATATCATTCAGACTGCAGAATTGTAAACAATCTCTTCGAGTGGAGCATCGCGCAATGTAATGAGAGCCTCCAAACGTATCAGCATGAAATTAAAATGCGGCTAGGAAATTTTCACAACGAGATTTTTACAGGAGAAACGGCGTTGATGTGTAATGATATTTGCTGAGCGACCAAATCTCAGACATGTTTGATGATATGTCTGGCGAACATGCATAACATGGAAGCAATCTTACAAATAACCACCTGAGTGCGAGCTCGCAAAACGCCATTGATGTTTACTTCATCCGACGCCCCGCGTATTGTCTACCACGCAGCTACAGTACTGGCTGCTAATGGTAACATGGGGCGAAACTGGAGGTATCCAATGGTGAGCACAGCATGAGGCATAGTTGAACTGCTTAGTCCACGGCAACTCACAACATTGCTACAGCGCTAGTAGTGTTAGTACAAAGCAGAGCGATGGCAACGATAAACAAAGCAAACATTGCATTATATGTACAACAGTTGCCGAAATTGACACTTCGTCAGTAAGAAAACAAAGGAACGTCGCACAGTGAAAAAGAAGTGGCAGACGAAATATTAGCGTTTCTGCAAGGTGAGTCAATCGATTGACTAAGGGCTCTCAACGGCGAAGTTATCACACTGAGTCACTGGAATGTGTGTCGTATTTGCTCGACTGTGCGGGCAATGCACATAAGGAGTACAATCATGACGATACGTGCTTAACAAGTGAAAAGTGATACTGAAACGGGTGTCTAGCCATGTAGTTCATCAGCCTTGTCTGACAAGGAGCCATAAATCCCGTCTCCAGTGAAACGTAGAAGAGGGTAATGTTTGTACAAAGAGCGGCTAGTAAATATAACTACCGACATGGAAATTATGAACGGGTTTCGAGTAAGTTCATATTCGCAGGAGGACAAGGCGCAGTTGTTACAAAAGCTGGTGTTCGCGCATTTCAAGGATGCTCGACATAATTTGCATGATGTGCATGATAGGCACGTCAGATTGCGTGTGACATGGAGTAAAGTGATTCCAAAGGAAGCAGTGGATGACTGCATAACTTCAAACAGTGGTACAGAATTAGAAGACGTAAGATAACGAAAATTCAAACAAAGCGTCAACATGACAATGCACAGCAAACTGCGGAATCGGTCCGAAAACTTGTACTGTATATGAGAAGAATAAACTTATCCCGTCGTTCAGTAAAGAATTTGTCTTCAATTCCAACCAATCAGGATTTGGAGAGAAAATGCGTATGAAAGGAACCCTGCAAATTAGAGGTAGCAAGAGAGTTGTACCAAGATCAACTAATAGCAGTGCCTTAACGCATTCATATACCATTACCCCGACTGTTAATCTGAATCGTAAATTGGCACACTGACTACAATGCACGTTATACACGCAAACATAACACTGCACAGTGAGAAAAAATTGTCTGCTCAAGACATGGAAATGCCGTGTGGCTAGGGCCTCCCGTCGGGTAGACCGTTCGCCTGGTGCAAGTCTTTCGAGTTGACGCCACTTCGGCGTCTTGCGTGTCAATGGGGATGAATTGACGATGAAAGACACACAGCACCCAGTCATCACGAGGCAGGGAAAATCCCTGGCCCCGCCGGGAATCGAACCCGGGACCCGCTGCGCGGGAAGCGGGAACGCTACCGCAAGACCACGAGCTGCGGAATCTGCTGAAGAAATGAGATCTGAAATGAACTTAACCTAATCTGATCCTGACCCTAATTTTGAAATGCTGCCAGTAGCTCCGAATGACCTTATTATCTTGACTGTAGAGTAACTGGCCCTAACAGATTTTCATGACTTACCAGTGGCAACGGACACTCAGTAACCCTCGATATGATGAAAATAAATATGAAGCGCAGCAGCAGAACGGCCAAATAAAAGAAAAGCCTTGCGAAGTGCAACACAAGGAAGTGCAGCTATTCTAAACAGATCATACCTCCTTTTTAAGCAACTGTGTTCCGTTCAGCGCAACGCGGCGATACGCATAAGCAGAAAAATAAACTTTTGTGAGGAGACAGTGATAGAATTTATATTTTCTTATTATTAAAAGGAGATGAGCCGTTTTAAAGAACTATATTCTGAATAATGAAACTCATTCTATAGCTATTACAACGGTCTTTACAAAAATTACCTATAATTAAAAACATGATTGTGCTGTGAAATTAATTATTGAATTGGTAAAGGAGCGACAAATTTATAACTTCTGAGTGCAAGCCATGTGAAATGATAGCTTTGCTTTATTATATCTGAACAACAACATAATTTATCCAAACCACTAATGAAAAGTCCTACTAAAACTTTCCATTTTCCTGACACAACGTAAATTACGTGCAAGAAAGCGGCGCAGCAATAACCGTACCTTGAAACCTTCCGTTCTCAAATTAACCTTAACCAAATAATATTTACAAAGTTGCATATCCTCTGTATTTTTATCTCTGTGCTTTGTAATCTACTTCCAAACCGCTGAGTAGCTTGACGAACACCCGAATCACTCACTATCTTCTCTTACAATGCTACAGCAACGACATTGCAAGTAGCAACGAAAGCTCACATACTGCTTTTATTCAGAACATTTGAGGTGAAATATACCGACTGTTGTAAACTTCTATTTGAAAAATATCCAGTTCACAGATATTAAGCACGACCCATCAAATTAAAGCAGAGTTTTCATTACTTATATTGAATGCCAACAATAAGCCAGAAACGTTACATATTGCCTACTATGAAGTCGACAAGGCGTTTCATAACTCTTCTCGAAATAAGCAGAATAATGACTGAGAGAAGTACTTCATGACAGTGTTATAGTGAGAGAAGCATATCACAGGGCACTGAAAGACCTTAGTCGAAATACGGCAGTTTTCCCTTAGAATAATTGATATCCTTCGGAGAGCCAACTATGTTAGAAATGTTCCACCTTCTATGCTAGGTAAGGAAGACAAGCGAAATACCTTCAGACTTCAAGAAGAGTGTAATAATCTCAATTTGAGTACTGCTAAACCGTTTTTAATAAGTCATGGTTACAATATACACTACTGGCCATTACAATTGCTACACCAAGAAGAAATGCAGATGATAAACGGGTATTCATTGAACAAATATATTATACTAGAACTGACATGTGATTACATTTTCACACAATTTGGGTGCATAGATCCTGAGAAATCAGTACCCAGACAACCACCTCTGGCCATAATAACGGCCTTGATACGCATCGGCATTGAGTCAAACAGAGCTTGGATGGCGTGCACAGGTATAGCTGCCCATGCAGCTTCAACACCATACCACAGTTCATCAAGAGTAGTGACTGGTGTATAGTGACGAGCCAGTTGCTCGGCCACAATTGACCACACGTTTTCAATTGGTGAGAGATCTGGAGAATGTGCTGGCCAGGGCACCAATCGAACATTTCCTGAATCCAGAAAGGCCCGTACAGGACCTGCAACATGTGGTCGTGCATTATCCTGCCGAAATATAGGGTTTCGCAGGGATCGACTGAATTGTAGAGCCATGGGTCGTAACACATCTGAAATGTAACGTCCACTGTTGAAAGTGCTGTCAATGCGAACAAGAGGTTACCGAGACGTGTAACCAATGGCAACCCATACCATCACGCCGGGTGACACGCCAGTATGGCGATGACAAATACACGCTTCCAACGTGCGTTCACAGCGATGTCGCCAAACACGGATGTGACCTTCATCATGCTGTAAACAGAATCTGGATTCATCCGAAAAAATGACGTTTTGCCATTCGTGTACCCAGGTTCGTCGTTGAGCACACCATCGCAGGCGCTCCTCTCTATGGTGCAGCGTAAAGGGTAACGGCAGCCATGGTCTCCGAGCTGATAGTCCATGCTGCTGAAAACGTCGTCGAATTGTTCGTGCAGATGGTTGTTGTCTTGCAAACGTCCCCATCTGTTGACTCGGGGATCGAGACGTGGCTGTACGATCTGTTACAGCCATGCGGATAAGATCCCTGTCATCTCGACTGCTAGTGATACGAGGCCGTTGGGATCCAGCACGGCGTTCCGTATTAACCTCCTGAACTAACCGATTCCATATTCTGCTAAAAGTCATTGGATCTCGACCAACGCGAGCAGCAATGTCGCGATACGATAAACCGCAATCGCGATAGGCTACAATCCGACCTTTATCAAAGTCGGGCTGCGCGGGATTAGCCGAGCGGTCTCAGGAGCTGCAGTCATGGACTGTGCGGCTGGTCCCGGCGGAGGTTCAAGTCCTCCCTTGGGCATGGGTGTATGTGTTTGTCCTTAGGATAATATAGGTTAAGTAGTGTGTAAGCTTAGGGACTGATGACCTTAGCAGTTAAGTCCCATAAGATTTCACACACATTTGAACATTTTTTTGAACATCAAAGTCGGAAACGTGATGGTACGCATTTTTCCTCCATACACGAGGCATCACAACAAAGTTTCACCAGGCAACGCCGGTCAACTGCTGTTCGTGTATGAGAAATCGGTTGGAAACTTTCCTCATGTCATCACGTTGTAGGTGTCGCCACAGGCGCCAATCTTGTGTGAATGCTCTGAAAAGCTAATCATTTGCATATCACACATCTTCTTCCTGTCGGCTAAATTTCGCATCTGTAGCACATCATCTTCGTGGTGTAGCAATATTAATGGCCAGTAGTGTACTAAAACGAATTACTTACAGAATAATGGAAACGCATGATCACGTGAGACAACACAGAGCTCTTAGTTCATCTTTGCAGACAGACTGTAAAATGATAAACAAAAATTTATAGCAATTATATATTTAGGAAAAGTGTTTGAAATTTTTGATTGCAATACAGGCAGCGAAAGGCCTTTTAAAAGTGATACAGAACTACAGATACAGAAACTGAAGAATATGTAGTGAAGGCGGTAACTGAGATGGAAGTGAGGCAAGGTTGTGTCCTATTCCTGCTTCTATTCAGCCTGAGCATTGAGCACGCATGAAAGGACCAAAAGGACAAATTTATGGTGGAAATTGAATCTCAGGGAGAAGAAATAACAACTTTGAGGTTGGGTAATGACGTTATAATTGTAACTGACTTTGCAAAGGACTTGGAAGATCAATTGACAGGAACGGACAGTGTCTTGATGAGAATTTATAGGACGAATATCAGTGAATGAAACGTAGTCGAATTAAGTCAGATGACGACGAGGGAATTTCATTCGGAAATAATACATTAAAACGAGTGGATTAATTAAGCTATTTAAGCTGTGAAATAACACGATGGCTGAAGGAGAGGGGGGGATACAAAATGCAGAGTGGCAGTAGCAAGCAAATCTCATCTGAGGAAGAGAAATCTTAATATAAATATTAAGAAGTATTGCCTGAAAGCATTTGTATAGAGTGTAGCCTTCAGCGGAAGTGCAATGTGGACGATAAACGGTTCAGACGAGAAGAGGAATGAAGCTTTTGAATTGTGACGCTTCAGAACAGTGCTGTAGACTAGGGCGGTTGGTCGGATAACTACTCAGAAGGTGCTGAATCGAACCGGTAAGAAAAGAAATATATGACATAATCTGACTAAAAGTTATGATCTATTGACAGGACACATCCTGGGACAGCAGAGAATAGTTTGGTGATGGAGAGAAGCGTGGTCGGTGACAATTGGTTCAAATGGCTCTGAGAACTATGGGACATAACAGATGAGGTCATCAGTCCCCTAGAACTTAGAACTACTTAAACCTAACTACCCTAAAGACATCACACACATCCATGCCCGAGGCAGGATTCGAACCTGCGACCGTAGCAGTCGCTCGGTTCCGGACTGAAGCGCCTAGAACCGCTCGGCCACCTCGGCCGGTCGGTGATAATTGCTAAGGGAGACAAAGGCTTGCTTACAGTAAGCAGGCTCCGGGGGGAAGCAGCCTGTAGAGAAAAAGTAGGCTGCACAAGATAGATACAGCACAGAGGGCTACTCCAAACCAGTCTTTGGACTAAAAACTAATTCATCACTCGAAGTTCACTACACATAGTATTACACGTCACACCATCTGACTAAAACCACAATCAATTATTTCTTTTACGATACTCTACACATACCACGTGTCTACTTTCATGCAGAAGACTTTTTTATTCTGTTGCAATTTTTGCAGTGATTCATATACGAAGAGCGTTCAATAAGTAACGTAACACTTTCCTTTTCTCAGCCGATTTCGGTTGAAAAAATGTGGATTTTCTTGTGGGACATAGTGGAATACAACCACTGTAGCCCCTATATTTCATGAAAATCCATATTGCAACGTTAAATGAACCCTTCAAACTGGCACTTGTAAAGGAGACGGGTTCCAAGGAGACAGCTGTCATTGAGTTGCTTTTGGTGATAAACGAGAGCAGCGCAGATTCATGTCAGCTTCCAAAATGTCTACGGAGTCCTGGCCATTAACAAAATCACGGTGAATCGTTGGGCGAGGCAAATGTCATCTTCACAATAAGTTCGCGCAAACTTGTCCGATCTTTTGCGTGCAGGCCGGGAGCACACGCCCACACTCCTACAATGTTGGAATGTGAGGACATTGTCATTCGAGGTGATCGACGGACCACTAGCAAACACCTCGCTGTACGTCTCTGTTGGTAGTGCTGAAGCACTCGTCCACCAGCTGGGGTACTCAGGGGTGTGTGCCAACTTTGTTCCTCGCCGCCAGACTGAAAACCATAAAGAGCTGTAAAGCAAAGAATTGCTTGCTCGTTACGAGGCCGATCGCGACCATTTTTTTCAAACATCTTCTGGACTCTCCTTCCCTATCCATCTAAAGCCTGGATCTCGCAGTTTCTGTTTGGCACATTGAATGATGCACTCCGCGGAACGCAGTACGCGGATGATGCACCAACACGTTGATACAACCGTTCGCTCAACGAAAGATCCGTACCCAAAGACTGGAAAGTTGCACAGATCACACCAATACTCAAGAAAGGTAATATGAGTAATCCACTCAATTACAGGCCAATATCGCTAACGTCGATATGCAGCAGGATTTTGGAACATATATTGTGTTCGAACATTATGAATTACGTCGAAGAAAACGGTCTATTGATACACGGTCAACATGGGTTTAGAAAACATCGTTCCTGTGAAAAACAACTAGCTCTGTATTCACATGAAGTGTTGAGTGCTATTGACAAGGGATTTCAGATCTATTCCGTATTTCTGGATTTCCGAAAGGCTTTTGACACTGTACCACACAACCGGCTCGTATTTAAATTGCGTGCTTATGGAATACCGTCTCAGTTATGTGACTGGATTTGTGATTTCCTATCAGAGAGGTCACAGTTCGTAGTAATTGACGGAAAGTCATCGAGTAAAACAGAAGTGATTTCTGGCGTTCCCCAAGGTAGCGTTATAGGCCCTTTGCTGTTCCTTATCTATATAAACGATTTGGGAGACAATCTGAGCAGCCGTCTTCGGTTGTTTGCAGATGACGCTGTCGTTTATCGACTAATAAAGTCATCAGAAGATCAAAACAAACCGCAAAACGATTAAGCAAAGATATCTGAATGGTGCGAAAAGTGGCAGTTGACCCTGAATAACGAAAAGTGTGAGGTCATCCACATGAGTGCTAAAAGGAACTCATTAGACTTCGGTTAGACGATAAATCAGTCTAATCTAAAAGCCGTAAATTCAACTAAATACCTAGGTATTAAAATTACGAACAACGTAAATTGAAAAGAACACACAGAAAATGTTGTGGGGAAGTCTAACCAGAGACTGCGTTTTATTGGCAGGACACTTAGAAAATGTAACAGACCTACTAAGGAAACTGCCAACACTACGCATGTCCGTCCTCTATAAGAATACTGCTGCGCGCTGTGGGATCCTTACCAGATAGGACTGACGGAGTATATCGAAATAGTACAAAGAAAGGCAGCACGTTTTGTATTATCGCGAAATATGGGAGAGAGTGTCACAGAAATGATACAGGATTTGGGCAGGAAATCGTTAAAAGAAAGGCGTTTTTCGTTGCGACGGTATCTTCTCACGAAATTCCAGTCACCAACCTTCTCTTCCGAATGTGAAAATCTTTTGTTGACACTGGCCTACATAGGGAGGAACGATCACCACGATAAAATAACGGAAGTAAGAGCTCGTACGGAAAGATATAGGTGTTCATTTTTTCCGCGCGCTATACGAGATTGGAATAATAGAGAATTGTGAAGGTGGTCCGGTGAACCCTGTGCTAGGCACTTAAATGTGATTTGCAGCGTATCCATGTAGATGTAGATGTAGATTCCAACGTTGACCATGTAACCTCCCCACAAAATTTTGAAAGGACAATAATTTCCCCACAAATAATGTAAAAGACTATAATTGAATGTTAATCGAAATAGAGCCAAACGTTGTTGAGCTCCCACAAAACATCGTTAGATTGAAATAAAAGCGACTGTACCTTCGCTACAAAAATATTGAAAAATAATGGCCCAATGTAAACTCGACACAAAAATTGAGAAATGAACATTAATTATTAAACCCACAATAATAGGGCAGCATCGCTGGCCTTAGGCCCTGTGCAGTAATTAATCTGATAAATTGACTCTGGGAGGAAAAGCATAGGAAATATTGTTTCAATTGGAATGATTCTTTTCTTAAAACGATTGCTTTGAAAACAAAATTATTATTGGGTCAATTCTTGAACAAATTAATTACAGTTAACATATGTTACATTATCAGATGTGCGCAATGCTGCTTCATTACCTTATTTAACAATATACCTCGTCCCGAACCTTGACCAGAGACCCATGTCGACGCCCGCCGACTCCTCACACACTGCTCCGAGTGAGTACAACTCGCAACTGAACTCTCGCGCAGTCAAGCGCAGACTAGCAACGATAAAAAACTCTCTGGTCAGAGATTCTGACATGCCTCGACATCGCTGGTACTGAATACATACGCGTTTCAACCAGCAGAGTGGTATCACCCGGGCATACAGCCCCCTCCCGCAGAAAGGTGGTTTACGCCGTCGCATTTAACGACGATAATGTTGGAAAATAGGGGTTCTCAGCCAAATGACTGGGGAATAATACGGTTTACTGGAATCCTGAATAAAACCAACCTGCTTTCAGAAAAAAGATTGCTGCACTACTTATTGAATGCCCCTCGTATTTTCCATCAAGACAATGCTCATCCAGGTCGTGACTATGTAAGAGATCTTTAGCGTATTGTCAAAATGTCTAAGATCTCACCCGTCTGCAGCCATCTTGTGGCATGTGACCTGTAGGGAATAGAACTGAACGTCAAGTTCGAATGTAAACTTCCGGGACTGAGCCTCATGCAAAACTTCAGGCTGTACCTTTTCCTAATCGCTTCCGGTGTCGAGTAGGTTAAATAAATGTTCTGGGCCGATGCTGTAGTTTCATTGCCCCCGGTTTTTAATCGAATATTTATTTTTCTGGGGGTGATATGTGTAACATATTTCATCTGCATAAGTCATCTTTTGTTATGCACTCAGGCGCTCCCTTTGGTTTTTTTAATACTGTAACCACTCAGAAGTGAGAGAGTTACATCTAAGCCACAAATAGGTAACAGTTCTCTTCAAAACAGGTCGAGTGAGTGTGTGTATAGCTGTCACGAGGGAGTAGACGCGTAATTTGAACACGGAGGCACAGTTTTCGGCATGCAGAAGCGGTACCGCCAGCCCGCGATCTGCTAACTTGATTATTCACATTTGCATTTAAATTAGCGCCACCAGAGAGGCACACAGCGTCAATTACCTATGCTGATCGCGCGACTTTGATGTCTGTCGCCGAACAGTGGGTTAGCTCTTCGTGGAACAACGCCGCTGTCTCAGTGTGTGGCAGCAGGCGGAGCGGTACAGCTCGCGACCCCCTCTGCCCCGTGATGAATATTAAACACTGCAGATCGGTGTGACGTTTTTCAGTACTGTACTGAGCTCGCCTTTTAACACCTTTGTTATCGAATTCTCGGCTGTCAAAACACTGAACACTGTTTCGCCTTACAGCTCCATCACGTTAAAAAGAAAGCCCAAAGCACCTTCATAAGCGACAGCTTCGTTAATTTGTGCTTAGGCTACGAATACAGTAGTCCGTATTGTTTTATAGCTGTTTCCATGCTACGCTCTAAAGCTCTCTCGTTCTCCAAGTATTACTTAAACAAAGATATCTGAAATTTCAGATTAACACTAAAGAGGGAACACAGAAATTAACTGACTCGTAATATTGACACGCAGTTACTTACAAGTCTGGTGTGACACTTAATTATACGAGATGTGTGAGAAAAGTAATGAGACTGAATTTTTGTCTACCAAAGTATTTCAGACAACAATACTGTCCCCTTCAAAGTAATTGCCTTCTGTGCCTATACAGCGACGGAGTCGTTGTTTCCCGCTTTGATAGCATGTAGGGAAGCAGCCTACTCACGCTGTAGTAAATTCACATCTGTTTCCATTCTGTGCCAGCCAGTCTGCTGTAACTAGCTCTGACGTCATAAATGTTGCGCAATACCTTAAAAATCAAGCAAATGACCTAAAACTTTTCTAGCATGTCAGAAATAATACTACATTAATGTGTGTTGAATATCAGTTCGATAACTTAAGTCATTTTCGAAATTTGGACGTTTTTCTGAAAAAATCATTGGCGCAACAGAAAAGAGCTAGAGACTTCAAAATTTATATTTAGATTCATCTTTCATAATGATTTAATAAAAATAGTACTTTGGATTTCACAAATTAAGATTTTAGTGGAAATTCATGATTTTGTGGTTTTCGTCTCAAAACTGAAGGAAGCAAGATAGATTAAGTAGGCTAATAAATAAGGCTAGGATGTTTAGATTTAAATAGGTTGGAGGTCCGCTATGACTATGAAGATGTGTAAAGTTTCTTTTGAATACCTATAAAATTATAGCGATAGCGGATCTCAAAAGGGCAAGTTCAGAGCTCATCTACTGCGTACAGTGTAATTTAATTAATTCTCTCGCCCAGAATATTTAACTTAGCCACGTCAAAATTTTACTATCAATACTTACCTGCGTGATGAATGCACGTTTAAATTAAGAGCTTCTTCGGCCATCAGCAAAAGAAGCTATAAATTATTATGTAACTTGAAGTGGTGCGTTACTAGCCCAGCGGCTAGTCGGGAGAGCCGAAAAGATCAGGCGTTCCCTTAGCCGTCCGCACCGCGGCTTTATATATAAGAACGCTGCGCGAGGAAAGAAGGCCCCAGTTCTCTCCAGACGCTGAATGACACGCCATCTGTGTCGGGAGCCGCGTCGCATCAGTGTCACTGCTACAAACAGCCTCGGGTGCCGTATTAAGTTACTAGAGATACGCGGAACCATGAAAACATTTCAAGTGAAGTGTTAATTCTGGGATGATTTTCATTATCTAGCTTCAGTTTGCGTATTGTCATATTTTCACGTGCCGTCGCGGGACAGACATTCTACCAAATATTTAGCGTGGCGTTTGATGAAGTATTTTCATCAAATTATGGCGAGCATTCTTTTTAACATTTAATTCGGACATTTATAGTTGCATCAGCGCATTAGACTCTGAACTGCTCTGTTAGTTAGGTTGTAGGGATACTTGTGTTTTTTTATCAGTGAATTTCAGAATATACTCAACTATATTGGAAAACCGGTTTTTGATTAGAAATCCCGGACAATCTCCTAATTCCTCAGAGCTATAAGCTGCAGCTATAATGATATTCTCAGATAAAGTGGGCACAAGGATCTCTAATTACTGGTTCCATGTTTTGTTAAATCACTTTCTGGGTGCCAAAAAGTAAATAGAGAGCCAGTGTTGAGAACGGCGAAAGACAGCATTAACAACATTCTAAAAGCCAGAAACTGATTCTACATGCAAGCATTTATACAGCAATTAGATTTAATTATTTTTACAAACTTAATCGCCGCCCCACATATGGTGCATCGGCCGGGAAAGCAACTAAGTGAAAGTGATTTTTAACTATTCGGATTCGCGAGTGAAATGCGACATGCAACTGAGTATAAAACAGTGAAAGTGTTACGTGTGTATGTGGACGACGCAATTGGATTAACAACGCATCTGGATTAACGGAGCTGGCACTGAGTCTAGCGGTGCTGCCGGCATCGCGAGAAGCCAGTCTCGCCGCACCGCAGTCGTCCGCTGGAGCAGCCGGCGCAGCGCCTGCAATTGCGGGCCACGCAAACACACAACAGCCGTCGGAGAGCCGTCTGCAGTTCAACGTGCCACGTCGCATCAGGAATCCTGGTACGCCGCGCCGGCAACGCCATACGTCGTGCAGAAGGAACTAAGTTAAGTGAAAAGCTGTTAAAAAATTTTACTAACCTGCACTAAAAGACTGTTGGCGATGGAACCACCAAAAGAAGCTGAGGTTAAACTTAAATCAGAACCTATGTCTGTTGAGGGAACTGTAAATCCAGACAACGGTTCAAGTGTAAATATGCATGAAAGTAGTAATGTTAAAGTGAAATATGAAGTATTGTCTCCTGACAATAGTGTGCGAAGGGGCAATGATTCAGTAATAGAGACCCCTGTAGTAAAGCGGAAAGTAGAAATTGTAAATTTATTGGACGATAGTTTCTCTGATGAATTAAAAATGAAACAGTCATCAGAGATGGTAGAGTTTAAGAAGGAGAAGTTAGATATGACTAATCAGTCAGAAGTTTCATTTAGTTTTGATGATTCTGGTGTTGGAGCTAGTTTTTCGTCACCTGAATGTGATAAAAAGCCAGCCAGTGAGCAACCCAAAGATGCTGGGGCTGTTGATCTAAATGTTATATTACAAGCAATAGCTGCCAGTCAAACAAATTTTAATATGCGGTTTGAGGCAATAGACAATAAATTAGAATCCAATAAAGCTGAATTAGAAAATTCTTTCAAGGCTAGTTGCAATAAGTTGAAAGAGGATCTTGACAGTTTGAATTATAAAATTGATTACAATCATGAGGATATTAAGAAAAAGGTTGCTCAACAGTTTCCTGAAATGTATAAAACAGTTAAATCCGAAGTTGCTGAGGTTCGCAGAGACTTCCAAATGGAAGATGCGAAGCTGGAGCACAAGTTAACAGAAAAGATCGAGGCGGAATCTGAACTGTGCTCAGATAGATTTAAAGATGTTAATATTAAAGTAAACATATGTCAAGCAGACGTAGATGCAATCAAAACTGATACTACTCATATTGTGCAAAGAGTAGATAATGTTGAAATGAAAGTAGAAAACATCAGTACTAACATTGCTAACATTGAAAGTAAAGTAGCTTCAGTAACTTCTGGTAATGGTAGTATACAACAAGTTGTAGCTGCAAACGCCGCTTTTATCGGGTGTCGGCAGTTCTTGCGGTTCGATCCAGATAAAAATATCCACCCGCTAGATTTCTGGAACGATTTTGAAGATGTGATTCCACCAACTTGGTCTGAACGAGAGAAAATCTCGTTTATTAGAAGCCATTTAGCAGGTGACGCCATGCGTTGGTCAGCTGATGTTATGTTGAAGTGTAAAACATTAGCGGAGTTTAAAACAGCTTTCATCAATGAGTATTGGTCTAGCAATAAGCAAAATGAAGTGTTGAGAGAATTTTGGAGTGGAAAACGCTTAAATGCAGGCAAGGAATCAATTAAAGAGTTTGCTAGGTCATGGATTTCACATTTGTCACATTTGGCGGAAAAGCTAAAACCAGAAATGATTATACTAGGTCTTGAAGCCAAACTGCCATGGTATTGGCAAACTAGAATTATATCAGCCCCTAGAGACAATCTGGATCGTTTCATTGAGTATTTGGAACGTGTAGAACGTGTTGCTGCCAATGAGGAGCAAGCACGTAATAACCGAAATGCCAATAACAATAATAGTAATTTTAGGAACGAGCAAAATGGCAATGTAAACATCAGAACAGTAGGTGTTCGCCATCCTAAGAGAGGTAAGAATTGGGGAAATAATTATCAGAACCAACAATGGCGTCCAAGGGATAATAATTTTGTTCCAAACAGAAATATGCATGTAAACAACAGTATGGAAAGTAATGCTGTGCCAGTCAACTATAATGAAAATAAAGGAAACAGTAGTAGGCCGAGGCAGGAAAACTAGTTCCCGTCTATGAGGACACTGGCGCTCACCAGGCGGTTACTTTTCCTATGCCAGTAGTTAAGGGAATTGGTAAGACAGATCAGAATACTCAAACTGGACATGTGGATAAAGAGTCGGTAGCACCTAAGGATACAACAGAAATATTAGATCACTCACAGTATTTGATAGATACCGTGTTAGAGACGCTTTCTAAGTGGGAAGAGAAAGAGAAGGCGCAGCAGGGTAACGATAGGGACGAGCTACAAAATACTGAATTGACAGGTGAAGAAGCAGAAGAAATTCATGCTTATGTTTACGATGAGGATGATGTGCTCTTATCTAAAGTGCCTGTGCAGAATGTGGATAATGTACTAATATATTTTAGGACAGGAGATAAGTGAGAATGTAGAGGGTAGGCTGTTGGGGGTCGATGAACCCAGTAGCTGTGACCAGTTGTCACTTGAGAAGGAAACCGACGATAATGGTGAAAGTGGTTTAGCTGTAACTGATGTTATGCCCGGTCTGGTGGCGCAGAATCGCTCAGACTACAGTAATTTGGGTCATGTTCAGCAAACTAAATGTAGTGAGGTCGTGCGGTGTTTCGATTTGAAATTAATAGACCGACTGGAAAAGGCAGCTGAAAATATAATTCAGGAAACCCCTACACACTGTGACCTAAATGTAATGAAGACAGATGTCGATCACTTTAGATGGAGACAAATCCAAAAGGAACTATTAGATGAATTTGAGGAACCACCTGAACAACCTAGAATAAGCCACCCTATAATAATAGTGAATATGTTGGGTATCAAGGTACGTTGTCTCTTAGATAGTGGAAGTGAGGTGAGTGCAGTATCTCAGTCCTTCTTTGATGCATTACCTGGTAAAGACAAGCTTACTGTAATGAGGGTATCAGGACTAAGAATAATTGGTGCTACTGGCAAGGTTTCAAAAACGGTAAAGGAAGAAGCTTTACTGCCCTTTAACATAAATGGTAATTTAATTGATCATCCATGTTTAATTGTAAACAATCTCAGTATTGAGGTTTTAATTGGCATAGATTTCTTATCGAAATATCAGAGTGTTGTTGACTTTGAAAGAAGCCAGTTAAAAATGGTCTTGCCAATAACCGGAGTAATTATAGTGCCTTTTAGTGATAAACATGTAGTAACTGATGATGAAACCTGGGAGCTGCCTATACGAGTTCTGAAAAATAGGAGGTATTGGGACGAAGGTGTTAATCTTAGTAACAGTAAGCTAAACACAGAAGAAGAAGCAATTATTGTGGACAAAATAGAAGCTAAATTGCAGGAAATCGATAATATTTCAGACAATCAAAAGGAAGAACTGAGACAGGTTCTAAAAAGGCATCATAAAGTATTTTCAGATCGACGCGGCGTGGTCAAAGGTTATGAATGAATGCTGTAGGGAGGAGGTTGTTCTGTAACCTCTACACAGTGTGGCAGCTGTGCAGTCCCAGCTGTGTGAGATCTTCTTTCCTTTTCAGGTCTCACTCACTCTTCATCTTTTCTATCCACCTAAAATTTCTAACTCTTCTTTACAGCATTAAGCTAATGAATGCTGTAGGGAGGAGGTAGTTCTGTAACCTCTACACAGTGTGGCAGCTGTGCAGTCCCAGCTGTGTGAGATCTTCTTTCCCATTTCAGGTCTCACTCATTCTTCATCTTTCCTATCCACCAAAATTTCAGCTCTTACTCTGAAATACTAAAATTTTCCGTTATGGTTATCAAGCCAGCATTAAGCTAATGAATGCTGTAGGGAGGAGATTGTTCTGTAACCTCTACACAGTGTGGCAGCTGTGCAGTCCCAGCTGTGTGAGATCTTCTTTCCTTTTCAGGTCTCACTCACTCTTCATCTTTTCTATCCACCTAAAATTTCTAACTCTTCTTTACAGCATTAAACCAATGAATGCTCTAGGGAGTAGGTTGTTCTGTAACCTCTACACAGTGTGGCAGCTGTGCAGTCCCAGCTGTGTGAGATTTTCTTTCCTTTTCAGGTCTCACTCACTCTTCATCTTTCCTATCTACAAAAATTTCGACCTCTTCTTTCCAGACATGAAAATTTTCTGTCATGGCTATCAAGCCATGAGTTATGTAACCATTCTATCTACCGATTAGTGAAGAAAAATACCTAATGTGACAAACCCAACAGTGACAAACAATAGAGAAGTATGACGTAATTAAGATACAAATGTATTTGAGTAACAATTATGTATAGTACCCTGGTAATATAACAAGTACAAAATGTTGTTTTATTGGAAATGGTCCACCAACAGTAATTTAAAAAGATATATGAATTAGTGTTCAAGCAAGATCTGAAGTGGCAGTGAAACCTGTTGTATGCTGTAGAGCTAACTAATTAATAATAAAAGAGAGTGCTTAGTGTTATGAAAAATATGCAGATAAGTTGTAAGATTAAACTCACCTGGTGTAGCAAGGAAAGGCAGCGTAATAGAATTGAGCAGTGTTTGTGGTTGAGACGTGAAGGACACGTCCCTGAAGTATTTATAAGGTTGGAGCTGGCCGTTATTTTAGTGTATTGTGTGACAGGATACACCTACACGTACTGAGGTTATGAGTTGGAGGCGTGAATGCGACCATAGGTACCCTTATGTTAGATGAGACAGAGCAGCTCATGGTGTCCTATAGGTTTAAGGAATTTAGCATTACGCTCGTCCATAATTACTTGATGCACTTTAGTGGTAGGTCTGAGAGAGACTACCTGAGGTTTCAGCGTCCGATCGAATGGAAATGGATTGCCACGTGAGCAAACTAATCAGCTGCAATACACTATGAATATGAAATAAATGTGCTATCCTATGCTTTAAATATTAATAGAGTGAGTGTTAAATAAGTACATACACTAGCAAAATGAATAGATAACATACTGACAGACGTGAAACATTATTTTAGCTCAGCATAAATACACTTCAAAGTAAGTAAGTACCTAATTGCAGATGTGGAACTGACAACAGCAGAGGACCAATAAGTGGATTTATTAGTCAACTAAACGTAGTGTGTTTTGAACACTCACAACTGTACTATTACCAAAAGTTACTCACATGCACAAAGAAGCTGAGAAAACAACCACTAATCATACTCATACTATCTCTAAGAATAAGGTAATCAAAGATGAATCAGTTAAGTGCTTAAAATACAAATGTATCAGGAATGTACCGAGCATTGGTTCAGTGTTCCGGACCAGAAATAATAAATTCAGATTAAATATGATTTATGATTGTATGCCTTAGGAGCATAGATTTTCTCTGGTACGTGACTAACGGCGTTTTGAGCCATTTGTTTACCGATTTTATGACAGTTAAGTAACCGTAAGAGTAGAATTGAGAAAGGTTCTGTTAACTTTGTTCCAGCAACATACTGAAGGATAAAATGTATATATCCCCATTTCATTGTGACCCACCCTTAGATAATAAGTGAACAGAGTCTGAGGCACTCTTTTTGTTTGTTCTACAGGACAAACCAGATAATGCCAGCCTGGTAGCTGCGTGAAAGCGTGGAGTGACTAGGACACAACTCACAGTGACCCCTCCCCTTTCCCCCATGTAATTTAGAGAGAACGTGAAGGACGCACACCATAGCAACTTCCCCTCCTCTACCCTTGTGAATGGAAGTGTAGGACGCCAGCCAAAGCGGCTACAACCACGTGTGTAAAAATTATTTGTGAAATTTTCTTTCAGGTTTAGTAAAGACTGCTAAGAGATAATCATCTGTTTATGTATCATGTTATTTTCTTTGAATTTGTGTATGTAAAAATGTATTTAATGTATTTAATGGATCTAAGATAATATTTCAATTTGTATGTGTTTGTTTGTCTAAGGCAATATGTATGCCAAAATATTTCATTGGCTTTGCTTAAAACTTTGAGTAATGACATTGTTTAAAAGGCAGTGAACATGCCCACAATTTAAATAATTAATGTAGGTAATCAGTTTTCTTTAATGTTTCTACAGGTTTATATTTCAATTTTGAATTTTCATAGAGAGTTAAACTGTACTCTTGCTTCCCTTTTTGTAATTAAATTTTTTCTTTTTCATTCATTAACATTCATAAACAAAAAAAAATTTAAGTAGAGGGTGATGTAGGGAAGCAGCCTACTCACGCTGTAGTAAATTCACATCTGTTTCCATTCTGTGCCAGCCAGTCTGCTGTAACTAGCTCTGACGTCATAAATGTTGCGCAATACCTTAAAAATCAAGCAAATGACCTAAAACTTTTCTAGCATGTCAGATATAATACTACATTAATGTGTGTTGAATATCAGTTCGATAACTTAAGTCATTTTCGAAATTTGGACGTTTTTCTGAAAAAATCATTGGCGCAACGGAAAAGAGCTAGAGACTTCAAAATTTATATTTAGATTCATCATTCATAATGATTTAATAAAAATAGTACTTTGGATTTCACAAATTAAGATTTTAGTGGAAATTCATGATTTTGTGGTTTTCGTCTTAAAACTGAAGGAAGCAAGATAGATTAAGTAGGCTAATAAATAAGGCTAGGATGTTTAGATTTAAATAGGTTGGAGGTCCGCTATGACTATGAAGATGTGTAAAGTTTCTTTTGAATACCTATAAAATTATAGCGATAGCGGATCTCAAAAGGGCAAGTTCAGAGCTCATCTACTGCGTACAGTGTAATTTAATTAATTCTCTCGCCCAGAATATTTAACTTAGCCACGTCAAAATTTTATTATCAATACTTACCTGCATGCTGAATGCACGTTTAAATTAAGAGCTTCTTCGGCCATCAGCAAAAGAAGCTATAAATTATTATGTAACTTGAAGTGGAGCGTTACTAGCCCAGCGGCTAGTCGGGAGAGCCGAAAAGATCAGGCGTTCCCTTAGCCGTCCGCACCGCGGCTTTATATATAAGAACGCTGCGCGAGGAAAGAAGGCCCCAGTTCTCTCCAGACGCTGAATGACACGCCATCTGTGTCGGGAGCCGCGTCGCATCAGTGTCACTGCTACAAACAGCCTCGGGTGCCGTATTAAGTTACTAGAGATACGCGGAACCATGAAAACATTTCAAGTGAAGTGTTAATTCTGGGATGATTTTCATTATCTAGCTTCAGTTTGCGTATTGTCATATTTTCACGTGCCGTCGCGGGACAGACATTCTACCAAATATTTAGCGTGGCGTTTGATGAAGTATTTTCATCAAATTATGGCGAGCGTTTTTTTTAAAATTAAATTCGGACATTTATAGTTGCATCAGCGCATTAGACTCTGAACTGCTCTGTTAGTTAGGTTGTAGGGATACTTGTGTTTTTTTATCAGTGAATTTCAGAATATACTCAACTATATTGGAAAACCGGTTTTTGATTAGAAATCCCGGACAATCTCCTAATTCCTCAGAGCTATAAGCTGCAGCTATAATGATATTCTCAGATAAAGTGGGCGCTAGGATCTCTAATTACTGGTTCCATGTTTTGTTAAATCACTTTCTGGGTGCCAAAAAGTAAATAGAGAGCCAGTGTTGAGAACGGCGAAAGACAGCATTAACAACATTCTAAAAGCCAGAAACTGATTCTACATGCAAGCATTTATACAGCAATTAGATTTAATTATTTTTACAAACTTAATCGCCGCCCCACAAGCAGACTGAAAGGCTTCAGTTGGTAGGCCTTTTAACATGCAGGTCATACTCTTTTGATTTTTCTATGTTTACATCTACATCTGCATGGTTACCCTGCAATTCACACTTAAGTGCCTGGCAGAGGGCTCATCGAACCATTTTCATACTATTTCTCTACCATTTCACTCTCGAATGGCGTGTGGGAAAATGGAACACCTAAATCTTTCCGTTCGAGCTCTGATTTCCCTTATTTTATTATGATGATCATTTCTCCCTACGTAGGTGGGTGCCAACAAAATATTTTCGCATTCGTAAGAGAAAGTTGGTGATTGAAATTTCGTAAATAGATCTCGTCGCAAAGAAAACCGCCTTTGTTTCTGTGGTGTCACCGCAAGACACCACACTTGCTAGGTGGTAGCTTAAATCCATTTAGTACATGTCGGACCCGCGTGGCGCCACTGTGTGATCGCAGACCTAGCGCCACCACAAGGCAGGTCTCGAGAGACGATATAGCACTCGCCCCAGTAGTACGAGGAGATTGCTAGCGACCATACGGACGAAGCCTTCCTCTCATTTGCCGAGAGCCAGTTAGAATAGCCTGCTAAGTCCATGGCTACGACCTAGCAAGGCGCCATTAGCCTTACCTACTTTGAGAGTTATAGTATAAATGTCTCAAGAAGAATGCTGTAGTCATCAACTAATAAAGTTAAGTATAAAGCAGTTACGTACTTTTCTTGCTACCATTCAATAGTTATCCTGTTCCAGAATTGACGCCCGTCAGCGTGTGTGTGTACGCGTGCCTTCCTTTCTTTCGGCTACCCGTCACTGTGGACTGGCTGCCTTGTCAGTCCACTTCATTGGCGACGAGTCTACAAAGGATCTTGTGTTTTGCTTTGCCCTAATTTATTTGTGTCATGGCTTCGCCGGATGTACTGTCCGAATTTTATCGCTTGCAGCATCAGCGGACGCAGGCGTTATTGGATGCCCTTGGACAGCTCGTCCAGGGTCAACGTGCGCTGCACACCGATGCGGCCGCCGCCGCTTCACCGCTACCGCAGCCACAACCTGCCGTTGCACCGCCTTTTAGGCACTATACCCGAACCAAGAGACCTGGCAAGAGTGGTCCCGCCAGTTTGCCTTCCACCTCGCTGCCTACAGAATTCAAGGTAATGAGCGGCAGCCGTTTTTGCTTTCTTGTGTCGGTGTGTCCACCTACGTGTGATAGTGAAATTGTTTCCCCGACGAGACGTAGCAACTCTGTCCTATGAGGAAATTTTGTCTGCATTAGATGTCTATTTCAAAGAAACAGTTAATGTGGTTGCAAAACGGTATACGTTTTTTCGTACAAAACGTACGGCCGGTCAAACTAATAGGGAGTGGGTAGCAACATTGCAAGGACTTACTAGGGACTGTGCCTTTGAATGTGACTGTGGTCTTTCTTATTCAGATACAATGGTGCGTGATGCAATTGCACAGAACGTTTCTGATGTTCGCATACGGGAGCAAATTTTGAAACTAGTTAATCCCTCCCTTCAACAAGTGATAGACATATTGGATAGACAGGACACACTTGACTGTGCTCAGGAATCTTTTGAAACTTCGCCAGCTGTGTGTAACATTAACCGGCCCGCCGGGCGCTCTCGAGCTGCGCGACCCGGTCAACTGCCCTCGCATACGTCCGCACAGCTGCCGCCGCGCGCTCAGCCAGGTGTGCCGCGCCAGCACACAAATGCAGTGAAATCATGCCCGCGGTGTGCTACTAGACATTCGCGTGAACATTGCCCGTCACGCCAAGCTATTTGCTTTTTCTGCAATAAGAAAGGACATGTTCAAAGTGTTTGCCAGAAAAAGCTCCGTTCAGACAATCACAACCATTCCAGGCCCTTTGCTTCGCGCCGGAATCGAACCAAGGACACTCAGGCTCGTGGACCTTCGCCCATGGACATTCATGTCGTTAATTCCGCTTCGTCCAGTGACACTTTCTCTAACAGTGACTGTGTTCGTCCCACAAAAAGAGTGCGTCAACGCCGCCGGAAATCCCGTCCATTAGCAAGTAATTCTGTACCAGTGTCTGTTCCAATTGCACAAAACAGTCGCTCTTGTCGTCAGCGGAACAATAAACTTTTTGTGGACTTAGACTTTGAAGGCAAAGTGATACCATTCCAGCTCGATACCGGAGCTGCAGTTTCATTGCTCAATCACGACACGTACAAACAACTGGGCGCCCCTCCGTTGCGTGCCGCAAATGTTAAGTTACATAGTTATTCAGGACAGACAATACCTGTGTTAGGACAGTGCACTCTTTTTGCAACATACAAGGGACAAACAAAACTGGTGTCATTTTACGTTCTTCGTTCTTCTACGGCAGTGAACTTGTTTGGCTTAGATTTATTTCAGTTGTTTAACATGTCTATTGTAAATCAGGACCTCTCAGTGAAGCAGACTGTGCCTTCAGACAGTGTTTCTCGCTTATGTGACGACTTTGCAGACATTTTTGCACCAGGCTTAGGTTGCGCTAAAAACTATGAAGCACATTTGGAACTGAAAGTAAACGCGCAACCGAAATTTTTCAGAGCGCGCAATGTTCCTCATGCATTGCGTCATGAGGTCGCAAGAACATTCCACGATTTAGAATCACAAGGTGTGAGTGAATGTGCGCAATGCCAATTCTCTTTCAGCTCCGCTTCATCGCGTACGCCGTACAGGTGTTCCGTTCGTCTGGACGACGGAATGCGAACGCGCCTTTCGCCAGCTGAAATCGGCGTTGCTTTCTAATACGTGCCTTACGCCATTCGATCCCCAGAAACCCCTTTTGTTGATGGTAGATGCATCGGATTTCGGGATCGGTGCTGTGCTTGCGCACAAAGTTGGCTCCCATGATCGCCCTATTGCCTTTGCGTCCAAATTGCTCTCGTCTGCGCAAAGAAATTATTCACAGATAGAGAAAGAAGCTTTGGCTCTTGTGTTTGGTGTTACTAAGTTCCATGATTTCTTGTATGGTCGTCACTTCACCATCATCACAGACCACAAACCTTTGACATCGCTTTTTCATCCGACCAAGCCTGTACCTCCACGTACAGCGCAGAAATTCATTCGCTGGTCTATTTTCCTCTCGCAGTACCGCTACGATATCTTGTATCGGTCCACTGCTAAGCACGGAAACGCCGATGCGTTGTCCCGTTTGCCTGTTGCTGAGGATAAAGCATTCGATTCTTCCGAACTTGCTTGCATGTTCATTGATTCGGAAACCGATGAAGTGGTCGAATCGTTTCCGATTGATTTTCGTCGTGTAGCTACAGCCACAGCTGCTGACCCTGTCCTTGCTACTGTTTTGCGTTTTGTTGCTACGCAATGGCCTTTGTCAAAGTCTCGGATCGAGGATCCGTTGGTTCGCCGATTTTTTGCTCACAAGGAGAGACTTTTTGTTCGACGTGGTGTTTTGTTGTTGCGTTCTGATAATGATCAGTCCAGAGTCGTGATCCCACGTTCGTTACAGTCCTCTGTTTTACGGCTTCTCCACCAAGGACATTGGGGTATAGTGCGAACGAAACAACTTGCTCGTCAGCACTGTACTTGGTTCGGAATCGATGCTGCGATTACGAATATGTGTTCGTCTTGCATGGCGTGTGCCGAACAACAATCCGCACCGCCGCGGAAAGTCTTTGCATGGCCAAAAGCCACTTCCCCTTGGCAATGCTTGCACATTGATTTTGCTGGTCCATTCTGGAATGCTCGATGGTTGGTTCTGGTCGATGCCTTCAGTAATTTTCCTTTTGTTGTCCGGATGTCTTCCACGACGTCCTTCGCCACCATCCAAGCGTTGTCTGCTATCTTTTGCATTGAAGGTCTTCCGCAGACTATTGTTTCCGACAATGGCCCACAATTCATGTCCGCAGAATTTCAGTCATTCTGCCAGGCCAATGGTATTCAACATCTGACATCCGCGCCGTTTTCGCCTCAGTCCAACGGTGCCGCTGAACGATTGGTCCGGACTTTCAAGTCACAGATGTTGGAATTGAAAGAGTCGCATTCTCGGGAGGACGCATTGTTGCTCTTTTTGTCTTCGTATCGCTCTCAGCCCCGAGATGGTCGCTCGCCGGCTGAGTTGCTCCACGGTCGTCCTCATCGCACCTTGATGTCTTTGCTGCATCCGCCGCATCAGGTTCCTGTGCAGCGGCAGACTCCTGCTTTTGCTCCAGGCGACGTTGTATTTTATCGCAACTATCGCGGTTCATGGCGTTGGCTCGCAGGGCGCATTCTTCGCTGCCTCGGCCGCGCGATGTATTTGGTTTTGGGGGCCTCTGGTGAGGTGAGTCGGCATCTCAATCAGCTGCGCCTCTGTCGTCGCACGGGTTCTGCCGCTCCCCGTCTGCTTTCAGCAACGGTGCCGTCCGATCAGCGCCCTGGGGTCCCATCTACTGGCTCGCCTCATCCCCAGGTGTTACCGACGATGCCTTCCCATTTGCCCCATTGCGACGCGCCGCCGCAGCCGCAGCCGCAGCCGCCGCCGCCGCCGCCGCCGCCGCCGCCTGTTCTCCCGCCGGCGCCGCCCGCATTCGACGCTTCGCTGCAGCCGCCAAGCGCCTCCCAGGGTCACGCGCCGCCGATCGCTTCCCGTGACCAGCTGTCCTCCGCCATGGAACTCCCGACCGCTCCGGACCACATGACGTCATCGCGCGTCGGCTACCCCGACGCAATGGAGTTCGACACTTCGGCCCCTCATGTTTCTTTACGGGCGCATACACCGCATGTTGACGTGCACCCTGGACTAGCTTTTCAGGCGTTTCCTAGCTCCCCTCGGACCGAATGGCCGGGTGCGGGTGGCACAGCCTCGCCTGTTGTTAGGCTCCCCACCTCATCGCATACGTCAACATGGGGTCCTCCCCACGGCGGGCGGAAGCCTTATCTCACGACCGTTCGCCGATTTGCGGGGGAGGAATGTGGTGTCACCGCAAGACACCACACTTGCTAGGTGGTAGCTTAAATCGGCCGCGCTCCATTTAGTACATGTCGGACCCGCGTGTCGCCACTGTGTGATCGCAGACCTAGCGCCACCACAAGGAAGGTCTCGAGAGACGATATAGCACTCGCCCCAGTTGTACGAGGAGATTGCTAGCGACCATACGGAAGAAGCCTTCCTCTCATTTGCCGAGAGCCAGTTAGAATAGCCTTCTGCTAAGTCCATGGCTACGACCTAGCAAGGCGCCATTAGCCTTACTACTTTGAGAGTTATAGTATAAATGTCTCAAGAAGAATGCTGTAGTCATCAACTAATAAAGTTAAGTATAAAGCAGTTACGTACTTTTCTTGCTACCATTCAATAGTTATCCTGTTCCAGAGTTGACGCCCGTCGGCGTGTGTGTGTACGCGTGCCTTCCTTTCTTTCGGCTACCCGTCACTGTGGACTGGCTGCCTTGTCAGTCCACTTCAGTTTCAGTGACTGCCACCCCAACTTGCGTATCATATCAGTGACACATTCACCCCTAATGCGTGATAACACGAAACGAGCTGCCTTTTTTGCACTTTTTTGATGTCCTCCGTCAATCCTACCCGGTAAGGATCCCACACCGCGCAGCAATATTCCAGCAGAGGACGGGCAAGTGCAATGTAGGCTGTCTCTTTAGTGGGTTTGTCGCATCTTCAAAGTGTTCTGCCAACAATGCGCAGTCTTTGTTTCGCCTTCCCCACAATATTATCTATGTGGTCTTTCCAATTTAAGTTGTTCGTAATTGTAATTCCTGGGTATTTAGTCGAATTGACAGCCCTTAGGTTTGTGCAATTTAAAGTATACCCAAAATTTACCGGATTTCTTTCAGTACCCATGTGGGTGACCTCGCACTTTTCTTTGTTTAGTTCCCATTGCTACTTTTCGCACCATACAGAAATTCTCTGTAGATCATTTTGTAATTGAAATTGATCGTCTGATGATTTTACTACACGGTAAATTACAGCGTCATCTGCAAACAATCTAAGGGGGCTTCTCAGATTATCACCCACATCATTTATGTAAATCGGGATCAGCAGAGGGCCTATGACACTACCTTGCGGAACGCCAGATACCACTTATGTTCTACTCGATGATCACTACGAACTGTGACCTCTCTGAGAGGAAATCTCGAATCCAATCACACAACTAAGACGATACTCCATATGCACGCCATTTGATTATTAGTCGCTTGTGAAGAACGGTATCAAATGCCTTCTGGAAATCTAGGAATATTGAATCGATCTGGGATCCCTTGTCTACAGTACTCATTACTTCATGGGAATAAAGAGCTAGCTGCGTTGCACAAGAACGATATTTTTTGAATCCGTGTTGGTTATGTGTCAATAAGTCATTTTCTTCAAGGTGATTCATAATGTTCGAGTACAGTATATGCTCCAAAATCCGACTGCAAATTGAGGTCAGCGATATGGGTCTGTAATTCAATTGGTTACTCATATTTCATTTCTTGAATATTGGTGTGACCTGTGCTACTTTCCAGTCTTCAGGAGCAGACCTTTCGTCAAATAAGCGGTCGTATATGATTGGTAAGAAAGGCGCTATTGTATCTGCATTCTCTGAAAGAAACCTGATTGATATACCATTTGGACCGAAACACTTGCCTTTCGTAAGTGATTTGAGTTGTTTCGCAACACCTAAGATATCTACTTTTATGTCACTCATGATAGCAGTTGTCCTGGTTTCGAATTCTGGAATATTTACTTCGTCTTTTTTCGTAAAGGGATTATGAAAGAGCCTCAAAATTGGGACCCTTCAAGAGAGATCAGGTGAATAGGAGGTTACGCAACAACAGAAACGTCTTTTGAGGTCAAAAATTCTGTGGTGGAAGAGGCCGTGTGACTTGGGGCGTTGTCATGATGAAGCATCTGCTTGTCTGCAATGGCCAGTCTCACTCGATTCACCTATTTCCTGATCATTTAAAAGACATCTTTGTAAAACACCTGGCTGACTGTTTGGAGATCTGCTCTCACAAGAGCACGCACACCTTCGACATTTTCGACGGTTTTTGAAGTTGAAGCTGTCCCTAAACTAGGTTAATCTTCAACGTGTTCTCGGCCTTCCGCAAATGATTTGTGCCAGACAAAAACGTGTGTTCTTGATAAGCAGTATTCCCCATAGGCCTCTTTCAACTTTCCAAAGATCACACTCGCAGTATCACCATGTTTAACACAAAATTTGGTGGCATACCATTGTTCTAAATTCCGCTGTTCCAACTTCGTAATAGGCGACAAAAACTCAACTGCACTGATGGCTGTACGGAGCTGGAACTCGGACTGATGTCGGGAAGGTATGAACACACCGATCTACAGAAGTAGAATAACACACCGATCTACAGAAGTAGAATAACACAGAGTTGCCACATCGCTCGCTGTGTTGTCAGTCTCTTTACTTTTCTCACACAGCTCGTACATCATTTACAAAGCAATTATCTGCATTATACACGTAAATAAATCAGTACGTACTACCGAAACTAACAGTGTTCTACTTATTCCCAGCCCGTATCTCGTGGTCGTGCGGTAGCGTTCTCGCTTCCCACGCCCGGGTTCCCGGGTTCGATTCCCGGCGGGGTCAGGGATTTTCTCTGCCTCGTGATGGCTGAGTGTTGTGTGATGTCCTTAGGTTAGTTAGGTTTAAGTAGTTATAAGTTCTAGGGGACTGATGACCATAGATGTTAAGTCCCATAGTGCTCAGAGCCAACTTATTCCCATAAACATATCAATAGTTAATAGGAGCTTGAAACGGTAATGCGACATGTCACGTGGCTTGATGAACCAATGAATTCATGACCATAAATTCATCTTCCTCAGTCAATATTAACCCAATGAAACATTTATGAGATCCTGTCCACACCCGTGTACTGAACTTAACATCAACTACATAAGAACAATTACACTGAGATGACAAAAGTCGTGAGGATAAGTACACACACACAAGGGGGTAGTACCATACACATGAGGTATAAAATGGCAGTGCATTCGCAGAGCTGTCCTTTACACTCAAATAATTCGTGTGAAACAGTGTCCGACTTGATTATGGCCGCACGACGCGAATTACCGGACTTTGAACGCGGAATAGTAGTTAGAATTAGACGGATGGGACATTCCATTTCGGAAATCCTTAGGGAGTTTATTATTCCGAGATCCACAGTGTCAAGAGTACGCCGAGAATACCAGATTTCAGGCATCACCCCTCACCACGTACAAAGAAGTGACCGACGGCCTTCACTTCGCCGAGAGCAGCGACGTCTGGAGAGAATTGTGAGTGCTAACAGACAAGCAAGACTGCGTGAAATAACCGCAGAAATAAATGCGGGATTATATGAACGTATCCGTTAGTCCGTGTGGCGAAATCTGGCGTTAATGGGCTATGGCAGCAGAAGACCAAAGCGAGAGCCTTTGTTTACAGCACGACATCGACTGCAGCGCCTCTCCTGCACTCGTCACCATATCGGTTGGACCCTAGACGACTGAAAAACCATGGTCTGGTCGGATGAGTCCCGATTTCGGTTGGTGAGAGCTGATGCTAAGGTTCGAGTGCGTCGCAGACCTCACGAAGCCATGGATCCAAATTGTCAACAAGGCACTGTGCAAGCTCGTGGTGGCTTGATAATGGTGGTGAACTCTTTGTTTTCATTGAACGGACTGTGCCCTCTGGTCCAACTGGACGGATCATTGCCTGCAAACTGTTATGTTCGGCTATTTGGAAACTATTTGCAGCCATTCATCCATTCGTGGCCTTCATGTTCCCAAACATCGCTGGAGTTTTTACGGATTCTGACAGTTCGAGAGAGTGATTTGGTCCTCCCCCCTCCCCCCCCCCCCCTCCTCATCTCCCAATCACCGAACATGACTCCCATCGTGCATTTATGGGATGGAAACGAGAAGTCAATTCATGGACAAAATCCTCCAATGACAACACTTTCGCAATTATGGGCGGCTGTAGAGGCAGCATTGTCAGTATTTCTGCAGGGGACTTCCAACGGATTGTTGAGTCCGTGCCACGTCGAGCTGATACACTTCGCCATGCAAAAGGAGGTCCGAACCGATATTATGATGTATCCCATAACTTCCGTGTCCGCAGTATGTTGTGAGTCGCAGTATAAGAGGAGGATATCTCTCCAGAAAAAGTTCCAACACCTCGTTGAGTTCCTGCCTGGACTTGTTGCTGGAGTTTTGAGAACTCGTGGCAGAGTTGTTTGTTATTAATAAATGGCTCTGAGCACTATGAGACTTAACTTCTGAGGTGATCAGTCCCCTAGAACTTAGAACTACTTAAACCTAACCACTTTCAATAAGTTAAAGAGTTACGTGCTCTTGCCAAAAGTCATGAGAAGACAAGGGATGTGATATTAATAACAAAACCGGACTGAGTGGCCGAGCGGTTCTAGGCGCTTCGGTCTGGGACCGAGCGACCGCTACGGTCGCAGGTTCGAATCCTGCCTCGGGCATGGATGCTTGTGATGTCCTTAGGTTAGTTAGGTTTAAGTGACGACCTCAGATGTTAAGTCCCATAGTGCTCAGAGCCATTTCAACCATTTGAACCCGATAGGCAACGAGCGACCTGTTGTCTTTCAAACGCACACCAACAGAAAGAGCTACACTCGAAATCTTATCGTGATTTCTCATAGAGTTACACCATATCTTGACCGTAATTCGTCCGGCGGATAGAGACGCGCATAGTGGCACTTGCTGCAGTTTGGGTCAAGACGGCTATTTTCATCTTTTCCCCTTCTCCTCCTTCATAAACAACTGCCGAAAAACGAAACTACGCTTTACCCAGGCTCATCATGCTCGAAGCGTCGAACGCGCAAACCACCTAAATGACTCAGTAGAACGACGTGCTGCAGGATGGGAGCCACACAGAACTTCAGCAACTACAGAAGGTGCACGTTCAGTATGGTAATGCACTACTCCAGCATTGACATAATGTGGTCAAGTTTGGAGGCAGTGGCCCCTAACTTCCCGTCTTCGGCACTTCAGCTGCGGAGCTGTCAATCATTGTTGTGGGAGGGGGGTGGAAGGGGGGGGGGGTACCACCACAGTGTAGTTCAAACGGCTGTTGAGCAACCTAAGTTCAGCATGGCTGTTGTATATGGCTCGACGACTTGTTGTTCGTGGTTGGGCGGAAAGGGTAGTGCGCCACTTTGATATCTGTGTCTATTTCAAATTCTTATAAATATTTGTATCCACTAACTTCTGCAACGAAACAATGTATTCTTGTAAGTCCTCACGCCTAATAATTTTGCTAACTCTGTCAGCTTCGTTAACTGTGTAAGCAGTCGGGTAAAATATTAGGAACTGGATATCGCACAAAACAGTGAAACGCTGTAATTCGTAGCAGGGATAAAGCCATTCTCAACATTAAATAAAAGTTAAACGCAATTGAAATCGGAACAATTACGTGATACGGCACTAAGTAGAGCCAAAAAAGGGATATCACTTGTTATTGGCAGACGACTGCACCTAACCAATAGGGCGAACTGCATGTGATTGATAGCGTCATCCTTTTGAAGAAATGTGACCCTTCCCATTCATAGCGTAACTAAAGGGAAATATTTACTTTTTGGACGATCAGAGTCCGCAGCTCGTGGTCGTGCGGTAGCGTTCTCGCTTCCCACGCCCGGGTTCCCGGGTTCGATTCCCAGCGGGTTCAGGGATTTTCTCTGCCTCGTGATGGCTGGGTGTTGTGTGATGTCCTTAGGTTAGTTAGGTTGAAGTAGTTCTAAGTTCTAGGGGACTGATGACCATAGATGTTAATTCCCATAGTGCTCAGAGCCATTTTTTGGACGCTCAGACTAAAGCATTACATATCTCGTTTGACATCTCAGCGTCTACGGTAGTTCTAGGGTATTTCCGTGAAAATAAAAGTGCGATGGGGCAAATCAGAATTATCACTTAATAGACAACAAACAAATGTAGCACTGCAGAATCGGCCCCGATATGGCTATTGTAATGAGAAGATCCCTTTTCTATACTGAACAACAGTATGATATTTTAATGGCAAAGACCTGAGATTTGTAAAATTTTTCCTATTATTTTTATATTTAAACACAAGTGAACCGAAACAAGTCGCGCTTAGTTAAAGCACTTGGAATTATATTCCGGGAAAATCGGGTGGGGTTGGAGGGGTAGGGAGACGAGAGTTTGAAAATACCGTCGCGGCCATCGAGATTACATTTCCCGTCATTTCATTAAATTGCCTTGAAGTTCAATTTTAAAAACCATAGCTGATATAATTTCAGGCTCCGTCCTACACCACGCAGAGGTTATGCTCCATTTGTACTGACTTGGCCGTTGACGTGACCTGAATCCGTAATCTCCTTCCTTTTCCGTAGTGCTTTTGGATTCTTCGTATGTGATCTGGCGTCAAAGACCATAAATAACGTTATAAAAATTCTGTGTGCGGTTTGCCCTGGATAGAGGTATATTTAACGCACTGGTTACGTCCCGTGAGAGGGAGGTGGGTGAAGGACTAAAATCATCGTTTAATCAAATTGAAATTTTATTATTTCAACTGTTCTGCACGCTTTACTCCTGGAACCTATCAGCGAAATGTTGGAGAGGGCAGGTGACCTTTCATTCAGCGCATTGTCACTACATTGTACTCGTATTATACTTCCCTAATCGTGCAAATGTTAAAATAAACTACCTGTTTAAAACATTTGGACACCCTTATGTTGGGCAGAACTGCCTGCTAAACTCTACAAACTGCGACATTGTCGTGAATAAAACAGTGACCTGAATACAGAATAAATTTCCTTTACTTTACGTCTATGGTCCCAAATTTTTTTGTGAACAGATTACCGGTTTCGGTCTATAATGACCATCTTCAGATCTGTTTTATAAAAACAATGTCCTAACGTACTGCAGCCATTGTGGCATCGTCAAATGTTAAACGAAAAATCAGGACCAGCATCGTCAAATATATGCTGGTGCTAATTTTGGATTTAACATTTGACGATGCCACTACGGCTGCAGTACGTTAGGATATTGTTTTGTATAACACAGATCTGAAGATGGTCATTATAGACCGAAACCAGTAATCTATTGACAAAATGTTTGTGACCATAGACGTAAAGTAAAGGAAATTTATGCCCGCTAAATGTCACGAGTCGTGGACCCGCCATTATAAAAATGCGCGAGGAGTATTGTGTTGACATGGGCGAAGTAATAACAAGCAGAATGGGTCGGTCATGGGAGAATGACTTCGACAAGGGATCATTCACTGGATTCACCTGTGTAAGAAATCCACCATGGAAAAATGGCTCTGAGCACTATGGGACTTAACATCTGTGGTCATCAGTCCCCTAGAACTTAGAACTACCTAAACCTAACTAACCTAAGGACATTACACACATCCATGCCCGAGGAAGGATTCGAACCTGCGACCGTAGCAATCGCGCGGCTCCGGACTGAGCGCCTAGAACCGCTAGACCATCGCCGCCGGCCACCATGGACATATCCACCCTTGTGAAGCTGAACCAGGTCGACTGCTGGTGACGTGATTGTGGAGACGCGAAGAAACTATCACAGCTAAACCAAGATCATACAGACGTGATGTACTCACTGCAGAGACCGTTAAGATGGTGAATGTAAAAGGTCGCATGAAATTAGCGGTAGAAATCACTCGTGAATTCCACAGTGATACTGGCAGTCCAGTTAGCACAATAACTGTGCGTAATGAGTTAATAAGAATGAGTTAAATGGTCGAACAGCTCCTCATAAACCAGGGACTTCTGTCGTCAATCACAAGCGACACTTGAGCTGGGGAAAAGAGCGACGCTACTGGGCAGTCGATGACTGAAAACGAGTGATGTGGAGTGATGAATCATGCTACAGCCCGCGGCTGTCTGATGGAAGGACCTGGGTCTGACAATGATTAGGATGTGGTCCTCTTGTTGCGCGTAAGAAAACGCTAGATGTAGAAGATGAACAATTTTACAGGACTGCGTACTACATACGGTAGAGGAGCAGTTACGACGTCGACGACTGTCTGCATCAACATGAGAATGCACCCTGTCATAAAGCAGCATCTGTAATTCAGTTGTTTGAGGAAGAAAACGTACCTGAAACGGACTGACATTCCCAGAGTCCCGAACTGAGCCCAGTGGTAAATAGCTACCTTTTATGGTTTCGGCTCTTGAGGAAGATTGGGCTGCCACTCCTCCACAGACATTCAGACAGTTCACTGACAAAGTCCCCAGTAGAGTTCAAGCCGCCATAAAGGCGAGCGGTGGGCACAGTCCATATTACTGTTCACTAATAGGTGTCCAGATATTTTTGATCAGGTACTGTGTGAGGCAATACTGACACTACGACTCATCTTAGAAGAAAGATTAAGGAAAGGCAAACCTACGTTTCTAGCATTTGTAGACTTAGAGAAAGCTTTTGACAATGTTGACTGGAATACTCTCTTTCAAATTGTAAAGGTGGCAGGGGTAAAATACAGGGAGCGAAAGGCTATTTACAATTTGTACAGAAACCAGATGGCAGTTATAAGAGTCGAGGGACATGAAAGGGAAGCAGTGGTTGGGAAGGGAGTAAGACAGGGTTGTAGCCTCTCCCCGATGTTATTCAATCTGTATATTGAGCAAGCAGTAAAGGAAACAAAAGAAAAATTCGGAGTAGGTATTGAAATCCATGGAGAAGAAATAAAAATTTTGAGATTCGCTGATGACATTGTAATTCTGTCAGAGACAGCAAAGGACTTGGAAGAGCAGTTGAACGGAATGGATAGTGTCTTGAAGGGAGGATATAAGATGAACATCAACAAAAGCAAAACGAGGATAATGGAATGTAGTCGAATTAAGTCTGGTGATGTTGAGGGTATTAGATTAGGAAATGAGACACTTAAAGTAGTAAAGGAGTTTTGCTATTTGGGGAGCAAAATAACTGATGATGGTCGACGTAGAGAGGATATAAATGTCGACTGGCAATGGCCAGGAAAGCGTTTCTGAAGAAGAGAAATTTGTTAACATCGAGTATAGATTTAAGTGTCAGGAAGTCATTTCTGAAAGTATTCGTATGGAGTGTAGCCATGTATGGAAGTGAAACATGGACGGTAAATAGTTTGGACAAGAAGAGAATAGAAGCTTTCGAAATGTGGTGATACAGGAGAATGCTGAAGATTAGATGGGTAGATCACATAACTAATGAGGAGGTACTGAATAGGATTGGGGAGAAGAGGAGTTTGTGGCACAACTTGACCAGAAGAAGGGATCGGTTGGTAGGACATGTTCTGAGGCATCAAGGGATCACCAATTTAGTATTGGAGGGCAGCGTGGAGGGTAAAAATCGTAGGGGGCGACCAAGAGATGAATACACTAAGCAGATTCAGAAGGATGTAGGTTGCAGTAAGTACTGGGAGGTGAAGCAGCTTGCACAGGATAGAGTAGCATGGAGAGCTGCATCAAACCAGTCTCAGGACTGAAGACCACAACAACAACAACAACAACAACTGTGTATACGAACGTGTAATTTTGTTAAAGTTCACACTTTTAAGGAATTTCAACACTTACATGGAATCTTGTGACAGTTAACAACTAGCGTCGGTTTTACACTCATACATCGCAACAAATGAAGAAAGTGTGCCCTCATGCCACACTTTTTTCTTAGTTTTATTGATAGATTTGTCAGATCTACACGCTCATTTGATGCTAACGGCCTCGACGTGGTGGTAACACACCTTCCCGTCAGATCAGCGAAGTTAAGCGCTGTCTGGCTTGGCTAGCACACGGATGGGCCACCGTCAGCGTCTGCCGAGTGCTGTTGGTATGCGAGACGCACTCGGTCCTTCTGAGGTCAACTGAGGAGCGGCGGGCACCGGTCACGAAAAGTGACACAGGCCGGGCGATCGGTGTGCGCTGACCACATGCTACCCCTCCGTATCCGCATCCAGTGACGCCTAAGGGCTGGGGACGACATCGGGCCTGTTGGTACCGTTGGGCCTTCACGGCCTGTTGGACAGTGTTTGTATGTACAGTCGTGGACAAAACGAGCGAGCCCCCTCACCTTTTCGTTATGCTGATCCGCACAGCTTTAAAGTCTACTACACAGCATAACAGGCAAGGCGACGAAGTGCTACCAAATACCATGCACAGGCGTGAAATTGACAAACTATCCGAACTTTGTCAGACTGTTTTTAATCATGTGTATGACTATATTAATGCTGATCACTGTGTTAAGGACAACACGTAAATATAAGATGTAAATGAAAGAAGCAACGCTAATTAGTATGAACTGTACTAATAAAAATTTCACGCCTGTGCATAGTATGTTGGTAGCAGTTGTAACACCTCCGATATTTTACTTATCCCGACCTGATCGGAATCTGATAGCAGCCCAAATAATAATTAATTAATGTGACCGTGTACCTAATGGGGCTGGCAATCGGATTTGACCGCTACGGAGTTGTTACATTCCATTTTGTCCTTCTCAAATGCTGTAATAATGAAATGTCTGGTAACAAGGAGAACAACAACACAGCTTCACTAATCAAGACCTATATTCGTCTCAAAAACACAAGAAAAAGGAGACAGCTACTGCCTTCGTCATACATAATTAATTACGGCTAATCTCAGCACAGGCCTCTTCGTTATTCATTATTGTCACACGCAAATTCAATCACTGCAATCCAATACTGCAATCCAACACTGCAATCCAAATGATGCCGGCGCGGTAGACGCGAAACCAAAAATATCGGCACAGAAATATCAATCTAGTAATTATACTTCTTCACTTTCCCGCATTATTCTAACACAAACGGTTAAACCGCGGCGATGGCCACTCACTTTGTCGGTCAGCCTTGTATCACAGCAACCGGCCTCCGCACGGCTCGGCCCGCAACCTGAGAACTGACTCAACTCTACCCTCGCTCTTGCAACACGACACACTATCGATTGTTTGCCCTGTCGACCTGTGCCGAGTGCAAACTTATAGTAAGGGCCTACGGACCCCTTACACACTTCGTCGCCTTGCCTGTTACGCTCTGTAGCAGACTTCAAAGTTATGCGGATCATCATAACGAAAAGGCGAGGGGTCTCGCCCGTTTTGTCCACGACTGTACACGCTCACTCGTCATGTTATCTGTTACCACAACGTCTCCACTCAACGTTCTACTTACAGCAACCGCTGTGGCTCCAGCAACTGTCGTGCCTCAAAGTTCCCCTGCCATGTTATCTGTTCTTCCAACAACTGCCACACATAAATTCTGAGACACTAAACGATTTGGGCCGATTCCTTCCTAACAAAGCAAATTTTCTCAAATAGTCGCTCTGAATGAAATGACCGCAATCATCTTTGGGGCCCCTGAAATTACAGACTTCCCCTTCATTCTAATAAAAAATGAATCCCGTTCAACGAAGAGGGTAGGTCCTCATTTTGTAATCTTCTTACCTTCGTACAACGACCAGCATTTTATCTTCTATTCGCAAAAAATAATCAACCTTTCATTTGGACGTCGTCAATAACTGCTCAATTACCATAGTTCGCAGGACGCTCTCATCGAAACTTTAACTGAAGTCCCCATTCATCTGCCTTCAACTTAATTCTTAAAATTCAAGACCACAGAACCGTCTCGATGACATATATGACAAGTATGTCAATCGGAGTCCAATGACGTATAGCTAATTTATATTATTTACTTTTTTGCAATTTGTTCATATCGTTATGTTGAAATAGACAATAATGAAATATCCCCATAAACAATAGCAATAATAATCATAATAAATGCAATCTTTTAATTTCAAATATCTTTTCGTGGGGTGGGAATTCATACAGGAGGGCACACCCATTTTTTAGGAACCGTCCTAGCATTCGAGGACGTTCCGGGAAAGCCATGGAATAGAATGATAATGTACGCTGTATCTAACCTGAGGGTTATCTTCCTCGTTTTTCTTGCAGTCTACTACGAATAATCATTTATAATTCTAATACATCTGCGTGAGACACAACATCAATAACTATAATATCACCAACAATAACAGTAATTTGACCTTTGTACGGAAGTTTATCGGAAGGAAATGACTTATGCGGTTTTCCACTGTCGAAACTTATAAAAAGTATTGGCAGTAAATAACATACACCGCTCTCGATGACAGGGGAGGACGTGTTCCGCACACACTAGCACAGATCGTCTGTCTTTTTAGCTTTCAGAGAAAGGATGCAGCTGCTGGTTTATGCAACTAATGATATACTGTCAGCAACAAATCTCATTAACATATTGACGTACTGCAGTGCAAGAGGAAGAATCCCCGACGTTTTAAACAACGGACTACGCAAGATACGAGAACTGAGACCATACACAGCGACGTGGCAATCACTGGCACAGAAAATCTCCTTTCTGCTGCTTCCGTTGCCGAAAAATACATACCCAGCTACAGACTAAGTTAACTCAATAGCTTAACGGAAAGTTTTCAATATAGACTCTTGAATGTTTCCATACACCGAGGTGCAGAAGCTCTTTGGGAAACATTAGAAAGAATACGGAAATTTAAATAACATTTTACTTCACTAAATTGAGTGATAACATGTGTTATGCATTTTGTTTTTCGAATCATTGTCTGACCAATATAATCACTCGCTGCATTAAAACTGCCGATTACAGTTGACTTATTAGCTCCAATCACACAACAAGGAGAAATCACTGATTACATTTAATATATTTCCCCCATAAACCTCAAAAAAAATTTTTTTTGACCATTTGCCTTCATTAAGTGAGCGAAGTAAAGTTAGAATTAATTTACATTTTTAGCATTCCTTGATTTACCGCTAACTGGAACTCACAGTTGCCTGCTATTGTAGGTTCTGAGTTGTACAATCTTGAAACCGATAATATATTATTAGAACTCAAGTAAAAAAGTGAAATGTATCTTGATGTGATTACGTAGGCTTTCCCGGCGTAATAAGTCTTGACAGTCTCTTCGGGTTTTCTGCCGGATCCAAAAATCAACTTGACTCGATATTTCGGCGATCCAACTGTTCGCCATCTTCAGGAAAATGCTGCTTCTGAACTCTCTTCCTTTTAAAACAACCGTAGAATGACCACATAAAACATGGCGGCTACTGTAGTACAGCGTGGCTTCGCAGGGAAACTTCCCGCAGCCTTTCTACGTCTATTCTACCTCATTAGTCGCGGCGCAATGGTTGGGAAAACCTGATATACGTTGTGTTTAACGGTTGAAGCTGGAAATGTAATACTGTGCCATTCATAAGATGAATATTTGCACGCTGCAGTATACGAATGAATTAAAAATTATCCTCTGTGAAACCTTTACAAAAATGAGTTGTAACGTGGTGGAAAGACATACTGTGAAGTCACATAGTAGTTGAACTTAAAATTGTTGAATTAAGTGAGCCTGATTGTCACTAACCTTAATTCAAACTAACCTGAATTTCAGAGTATTGTTGTTGCCCTATTATTTCGCTTAGCGTCGTTTGATGCGAGGAAACATCAACAAACGACATTTTAGGCGAGCTTGGTTAACAATGAAATGTAAATGAAATCTGCCCATAACACTGCAGCGCAAGTTCTTGGTGATACACAACAGATCATAGTTAAAATTGTATTGTAAATAAAACTCTTGAGGTTTAATGAAATCCATTCTCTTAATGTTTGACAATTTACGAATGTTTGTGTCAGTGAACTATTATTTTTAGTGCTTTAAATATAGCATACAATCTTGTGGACATACTCCTCAGCAGTGTTTTCATTTTCAGTTTAAAACTGCAAACGGTTAATCTTCCCTTAAAAATAAAAATAAAATTTAAAAATTAAATAAAAAAACTGTGAATATATATGTGGGTTTTGCACCACGTAGTGATACACGTAATTTGTTATGCAGATCTTTAAATAAACATACTTTACATATAAATGAATTCCAGGATACTTTTTTTCGATTTTCCCGTCACAACATATGCTGCTAATCGTTCAGAGTACTTTCATGTTTGTGGGCGAAAATGAGGTTCACTTAAGTATTCTGAGCCTCAGACGCATCGGGGGCGCTTCTGCAAGGAAAATAGCCATCTGGCATAAGGCCCTGCAAAGAACAAGAAATCGTCGAGCGTGACACCATACAGGATAGGGGAAAAGATGCTTAACCACGCTCGATCGGTGACCGTTAGAACTAAATACAGCGATCAAGCGTCTCACTGTAGCTGATGGTGGACAATGTTTTCGTCGTGGAGAAGCTGCATTCAGTTACTAAAGTTCATGAATATGTGAATTCCATTTGAACTTCCCGTATGTCTGCAATCTCAGGAATGTGGTGTCCTTCGCTTCATTGTATAAAAAAGGGCAACACGAATGGTAACAGGCTTGTTTCATACACGGGTGGTGGACGACAATGAATGGCTAAAGAATCTAAACTGACGGAGGCTTACAGAAAGGCAACCCGTAGAAGGCACCTTGGAAAGTTTCAAGAAGTAGTATTACACGAGGAGTGTAGGCATACTTGTACAGTACAGCCTGTAACGTACCTATACCTTCCACATCTCAAATGCTTAGATTCTCTTCTGTTCCAGTTTTCCCAGAGTCCGTGTTTTACTATCATACAATGCTGTGTTCCGGATGCATCTTCTCATAAATTTATTCCTCAAGTTAAGGTCCATGTTTGACATCTGTAGACTTCTCTTGGCCGGAAATGCTCTTCCTCCCAGTGCTAGTTAGCTTTTTATGTCCTCCTTACTCCTTCCTTCATGGGTTATCTTGCCGCCTAGGTAACAGAATTTTTTAAGTTCATCTACTTTGTGACCACCAATTGTGATGTTAAGATTCTCGCTATTCTCATTTCTGCTACTTCTCATTACTATCGTCTTTCTTCGATTAACTCTCATTTCATGTTCTGGACTCATCACATTGTTCATTCCATTCAACAGATACTGTATATCTTCTTGACGTTTACTGAGGATACCAATGTCATCAGCGAATCTTATAATTGATATTCTTTCAGCTTAAATTTTGATCTCACTCTTGAAACTTACTTTTCTTTTTGTCAGTCTAGTTACTATGAAATTCATTATTGCAAATATGCTCACACAATATTCTTCATTAATTCCAAAATGTTCTTGGGACCATGTGCAAAGGCCACACACGTGCTTGCTCTTTTATATTTTGCGTTACCACATATTATAGCACAATTTCCAGCACAATCTGCATTTGGTGTTTGGGTGCCAACATACACGTCTGTACGACACTACAGATGCTTCGCAGCTCTCTCTGTCCTAACGTCTACGATTGGGCGTTCTCGCGCCAACGATGTTATTGTTACATGAAAGATGTTGTTTTTGTTTTGTACAATATAAATTTCTCTGATGTTGCCAGCGTGCTTACAACAACAATTTGGTATAATTATTTCTTACTCATTTTTCCAGACACATTACATTTTCATAAACACTAATTACTAACAAAACTCTTCAGCAAAAACGGTTTTCAACTCCTGAAATCAAGTAGCCGAAAAATGCGTGAGGCACTGGGTTTTCGCCTTACAAACCCTCTATGAACATTTCTGTAGAGATAAGGGCAGTTGGTTTGTCGGTTGATTTGGGTGAGGGACCAGACAGCGAGGTCATCAGTTTTATCGGGTTAGGGAAGGATGGGGATGGAGGTCGGCCATGCCGTTTGAGAGGAATCATCCCAGTATTTGCTTGCAGTTATTTTGGAAAATCATGGAAAACCTAAAACAGGATGGCTGGACGCTAGTTTGAACCGTCGTCCTCTCGAACCCGAGTCCAGTGTGCTAACCACCACGCCACCTCATTGGTGTAGGGTAACGAAAACAGAATTAGACTAAAAACAGCGCAGACAGACATACTGGAGCAGTCTTTCTTCCTGGGTAAATCCGCGAATGGAACGAGGAAAAAGACATTAAAACGTAAAATACGCCATGTGCTCTTCTCAATGGTTTGCAGGGTATAGATGTACAAGAAATTGAGTAACTTCGTCTTGTAACGTATATGGAACCAATATGTTAACGTAGCTACAGCCAGTATTGCCTATGTTCGTCTATGAAAATGGACTCGATAAGAAACGTGAGCTATCAGTAAACGGAATCTAACCTGCATAACATTGTGTGCGTGTTGTATGAGTGTCAATTTCACCGTCATTGAAGCCTTCTACTGATTGTTACATGAAAAACTTAATACTAACATTTGGATAAGCTGTCTGACTGCGTTTCTGAACAAGACTTTATAAGTGATACAGAATCTGACTTGTGCAACGGAATGTACTGGACTAGAGTACTGACATGTTGTAGTGTGTCAGTGTATCTGTTATGACCCTACATTTTACACTTACCTTTTTAAATGACTGCCTTTTTCCATGTGGGTAAACACCAATGCGCAGCAGCATCGGCTAAAGCTTATTGTTACTAAGAATGAAATTAATAAAAAGGAGTTTGCTTGGGTCCTGTTAACTACCAAATAACTTTTCAGAAGGTATTTCATTAATTAAAGCTACACTCCTGGAAATGGAAAAAAGAACACATTGACACCGGTGTGTCAGGCCCACCATACTTGCTCCGGACACTGCAAGAGGGCTGTACAAGCAATGATCACACGCACGGCACAGGGGATACACCAGGAACCGCGGTGTTGGCCGTCGAATGGCGCTAGCTGCGCAGCATTTGTGGACCGCCGCCGTCAGTGTCAGCCAGTTTGCCGTGGCATACCGAGCTCCATCGCAGTCTTTAACACGGGTAGCATGCCGCGACAGCGTGGACGTGAACCCCATGTGCAGTTGACGGACTTTGAGCGAGGGCGTATAGTGGGCATGCGGGAGGCCGGGTGGACGTACCGCCGAATTGCTCAACACGTGGGGCGTGAGGTCTCCACAGTACATAGATGTTGTCGCCAGTGGTCGGCGGAAGGTGCACGTGCCCGTCGACCTGGGACCGGACCCCAGCGACGCACGGATGCACGCCAAGACCGTACGATCCTACGCAGTGCCGTAGGGGACCGCACCGCCACTTCCCAGCAAATTAGGGACACTGTTGCTCCTGGGGTATCGGCGAGGACCATTCGCAACCGTCTCCATGAAGCTGGGCTACGGTCCCGCACACCGTTAGGCCGTCTTCCGCTCACGCCCCAACATCGTGCAGCCCGCCTCCAGTGGTGTCGCGACAGGCGTGAATGGAGGGACGAATGAAGACGTGTCGTCTTCAGCGATGAGAGTCGCTTCTGCCTTGGTGCCAGTGATGGTCGTATGCGTGTTTGGCGCCGTGCAGGTGAGCGCCACAATCAGGACTGCATACGACCGAGGCACACAGGGCCAACACCAGGCATCATGGTGTGGGGAGCGATCTCTTACACTGGCCGTACACCACTGGTGATCGTCGAAGGGATACTGAATAGTGCACGGTACATCCAAACCGTCATCGAACCCATCGTTCTACCATTCCTAGACCGGCAAGGGAACTTGCTGTTCCAACAGGACAATGCACGTCCGCATGTATCCCGTGCCACCCAACGTGCTCTAGAAGGTGTAAGTCAACTACCCTGGCCAGCAAGATCTCCGGATCTGTCCCCCATTGAGCATGTTTGGGACTGGATGAAGCGTCGTCTCACGCGGTCTGCACGTCCAGCACGAACGCTGGTCCAACTGAGGCGCCAGGTGGAAATGGCATGGCAAGACGTTCCACAGGACTACATCCAGCATCTCTACGATCGTCTCCATGGGAGAATAGCAGCCTGCATTGCTGCGAAAGGTGGATATACACTGTACTAGTGCCGACATTATGCGTGCTCTGTTGCCTGTGTCTATGTGCCTGTGGTTCTGTCAGTGTGATCATGTGATGTATCTGACCCCAGGAATGTGTCAATAAAGTTTCCCCTTCCTGGGACAATGAATTCACGGTGTTCTTATTTCAGTTTCCAGGAGTGTATTTAAAACTTCAGAATCGTAATGAACAAGTGTCAATAATGACAATGACAAATGACATATGTATCAATAACGGCTGAGTGCTAGATTAACAAACTATTTCAATTTCAAAATTGCAATAACATTTAGTAACCACAACATGTTATTTAGATGTGGAGAATAATTATTATTATTGGGAGGATAAGGCGGCTTATTTCACTGAGAAGCATAACTTGGGAGTATTTCGAACTCGGACTAACAATCTCGAGCCTCATACTGCAATTGCTTTTGCGCTATGCTTGCGAATATTATCTTGAATTCCATCTTCAAGCGTAGTTAAGCCACCTAAACTTCTCCTGGCTATATAAATGATATCAGGCCTTGAGTGTGGTGAGGTCTGCCATCACCGACGAGAGGGCAGCGTGACACGTCTTCTGTCTCCGAGCTCTCGACCGACACTACTCTTCCACTCTCACAGGCAGACCTCGTCTCACAATAATGCTTAGAATCGCGCTCCCATGTTTCGCCCTCAGATTGTTACTACCTATATCTGAGTGCTTACACAATGCTAAGAATAGCGTTGAGTTGGACATATTGTTTTATGAAGTGGAGAGTTCTGATACACTCCTTACAGTCTGTAAAATGGCCGTGTGTGAGGAACTGATTCTGTCGAGAGTCCGGCTACTTAACAGTGAACTAAAAACTGTTTGTTTCCAGCATATACTTTATATTCTTCATCAGGGGCCTTCTTACCTGGGGGCAAGATGGGGCCGCCCGAAACCGGAGGCAAGGTGGGGTCGCACCCCCGCCCCCTAGCTCTCAGGGAAAAGAAAAAAAATGCACTCAGATATTTTTCTTTCAAGAAAATTAGTTAAAAGTCTGTATACGCAGATTTTTAACAGGGTTGGAACTGCTGTTTAGTATGGGTACTAACAAATAGCGATTTACGTTCCAAAATATTAAGTGTACACCATACCCCTCAAGTCCAGCCCCTCCCCTTTACCCTCGTATGGACGCCCTTGTGCTTCATTACTCGATTCCTGGTTAGAGACAGACTGCTAGCTCGGATTCGAGATGGGTGAGGCAACAAATCTGCCGTGTCCTTTTAACAGAGCTCTTCTCTCTGATGAACTAGACCAATTACAGTCGAAGCACAAACTGGAATAAGTTTATAGCCTCAAAAAGACGTTGAAGATTAGCTGTGACTAGAGCATCAGGTGAGCGAAACCGATAGACCAGAAATATATTTTGCGGATTTAATGTGCAGTTAACACGTAAACATCTAAAAATTGTCTCTGAGCAGAAAAACAAAAGAACCAGTCGTCGCTCGGTACAATGAGAGGAACCATGCAGCTGGACTCGCAACTGAAGTAGGTGGTTAAGACAATGACAATATTTGTCCTGTCTACTCCAGCCTAATGTATAGTCAAGGCTGTAGTATTCCCACTCAATCTTGTGGTCTTGAGTTCCTGCCTAGCGTGCAAATTTTTCATCTCGTGATTAATGTGAATTATGGTGGATCATTGGTTTTCCCACTAAATTTGGTGGTGGGCGTATCTGTCTACTCTACAAATTTTGCATCTAGAGGATAGCGGCAATTTTGATACATTTTAAAAATATTTTAATGGTTTCACGGTAAAATTATATTAAAGAATCACTTGATCAACTCAGTACATAGCAAACAGCACTATTTAATTCGCTAACACGTAGTAGCTTTCAAATGTATGTCATCTAAACTTTTCTAATTCACGGTATTCTGTCTACGTATTTTTATGCGCCCTTGTTGTTATGCCCACTGGTGTTAATAAATCTGCATTGACAGTGCATACCTGTAGTGTCGGTGTTAATGTAGTGTTTTTAAGTCATCAATATTGCTTTCTTGCTAAACGGGGGTAAAGTGCAGAAAATTCGTTCCGAGATTAAACCACAGTGCTGCATTTATTTTCTGGCATAGGAGAAACAAAATTACGTTTCAGAACCTTGAAAGGATCTTTAGAAATGAACCAAGCTGAGTGTTCTCTTGCATTATTTGTTTCCAGCCACTGTGCAATCATGTCCTGTGATAGTTTACGCCAGTGTTTCCCAACCTGAGGGTAATTACCCCATGAATGGTAAAATGTAGTTCTCTAAGGGGTGAAAACGAAAGGATTCAGTCGTATTTCGGTAATGAAACTAAATCATTTTCAGAAGAGTATTACTATCAGGATAATTTCAAAAAACTGTAAAACTGATTACTTTCGTTACATTTTTTTAAATACCAGCAATAACCTGTGTCACAATCTGGTAGAGATTACAAGGTCACCCACTACACGCATTCCTGTACTCTGTACAATGGGCCTGTACCAGTAAAAGTGAGACATATTTAGCATCACATACGCTTAAATGTCTCATGAAAATTCCTTCTGCTAGTTGTAGGCAGTTTCGGCAGTAGACCATAAACTGCTTCATTCTTCACTTTGCAACAATAAATGAACTAATTGACAGCAAACCACAACAGTAACTACAACGTATGTAATGACAACTATACTCCTGTAGAGGCTAAACGGCATGACTATTATTATTATTATTAATGGTAGTATTCACACACAAAGCACTGGCAGCCTGAAGTCTTCCAGTTTCTGCTGGTCCAGAAGTAAGGATTCCATCAGTCAAGTGAGGTATAAACAGCAGACCTCAATGTAGTGCACACAGTAAGTTAATTGCCTGTTGGGCCTGGTGATCAAATGGTATAGAACACGCTAAGAGAGAGAGTAGTTGCGGGATTGAAAACCGATCAGACCACAAATATTTCAGTCTCCGTTTTAATCTAGCTTTTAAAAATTTAACGAATCTCCGGAAACCACATTTGGTCTGATTATAAGCTAACATGTAGGTGCCCTTTCCCTGGTTGGATAACTGGGGCAGTTTAGGGACAGGCAACTTGCACAAGAGGCGTCCAATTGAAAGACTCTCCATCCGTTCAGGCATACGATATTAATATTATATTACGTGGGGTATAAGGTGAAGGTGAAGTAAGTGTTAACTACGAGGAAGAGTGGTGCAAACGGAAGCATGTTTCGTAACAAGTGTCTACCCTCAATGTGCATAGTTAGCTTTCTTTTCGTAGAAGGAGTTGTAGTTAGTTAAAAGTATTTTTATATTATGTGATTGTGTCTCTGCAATTTATGACGTGTGTTTTCTGTGTTGTTTAAACTCTTTGGTCTATGCAAGAAAATTAGAGTTTTGTAATGTATATACGAAAAAGGCAAAGAATATGTTGAAATGGTAACTTGTTATAAAATGAATATGTTTATAAAAAGAAAATGATTGTTAAAAGCTGGTTCATGCTTAGGACACTTGTATCTGTAACATGTAAACTTTGTAGGGAAGTCCCTCGGCAACGCAAGTGGCATGGTGCGACGTAAAAGGTGGGTTGGTGGTCGAACTGAGCGGCTCCTTGGTGTGAACGGTATGCAGTATGTGGCTAGTCATAGCACAGTACACATTGGCGGTGCTAAGACAGCCAACTGGAAGCTGCATTGTAAGGGATTTGCCTCGAATGTGGATCTGGCTACTATTCGGTATTCACGGCATAATGTAGTGCCTCTGATACATTTAAAATCCGACGCCAAGAAGAGATTTTATAGAGCATTTGTACATCAAGAGCCTTGAGTGGAGTTAGCCACCATGTCGCCTGCCACCGATCTTCGCCACTGGTTTACAAACTTCATACATTCAGATAAGTAATGTATATGAGCATGGACCAGTTAATTTGTATGTTGTTTCAATAATAATCATATAAAACCTAAATTCGTGTCCGGAACCGTATTTTCAATCCTGATCACGAACCTATGAAGAGTCTTCACCTAAGTGCTACAGAAACCAAGTATCCTGATTTAACTCAGCAATTCTTGCATTCATGTGTTTAAAAGTGATTTTTTTGTTTACAGTAAAAGGAGTATAGGCTTTTTATAAAGTATGCTTATTTATTATAAAATATAGTTTTGTAGGATTACAGTGCTAGATTGTGTAAATATTATTGAAAAGAATACCTGCTTCACAGTTAATTAAAGTTCAAGTACATATAAATCTTTAATGAACAGATTTACGATTGCATTGTTGGAAGATAATTTATGCACTTTTTTTAAAGAAGGTGTATTTTTCGTACCCATCATGAAAGGTTCCTTTTTTTTAAATTAATTAAACCCACGGTTGTATTTTATTGTATTGCAAAATAATTTATGAACTACTGCAAGTAAAGTGAATGATTAGCTTTTAGAGTTAGCCTTTACTATTGTAATAAAGAGCGTTGACTAGTGAAACTACTCTAGTTAATGAGTACGTATCACCTGTTAGGAAAAAAATGAACTATTACTGTTGCTAAGAAAAACTGATATATGTAGAGGAGCTTAAATAGAGTATTTATGATATTATTCGTCTTTATCTGTGTTTTTTATGTCAGTCAAGATAGAAGCCCCTCAAGTCCAAATTCAGTTCCGCACTTCATACAGTGCCACTTCAGTATTTGATTAAGTAATGCTCTTGAGTGTGGCTGTCATTAGTATGAGCATGGTGCAGATTTACCCACCATTATTTACTGGTGTGTGTGTTATTGATAGCTGCTGTTACACACAGTACAGAGTGCAGTGTGTCAGTTAGTATCCTGTTTGCTATTCAAAGGGAAAAGTCAACAAAAGTACCTTCAATAACCAATATTCAATTTTCTCAAATATATATTTCCAAATTAATGTGGCTAATTGGGCTGGCCACCGTTCATTTTTCTCTTTCATTTATGCTTTTACCACTTTCGTAAACTCACAAGGTTAAAGCCCATTTGGTTTTTCTGTTATTTCATCAAGTTCAAAATTATAGTCCGATACCCTTGCCCATTAGACACACGCGCGGTCGAACTTCAAAATCCTCTCAGAGGGTAACATTAGCGTGTTTCACGGCACGTTAGTGTTATAAGTTTTCTAAATAATGAATCAACAGGCATTAGCATGACCAAATTTTTAGGAATATCAGTACTATATTACAGTGTTGTAACCAAGGCGATCATTTCAACATTTTTGACAGTAGCCGACCTCTACAAGCATTGTAACGCACAGACTATTGCAACAGCAATTAACGACACGCTTCAGGAATTTAAATTGGATCAAAACAAGTAATGCATAATAGCAATTAAAGACAGGCTGCATGAATTCCAATTGGATCACAACAAGCTGCAGGATGTAGGCATAGACAACGACATTGTAATAATCGGTGATAACAATTATGTCCATCAAACTTTGGAATACAATATGTATGCCATTCATTTCAGGTTGCTGCTTCTGCAGTGAGTGAAAAGCAGCCAAGAAACCTTGACTTCTTAGTTAGGGAAATATATATATATATATATATATATATATATATATTTTCCACTCCCAAGCAATGTTATCATGATATATATCATACAATTAATAAAGCAGCTCGTGCTGAATTTAACTTGGCCCTTTTCTCACATTATATACTGCGAACTATGACTGAAGGTCAACAAGCAGCTTCCGTATTTCTAGATTTCCGAAGAGCACTGTGCTTCGGGAACTCAAATAGGAATCCCTGGAGAGAATGCAATGTTCTGTTTCAGAAACACTATTGAGTACAAAATGGTCCAAGTGAGAGTAGTATACATGATCTCAGGATTCCGTATAAACCTAATGATGTATATAGGCAGTTCATCCATCCCAGGAATCGAGAATCTCTATTATTTTTGCCTGTTATCGGAATTGATACTGACAAGATACAGGTACCGGCACTAGAAAAACTTTCCAGAATGTATTAATGTTATGTCTGAAGTCGGATAACAAATGACAAAAAATTTTATTTTCGTGGTATATAACTACAAATTAACATTTTCAGAATTTTTCCTTAGCTTGTGCTATTAAACCTTGCCTTTTGCCAAAGATTCTAGGTTAACGGAAAGTATCCTATAGGTAGTTTTGGAATATCAAGATATGTGGCAAAAATGGCCGCACCATTTGATTGCATTGGCTTAGACGTTTAATCGTTTTCATGCCACCAAGCGACTATAGAGTTTAGGAGGTGAGAAATTTCGATTTGATGCGTGTACCCTTTACTGGGAATACTAGGTCTTAACAGGCGAAGGTACAGAAAGGCAGTCAGATAGCTAACGACAGTAAAAAATTCGCGTTATTTGATAAAAATTAAGAGTTTTTGAATTTTTTACTGTGGTTTTACTGTGAAATCTTGATTCTTATCGAATTCCATGATTCTACTCGTATTGTAGGGAAGCAGCATACTCACGCCTTATAAAATTCACATCAGTCTTTCCATAGTGTGCCAGCCTAGTCTGCTGTAACTAGCTCTGACGTCATAAATATTGCGCAATACTTTAAAATGAAGTAAATAAGCTGAAACGTTTCTAGCATATCAGGAGTAATACTAAATCAATATATGTTGAATATCAGTTCAATAACTTTAACCATTTTCTAAATTTTGACGTTTTTCTGTAAAAATCATTGGCGCAACAGCAAAGAGCTAGAAACTCAAAAATTTATATTTAGATTCCTTTTGCATAATAATTTAGTAGAAACAGTATTCTGGATCTCACAAATTAAAATTTCAGTTGAAATTCATGATTTTCTGGTTTTTGGCTTAGAAATTAAGGAAGCAAGATAGATTAAGCAGGAGAATAAATAAGGCTAGGATGTTTAAATTTAAGTAGAAGGGAGATCCGCTATAATCATAAAAATGTGAGACGTTTCAACAGAATAACTATAAAACTATAGCTATAGCGTATCTCCAAAGAGCAAGTTCAGAGCTCGTCTATTGCATGTAGTGTAACTAAATTAATTATCTCGCCCAAAATATTTGACTTAGCCACGTCAGACTTTTATTATGATTACTTACCTGTGTGCTGATTGCACATTTAAATTGTGAGCTTCATTGGCCATCAGAAAAGGAAGCAATGATTTATTCGATAACTTAAAGTGGTGCATTACTAGCCCAGCGGCTAGTCGGGAGAGCAAATTTGATCAGGCGTTCCCTTAGCCGTCCGCACCGCGGCTTTATATATAAGAACGCTGCGCGAGGAAGCGAGGCCCCAGTTCTCTCCAGACGCTGATTAGCGCACCACCTGTGCCGGGAGTCGCGTCGCGTCGGTATCATTGATACAAACAGCCTCGGATGCAGTAATAAGTTACTCGGGATACGCGTAACCATGAAATCGTTTTCGAGTGAAGTGTTAATTTTGGGATGACGTTAATGATCTGTCTTTAGTTTGTGTATGTCGTATTTTCAAGTGCCGCTGCAGGACAGACATTCTACCATTATCTAGCGTGGCGTTTGATGAACATTATCATCAAATTATGGCGAGCATTCACTTAAACATTTAATTTGAACAGTTATAGTGGCATCAGTGCATTAGACTCTGAACTGCTCTGGTAGTTGGATTGTGTGGATTTTTTTTTTGGTCTGTGACTTTCAGAATATAGTGAACATTTTAGAGAAAATGGTTTTTGATTATGAATCCCAGAATATCTCCTATTTTTTCAGAGCTATAAGCTGTAGCTATAAATGTATTTCTCAGATGAAGTGGGCACTAGGAATTCTAATTACAGGCTTCACGTTTTGCTAATCTCTTTCTGGTTGCCAATATTGTAGCTAGAGAGCCAGCGTTGAGAACGGCAAACAGCATAAATACAAAACATATATTCTAAAATATCCACCCACCGCCCCACAGTATGTCAAAAGGGAAATACACTATTCGATTTGATGAATGAGATTTCGAAAATCAAAATATGTGACATAAATGAAAGTATCTTTTGATTAACTTTATTTAGAAGCTTATCTTTGTAACAACGCCAAGGAACTATAGACCTTTGTAAGTGACTTAAATTTCAGCCTGCTACATCTACCCATTCCTAAGGAAAATGGATTCTAACACGCGGACAGAGAGACAGGCAGATGGACAACAAAACGATTGTACAAGATTTCGGTTTATACCGAATGAGATACGGAACCATAGAATTTAGAAAACCGGCATTTAAAGCCGACTGCAGGACTGTACTTCCGTCAACATACATGGTGCTTAAATATCATGGCAATAAGATACGAGAAATTAAATCACAAATTGAGTGTTTGCGAGTGGAACAAGAAAGGAAACGGTTAGTATTGGTACAGGGTACCCTCTGCTACGCACCCTACGTGTTTTGCGGAGTATGTCTGTAGTTGTAGATGTAGAGTCTGTTAGTCCTTATACACGTATGTTTATATTTGTTTTATTGTCAGAACGGGGATACAGTAGGATATTCAAAACGAATCCTTGTTATAAACACAAATCCATCTTTGTGATAGGTGACTAAAAACTTTTACTGGTAGCGTATGTTCCAAGTTTCATAGATCTATGTTAACTGCCAGTGACACTTTATGAGGAAGTTACTTTCTTCCTTAAATACTGCACACCAGTGGTTTTAAGTCACTCCGCCCCGTTTTTCTGTCTGTATGTGAAGGACACGGTTTTCACTATTAGACTTTAGTAGGAAGATTTGTAGGTATAATTTATACTGAAGCGCCAGAGAAACTGGTATAGGCATGCATATAGATATGTAAACAGGCAGAATACGGCGCTGCGGTCGGCGACACCTATATAAGACAAGTGTCTGGAGCAGCTGTTAGATCGGTTACTGCAGGTTATCAACATTTAAGTGAGTTTGAACGTGGTGTTACGGTCGGCACACGAGTAATGGGATACAGCATCGCCGAGGCAGCGATGAAGTGGGTATTTTCCCGTACAACCATTTCACGAACGTGTCGTGAATGTTAGGAATCCGGTAAAACACCAAATCTCCGATATCGCTGCAGCCGGAAATAGATCCTGCATGAAAAGGTCCAACGACGACTGTAGAGGATCTTCAACGTGACAGAAGTGCAACCCTTGCGCAAATTGCTGCAGATTTCAATCCTTGGCCATCAACAAGTGTGAGTGTGCGAACCATTCAACGAAACATCATCGATATGGACTTTCGGAGCCGAGGGCCCACTCATGTACCCTTGATGACTGCACGACACATAGTTTTAGGCTTCGCCTGGGCCCGTCAACAACGACATTGGGCTACTGATGACTGGAAATACGTTGCCTGGTCGGACGAGTCTCGTTTCGAACTGTATGGAGCGGATGGACGTGCGCGGATATGAAGACAACTCATGAATCCATGGAACATGAAAGTCAGCAGGGGTCTGTTCAAGCTGGTAAGCTCCGTATTGGTGTGGGGAATGTGCAGTTGGTTTGGGGAGTGTGCAGTTGTAGTGATATATACGTGGTGAAACGTCTTGATACGACTCTGACAGGTGACACGTACGTATCATCCTGTCTGATCACCTGCATCCATTCATGTCAATTGTGCATTCTGGCAGACCTACAAGGAGACGGCACGACCGTGGGGTCGGGGATTTGTCCGAAATTTTGTATGGTGTAAGAGGACTTCTAACACCTCACGTGGTTAAAATATTAGGACTCACTACTCATAAAATCGCAGGAAAAACCGATTCAAAGTTTCTTAGGTGCCACATGAGTATTAAATGTTAGCATATTGCCGAGCCGCCGTCTGGCCCAGATGGTTAGGGCTCGCACTCTTACACCAGAGGTCTCGTGTTCGATTCCTCCTCTGGCACTTTTTTTTCCTTCTGTTTCATTTTCTTTTGTTACTCCACCAATTATTCAGAAAGTTTCCCAAACCTACATTACCTTTAACAAATTAGTTACATTATTGAATAAAAATAATTTTCTTTTTGTCCAACAACACAATTCCTGGCGGTGGGTTTTCCATTTTTCATTGTAAGGTATATGAGGAGAAACACTGGGTTTTTAATCAGAATAACAAAGTAAATTGGGAAACATTCCATTTTTATACATATAATAATTATAATCCAGAACCACAGTGGTAATTATCGTAGAAACAAACAATGCAATAATTTTTGCGACATCTTGCGCAACATATAAAAGCGGATTTTTTATAATCACAGGGCATTTGAAATAAATCTGTACAAAAACATGCCCCATTAACATTTACGAAAATGTTTCAAGTTTCTGATAATTTGGAGGCAAACCAGGCATATTGAATCATGTGTCGGAATATTGGTGACGATAATTGATGGTGAATTATAGAACGAATTTTTATACAATCTTCCCAGAAATTAATTTCACGATTCTCCTGTAACAATGCGCTGCAATTCTGCAAGCGCTTTATGAAATTTTTAACTTTCCTGTAAAAGTAAACATCACAAGGTTGCACCAAAGAAGTGCATTTTGGAGGTATGACTTTTAGAGACCAAGTTGGCATATTTTCGTCATCTTGAAAAATTGCATCATATATCTCTGGATTCGTTTGACCTCCCCAAGAGTCAATGAGAAGTAAATATTTTTTCTCCCCGATGTAAGATTTTAAATATTTCCGGAGAAAATCCATGTATAAAACTGTTGTTAATTTTCCGGACTCCGATGGTGTTACGACAACGTTCATAAAAGTATTGGCATATCCATCTATTAATTTGTGAATACAAGGTCTTGTAACCATATGAAGACATGTGGGAGCAGTTTTCCGGATAATGTTACTGAATATTGTGTGGTGTACGAATGCGTCACTTTATTCAAATTCGACTTTTTCACGAAAACTGTATTGCTCCCTTTTTCACTGAGATTCCTGTTAAAAACAGATTGATATTGGCATCATGAAACAATAGTATTTTTAATATTAAACAATATTCGAATGTGTATGTAAATATTTTTTTCTATAATTAAATTTGAATTGATATATTTTACATCGGTAAAAACATTTTGTGCGCATAAAACATGTATTTACATGTTTGGTCAGTATTTATCACATAATCCACATGGTATTAAACGGCACGTCGGGCGACGAAAGATCTCCGAAGACGCCTGGATGTACTCCATTGACGCCGCTTCGTTTTTCGAAACCAGTTTCGTGATCTTGCGTTGTGAAATTCTGTGCTTCTGTTTAAATGCCGTGACCCATCGACCTGACGCCTTGAATTTGAAATCGACGAATTGTGCAGCCGCAGCCAATGCCCACTGCTGTAAATTTCTTGTCGTGACTTGCTAATATTGCTGTCTTGCTTCCACAAAACGGTCGTAGGTCCACGAATTTATCGCCTCAGATTTATCCATTCGCGTACCACCACTTTTAATATCTTTCTCCCATTGTGAAAGATATAAGATATTCTTTTCTCTTCAATTGGCGGCATCCTTTATTTTATTTTATTTTATTTTATTTTATTTATTTATTTATTATTTTTTTTTTTTTTTGCAATGTCGCCAAGGACTATGTGGGGTGCGCTTTAGCAATATCCACGACTTTGACTTTGTAGGCAATGGGAATCATGTCACTTTTAAATCTTTTCGGTGACGGTTTATATTCGTCTGGAAACGAATCACTTTGTGGCTCCTCGAACTGTACGTCGTTCTCCTCACATTCTTCGCAATCCTCATGAGCGTGAATTAGTTACTCTTCAGTTACGAATGTTTTTTCACCCAAAAGTTCCAGTGTATTATTATAAAGTTCTCGGGCCAATAACATAGCATCGCGAGAGATTTCTTCCGAAGATGTCGATGCAATGAAATTATTTTCCGTCAACAGCTTTTCATAATACACCACTGCGTCCTTCAATTGTAATTCTGATAGATCACTATGAATGGATTCTTCAGGAATTTCTTCTCCTATTCCAGATGAGCCAGCAACTTCTTCAGTCGACGTGTTTAACCTCGTATCGGAATAACACGTTGAAATTTGAAACAGGCACGTCTGTTCACGACGAAATCGAAAAACAAACTGCCGTTTACTTCTCACAGCTCGCTGACAGTCCTATGCGCAGGTGTCCGTTACAATCCCAAGGGGGCCCTTACAAAGCCCCTTTAAACCTTGAAACCCCATAAAACGAAATAGAACAACGAGCACGAATATTTTTCAGTGAATGAAAAACTTTACGTTCTTGAGCTTAAATAATGTTTAAAAAATAATGTAGGTTTGAGAAACTTTTTGAATAATCGGTGGAATAACCAAAGATAATAAAACATAAGAAAAAACGAAAAAAAGTGCCAGTGGAGGAATCGAGTCCGAGCCCTAACCTTCTAGCCCAGACGGCGCCTCGGCAGTGGACTAACATTATACGCTTACAAGAAACCTCAGAAACTTTGGATCGATTTTTCTCGGGATTTTCCTTGCAGTGCGTCCTAATATTTTAACCACGTGTGGTGTTAGGGGTCCTCTTTCCCCACACAAAATTACGGACGAATCCCCGACCCCACGGTCGTGCCGTCTCCTTGTTAGGCAATTCCAGCGGGACTACGCGACACCTCACACATCCATAACAGCTACAGAGTGGCTCCGGGAACTCTCTACAGAGTTTAAAGACCTCCGCTGTCCACCAAACTCCCCAGACATGAATATATTGAGCATATCTGGGATGCCTTGCAACGTGCTATTCGGAAGAGATCTCCACCCTCTCGTAATCTTAAGGATTTATGGACAGCTCTGCAGGAGTCGTGGTGTCAGTACCTTCCAGCACCACTTCAGACATTATTCGAGCCCATGCCACGTCGTGTTGTGGAACTTCTGGGTGCTCGCGGGGGCCGTACACGATATTAGGCAGGTGTACCAGTTTCCTTGGCTCTCAAGAGTATCACTACTACGCCAGAAAGTCGTCAAGCCATAGTGTTGCACATGCGAAGGTGAGGCAGGGGAAGGGTCGCCAGTTTAAAAACAGTTTTGTGTACAAAACACGATCCGCTCACGTATTTTTGTTGTAATGGCTGGATTCGGCAGCATTCTCCCATCTTCAGTTCTAAAATAGGGAGAAGATAATAGGTATCATTGAAATCAGCTAATGCGAGTCTCCAAAAGCTAATTCGGCCAAAACCGGTCGTGGATGTACACTGTGCTTCGTTCAGGAGTATAGTTCTCTTCTGATGACGTATGGCGCCTTTCTGTTGACAATAATATGCTATGAGACTCTTTGGAAACTGGGTAATCGAAACCCTAAACGGATCCTAAATGACATTGTATGAGACGCTCTTCCGCGTTCGGGTACACTGAAAGTGAGCCACCGAGGCCGCGGAGATTGCCTGCGGAATATTGGCACCTGCTGGGGAGGTGATTGCGCCACCTGTGCTCTTGAGCGGGCGCGCTGCCGCTCGAGCGTGCGCCCCACCCCGGCGGGCGATGGAATTCTGGAGGCGCGCGGGCCGTATTCCCGCCTCTGCCGCGCACTCGAGCGTACATAGCGCCATCTCCTCGCGAAGCGGATTCCTCGCCGACATTACCCGAGGTGGAGCCGCGCGCCGCGTGTGAACCACTCCAGGCGCTGGGGACGTCGCGCCACCTATCTGCATCTGCTGGCAAGCGCAACCTGGAGGCCAAGCCGGTCACAAAACCTCTTAAGACCACGTTCATCGTTACGGACTGTGGGAACCGTAAGGTGATGACTCTTTCTCTCTTCTTAATATATATTAATGACTTGCCATTCTATATTCATGAAGAGGCAAAGTTAGTTCTCTTTGCTGATAGATCCAGAATGAGATTTTCACTCTGCAGCGGAGTGTGCGCTGATATGAAACTTCCTGGCAGATTAAAACTGTGTGCCCGACCGAGACTCCAACTCGGGACCTTTGCCTTTCGCGGGCAAGTGCTCTACCAACTGAGCTACCGAAGCACGACTCACGTCCGGTACTCACAGCTCTACTTCTGCCAGTACCTCGTCTCCTACCTTCCAAACTTTACAGAAGCTCTCCTGCGAACCTTGCAGAACTAGCACTCCTGAAAGAAAGGATATTGCGGAGACATGGCTTAGCCACAGCCTGGGGGATGTTTCCAGAATGAGATTTTCACTCTGCAGCGGAGTGTGCGCTGATATGAAACTTCCTGGCAAATTAAAACTGTGTGCCCGACCGGGACTCGAACTCGGGACCTTTGCCTTTCGCGGGCAAGTGCTGTACCAACTGAGCTACCGAAGCACGACTCACGTCCGGTACACACAGCTCTACTTCTGCCAGTACCTCGTCTCCTACCTTCCAAACTTTACAGAAGCTCTCCTGCGAACCTTTGCTGATGATACAAGTATAGTAATCACACCTGAAAAACAAGAATTAACTGATGAAATTGTCAATAATGTCTTTTAGAAAATTACTAAGTGGTTCCTTGTAAACGGACTCTCATTGAATTTTGATAAGACACAGTACATAGAGTTCCGTACAGTAAATGGTATGACGCCATTAATAAATATAGACCTTAATCAGAAGCATATAGCTAAGTTAGAATATTCAAAATTTTTAGGTGTGTCCATTGATGAGAGATTAAATAGGAAGAAACACATGATGATCTGCTGAAACGTTTGAGTTCAGCTACTTATGCAATAAGGGTCGTTGCAAATTTTGGTGATGAACATCTTAGTAAATTAGCTTACTACGCCTATTTTCACTCATGGCTTGCATATGGCATCATATTTTGGGGTAATTCATCACTGAAGAATAAAGTATTTATTGCACAAAAGCGTGTAATCAGAATAATAGCTGGAGTCCACCCAAGATCATCCTGCAGATATTTATTTAAGGATCTAGGGATATTCACAGTAGCTTCTCAGTATATATACTCTCTTATGAAATTTGTTATTAACAGCCAAACCCAATTCAAAAGTAATAGCAGTGTGCATAACTACAATACTAGGAGAAAGGATGATCTTCACTATTCAAGATTAAATCTAACTTTGGCACATAAAGGGGTGAATCACACTGCCACTAAAGTCTTTGGTCACTTATCAAATATTATCAAAAGTCTGACAGATAACCAACAAGTATTTAAGAAGAAATTATAAGAATTTGTGAATGACAACTCCTTCTACTCCATAGAGGAATTTTTAGATATAAATTAAGAAAAAATTTGTAAAAAAATTATAAAAAATAAAAATAAAAAAGTTGTTGTATTAACTTAATTATGTTGTTAAATTAACTTAATTATGTCATGTATTAGAAAATTTGACTCGTTCCACATCATTACGAAATATCATATTCATGATCCGGAACTAGTATTAATCTAATCTAATCTAATCTCTCTCTCTTCCTTTGTCTCTTATTCTTACTGGATCGCCTGATTAGATACGATCCTCCATGGCCTCCTCTCCGATGCTATCCTCTTCACTTCAGAGTAACACTTCCACCTTGCGTTCTCTATTATTTGTTTGATACATTCTAATCTTTGTTCTGCCCAACAGTTGGTACCCTATACAGCACCCACAAGTACCGTGAAAGCTATTCTTCGATGTCTCAACACACATCCTATCATCAATGCCGGTTTGAGAACACTTTTCCACGCAAGAGTCTCATAACTTGGCGCTCCCCTAGACCACAGCCCTCACCTTGTCTCTCGTACCCTTTCATTCACTCCTAGGGACTAAGAGGGCTGATCAACCAAGAATCACATTATTTTTCAGAGATGTGTTTCACTTCAATGTTTACATGAACTTTTTCAAAAGTACTCCCCTTCTACTTGATGCACTTTTTATAGCTTTTCTGCCTATCCGCAAACACATGATGCAGGTCATTATCGGTCCTCGAGAATCGCTCTGTCTTGAGCACTGCTTCAGAGTTCGCAAATCGAATGCCCCAAAGTTTTGCCTTTAGTGATGGAAAAAAAAAGAAAAAGAAAAATACAGTGCAGGATTGGGGCTAAAAGGCGGATGCAACACACAGAAATGTTGAACGGAGCCAAAGATGGCATGACCTGACTTTTGATGTGAGGGTACGAATTGTGATGCTGAAGCCACCACCCAGTTCGAAATAGATCTGGTCGTTTCCCTGCTACAAGCTTCCTCAGTTTAGCCAATACCGACGTGTAGTATGCTGCTGTAACAATAGTGCGAGGGGAAGTGTATGCTGCTATAAGCTTCCTTAGTTTAGCCGATTACGACGTGAAGTGCGCTTCTGTAACAGTAGTGCGAGGGGAACTGGATGCTGATAAATCATTCATCAACATTTAAAAACATGTGATCACAGTCATTTCCACTGCAGATGGAATAACTTTTGCCTGTTTTGGTTTTAGAGAAATTGTAAAATTTCGATCTGTGCTGGCTCGTTTACCTTCAGGATCACAATGATTTAACTATGACTCATTATCGGTGATAACTACAGAAACGCATCCGTTCATCAGAAAAGAAACGCGGGACCTCACGGTTTGTCTCCATTCGCACGCCGTTTTGTGGAGGCGTCAACAGTGGTGGTAACCACCGGGCACAAACACGAATCATGTGGAGAGATCGATCGTAATCATAAAGACACTGCCATATGACATTCTCAACATTTCACTTACATTACATAATGTTATCCGGCTCTCCTCACTGACAATCACAGCAGCAGTGTTGATGTTGACTTCAGTCACAACAGAAGCTGAAACAGCAGGTGCATCTTGCTTAACAAGTCGGCTTTCTTTGGACTCCGTGAACCAGCTGAACACTGTTGCACGAGGTAATGCATCTTCACCGTACGCTTGTTGCAGCTTTTCGTAGGTTTCAGTGACTGTATTGTTTAAACGAATATAGTATATTATTGCGCCATACTGATCCTCTTACGTTACCTCCATTGTTTCATATGCGAAGCCGCGCGGGATTAACCGAGCGTTCTAGGGCTCTGCAGTCATGGATTGTACGGCTGGTCCCGGCGGAGGTTCGAGTCCTCCCTCGGGCATGGGTGTGTGTGTGTGTTTGTCCTTAGGATAATTTAGGTTCAGTAGATTGTAGGCTTAAGGACTGATGACCTTAGCAGTTAAGTCCCACAAGATTTCACACACATTTGAACATTTGATATGCGAAATGCAAAGAGCGTCAACAAAATCAAGCATTACTACCAGCCTAGCAATACGTGAGTGCTGCCGCCTGTGGATATTATACATAAAAACCCGCTGTTTTCAAATATTCGTGCTGCAGATGGGACACTATCACGGAAGCTACAGGATAAAACTCAACCTCAGACTTTGTTGACAGCCCTCGTAGTTGTGATACGCTCTGTTCACAAATCTTTCACTTGAGTGCCCGTCTTAGTTTGACGCTCCAAGTGGCCGTTACTAATTATATGAAGTCTTCAAAATAAATCTTACTCATGTGGCACCTCGGCGTGACACCCCAAACGGCGGCTTGAGTGGTTTGGGCCCTAAACCGGCCCTGCCTATCATTATGTCGCTTCTTCTTACCACTGTTTACCACATTTTCCTCTCCTCGCCGAATCTGCGGAGAAATTCATTTCTAATTTTCATCAAACCTCATATTTTTTCAACTTTCTTCTGTCGCGGCACATCTCAAACATTTCGATTCTCTTCTTTTCTGTATTGTCTTTACATATGATCAGAATGTCTGTGGGATTTGTGACAAACCACTCGATAATATTCTGCTAGGGCAGTCAACGAACGATTCTTTGATCGACGTGCACTCCGCTTCGTCTTTCGTAACCATTTCCTCTCCCCCACTCGTACCCCTTACCATCTGATGAACTTCTTAATCCACTCAAACAATTAGAATACCTTCGCCAGCCCAATGTCCCAGAAAAATCTCATCACAACACTGTACCATCGTCCCTAAGAACCTCTCACCAGGTCGCACCTCCATTGTACCTCCACACACACCAGTGTCCCTTCCGCGGCTAAATTTAACCATCTTCCCGTCTCAGACTATGAAATCTCGCCACGCGTCAAGCACTGCCCATTAATTATCGGTCGTTGGTTTGTAAGTGTGGGCTGGTGCCCGATAGCGTCCCAAATGTGTTACATCGGGTTTACATTAGGTGCATCTGGTGGGCAAAATATCGACGTGACTTCACTGTGATGCACCTCAAATCACTATAGCACGATTCCAGCTTTGTGCGAGGACATTTACACTGCTGGAAGATAACAATCGACCGTGGGGAAGACGTCAAACACGGAGGGATGGAGGTATTCCCAAACATTGTCCAAGTAATCCACAGCTGTCTTAGTGCCTCGCATTACTCCAAATGCCCCGCAGAAATACAGGTAAATGTTGACCACAGCATAAAACTGCTACCACCGGCCTGCGTCCTTGGTCTGGTACAAGTTTCGAGCAGTCGTTCGCTTCGTTGAGGGCATACCTGGACATGACCATCCATCTGGTGTAACAAGAAACGTGGTTCGTCCTACCTGGCGACACGTTTCTATTGATCCATGATCCAATATCGATGACCCCGTACCCACTGCATTCATAACTGTCGATGTCGTTCGGTCAACAAGGGAACACATAGGACTTGTCTTCTGCGAACCCTTATGTTCAACAGTGTGTGCCGAACGTTGGGCCTGGATGCACTAGTGCTTGCATCAGCACTGAAGTCGTTCGTCAGGTCAGGCTGGTGTTGGCAGACGTCCCGTATTTCCCGGGACGTCCCGTATATCCTGCATAATTTGAAATGTTCTTCAGGGACAAGATCTGTCCCGTATTTCAAGATTGTTTCATTATTACTGCGCGTCCCTTAGCGCTGCAGCTGGCAAGTACCTATTATCTAGGCACATTGTAATGTTGTTACTTTAATTTGCTATGAAAGTGGTACTGATAGACAATAAAAGCAGGTTAAAGCTGTGAGCTGTCTGGGGAAGTTAACCTTGCATTACTCAGCAACTGTTTCACCAGGTATCCAGTCTAGCGTACCAAATTCCCAACCAGACTAACATTAATTATAATCTTTTAATAGTCATACGACAACCGGTGATATGTATATAAAAAAAGAGAATTTAAATAAAAAATAAATTTATTTTAACATTGATCATTGAAATTTCAGCATATTAAACTCGATTCATAACTAAGCTGGTGCCATATTTAGGATTGTGAAAATGTGAGATTGTAATCTTACGGAACACATCAAATATGGAGCCAAGATTGGGAGACTGCATACAACACTGCATTCATAAAATAACACACGAAGAACGTTGAAACATATGCAAGAGCAAAGTAACCACAACCAACCGATTCAATTTTCACCCAAAGAAATTACGTTCGTAGCACAATCCTGTCCGTCATGTAATTACCGCACACTGGTATACTAAATTCATATTAACTCTCTGTGAAATCTTCCCGAAAAGAATAGCTGAGGGCTACTTTGATGATTACATCACATTATACACGTGGTGAACTTGGTTGACACAAAGAGTGTAACTCCACAATAATTTTGATAATTAAAATAAATTAGATCGAAAAGCAGTTTACGAAAGAAAAACCTCGAACTGGTCACTATCGTCTTACTATTAATCTGATGGGTCAAACAGTTATATAAGCATGTGGTACTGGTCTCGCAAAGTACACCCCACGTGGGTTGAACATAAAGAAAAGTTGCTATATTGAAAAATATTGTCAAGACGAGACGTTATAATCACACAAGCATTCGCATTTAAAATTGATGATCTTAGTTAGAGTTACTGATCAACACGTGGTTCCACTTTACTCACAAAGTAGTGACAAAGCAACTACCGGAAGATATTCTGAACTTCACACGCGAATTACACTGCACTGCAATTTACGATAACATTATATATTTTAGAGATAAACCTGAAATAAAGGTGGTTAAATTTTCAGTTAGGCTGAACTTAAGAAATCCATTGTCCTGCGGACTTAGCAGACACGCGCTCAGCCGGAGATTTTACCACTTCAGACGCTCACCACGGACAGACTGCCCTGCGCTCCTACCGAGCGTGCTTCCGAAATACAAACGGAAGTGGCCAGAGGGGCAGCTTCCTATACCAACATGACAAGGGACGGACAGGACCATACTAAGGATAGAAACCTCTCTGCTTTTAGAAAGCGTAGCTACCTGTTCCGACGTTGGTCCTACTGTTCTCTAGCAGACAGGCTTGTCTGCTACCCTCAAGCATGCAACTAGAAATACATTTGCTCATTCATCCTCTCACACAGAAGGGAAGGGGGATGACAGTATCTTATCATATACAGTATATAAAAGAAAGCGGATGTAGGTTCCGTATGAGACTGTATGACATGAATTACATATAAACTGTGCTTTAAAGTGTAGTAGTGTGACAGATCGTTCTTGTTTATGTGTAAAAATAATACGTTCCACTGCTCAGTCTCCTCCCAGACAGTCAGAAACGCCACAGTAAATTTAGAAGAGGAATTTATGCGTAAATGACAACAGATTTAAGAAATTAACATGAAAGGAATCCAACAGCGACCTTTCAACATACCGCATGAAGATACGACTAGCTCGGCTATAAGTCTACGATTGCGCCGGACGGGGTCGATATCAACCGATTCCCACCCTCTCGCGCAGCGCCGCGCATCTCTGTTAGCTTCTGTCTGTTTTACATTCCTCTATATATTCATTATCCACCTCACTTTCTCTCTCTACAAAATCGTGGTTAACTTTCTTGTTCGTTTGCTAATTCGTTGAAATGCTGCGTCAGCCGGTGCTAAAATACTGGAAGGATTTTTGAGTTCCATTTTTCATTGTCATTCTACTTTAAAACTTCGATCATCGTTTTGCGAGAACTGCTGAGGGTTATACGAGTTATGCTTGTGAATTATTTCTAGAACTATAGACAAAATGAGCGACTTAGGTGACAGTGACACAGATAATTCGTCTATAAATAGTGGAATAGCTTCTTAGAAAACCAAAAGGAGTAAGACAAGTCAAAGTGAACTCGTACAAGGCGTACTGTAAGATTCCTCCTGTGCTCATGGAGGCGTTGGTGACGTAAAACGTCATGCATCAACCAAGTATAACTTAACTGTTGTCAACAATCGAAAATCAAGTAACTTGTACAAATATTTCTCAAGGCATGAACCATCTACTTCAGAGATGGACGAGATTGCTTCTGCAGAACTCACATCTGTTTATTACATGGTAAAGCATTCTCTTAGGTACAGTAGTATGGATTGTCCACACAAATTATTACCTTATATCTGCAGTGATTCAAAAAACGTTCGAGGTTTTGCTGCGGAAGAACAAAATCGGAAGCAATTGCAATGTCAAGTATCAGCCAAAGAATGTATTAAACTATTTTAAACATCATCCTAAAAATATTATTATTTTCTACAGCGACAGATGCAAGTAATAAAAAATATGTAGAAATGTTTCAAGTATTCTCACGATTCTTTGATTGTGATACTAGATTTTGTAGAACGTAACGATGAACATGCATATCAGTTTTCGAAGTTATTAATAGACACATTGGAGAAGAATGGATTGTCTTTAAATAAAGATTAGTCATTCGCCGATGATAACATTAATGTGAACTTCGGCAGAACCCGTTCCATTTATAAAAATCCTTTAGATGAAAATCGTAACTGACAAAGCTGGTTGCCACGTCCTTATTCTGCACAATGGTAGAAAATACAGTACTACAAAACTGGACGTCGATGTGGAAAGTTTGATACTGAAAATATGCAACCACTTCAGTAGATCTACGAAACGAAGAGCGGACTAGCAAATGCAATTTGAACTAATTAGCTGCAAAGAGAAGAAATAATAAAACATGTTGCCACGAGATTCTTACCTCCTGGTCGTGCTGTCGAAAGAGCATTAAAAATATAGACTGCATTAAAATCTCATTTTTTGGAATTCCGCAAAGGAAGTCCTCGGCTACTAGGAAAGATAATCACTTGTGAAGAAGAACAGAAAAAAAACCTCTAGCGTATTGGGTCGATTCTGCGTAATGTAATGTTTTCGGGAGAAACAACAATGACCGAGTTTGGATCAGATTCTCTGTCAGTTGTTGAGATGCATGCTGAAATGCCCGGGATTCGCAAAAACATTGAGCAAATAATAAAATATAGTTTTTTCAGCAGTAAGATATGAGATAAAGGGGATGAATTAAGCACTAACGCAGAACAATCTATTCGGAAATATTTTCTACATTTCTAAACCAGTTTTGTAGGATTGTGTTACCACGATATAATTTCTCAGAAAACCACATCCTTTCCAAGATGGTGTTTTAGCTTACAGTCAGCCAGTCGTAAAGGGGATTAACAGTCATCATATTCTCTCACTTTTATTATTATCATAGTGTGAGACAGTAAACGACGCATCACGAAGGCATTACATGAATGGGACGGATATCGATGGATGTGGTGTACATATACAGACAAACAAATGATTACAGTTCCAGAAAAAACTGGGTGATTTATCCGAGAGAAAGAGCTTTAGAAACTGAGCAAGTCAATAAAGTCTTCGTCGACACTTGACCATTCTGCAAGAAATTATTCGACTTGGCACTGATTAATAGAGTCTTTGACTACCCTCCCGACGGACAGCGTGCCAAACTCTGTCCCATTGGCGCATTAGATCATCCAGATTACGAGATGATTGAGGGGCCCTGTCCATAGTGGCCCAAACTTTCTCAGTTCGGGAGAGATCCGGCGACGTTGCTGACCTAGGTATGGTTAGAGGCATGCCGTAGGGCGGACGACAGTTAGGTTGGCATTCCACCGATGTCTGGGGCGTCTCCAGACACATCTTCGCTGGGCATCACGGATCAGTTCGAAGCAATACTCGTCACTGAAGATTACTCCAGTCAGTCCAGGCCGAAGATGTGTCTGAATATGCCCCGTGCAACGGTGGATACCAGATGAGCTATCGCAAAGCAGAAACTGTCTGGTTGTCATTCACAGCTCCCTTACAGCACAGCTGTACGTGGACGATACTCTACGCCCCGTTTCGTTGCCACTCTTGGCAAGTCAACCTACTCTTCCATTTTAGCAAGATAAAGCGCGCTTGTAAACAGTGAGAGTTTCTACTGCTTATCTTCGTGCTCGCCAAACTGCACTTTGGTCAGTAAGGTATCCGGATCTCTCCCCAACTGAGAACGTTTGGTGCACTGGGAGGGTCCTCCAACCATCTCTGGATTCTGACGATCTGACGCGCCTATTGGAAAGAATTTGGAACGACGTTCCTCAGTAGGACATCCAACAACCCTACAAGAGAATGCCAAACCGAGTAACTGCTTGTATGAGGGCCAGAGGTAGACCAATGAGTCACTGACTTGCTCAGTTTGTGCAGCTCTCGAATGAAGCTCTTGAATGAATCATGCCATTTTTCTGAAACTATAATCATTTGTTTGTCTGTGGACCGCCCACGTCGTTCTACATTCTGGTCCTTTTTTTCTTTTTCTTTTTTTTTACAAGTTGTGTTTTCTGTTTTTATGATCCGCCTTACACCTTCCCGATCGTAATTTTCTCAATCTGTCTGAAATCTGTATACCTTTCTATGTGACACTTATGCTGTAAATTTGTCGTTCTTAAGTGAAGTAGCAATTTTACTTTTGTTCTCTGCACCTCTTACCTGGACTCCAACCGCTTTGAGATCTTACTGAATTTCCTAGATTCATTGTCCTCCTGGGCCGGCCTGTGTGGCCGAGCGGTTCTAGGCGCTTCAGTCTGGAACCGCGCGACCTCTACGGTCGCAGGTTCGAATCCTGCCTCGGGCATGGATGTGTGTTAGTAAGGCTTAATTAATTCTAAGTTTTAGAGGACTGATGACCTCAGATTTAAGTCCCATAGTGCTCAGAGCTATTTGAACCAGTTTGAACCATTGTCCTCCTGTCTTCTTTCTGACTCTTGTAATTCATCACAAGTACTTGTAAAATTCTGTTTCCTTGCATTGCGTCAGTCTCTTAATACACGTCTTCAATGGGGAGAGTTTTTCAGACTTCTTCGAGCCGGTATTTTTTATTTACACAAGTTTTCGCAATTCTTCTTTTAGTTTTCGGAAGTTGACCAGTTCTTCTGCCACTTTTTAATTGGAATACGGTTTCACAATCATGAATGGCTTTCAGGAGGGTTACGGTTTAATAGTGTTCGATCTTAGCGTCTACTGACAAGCATTTCTTCTTACATGTTGACCCGTCAGATATAGAGCTAGTCTAATTTCCTTTGACCTATTTATCCATGTTTCTTTCCCACTTACACTGTACTTGATAATTTGTCCAATATGTTTAAACTTTATAACTATGCTAATTAGCCGTGCGGGATTAGCAGAGCGGTCTGAGGCGCTACAGTCATGGACTGTGCGGCTGGTCCCGGCGGAGGTTCGAGTCCTCCCTCGGGCATGGGTGTGTGTGTTTGTCCTTAGGATGATTTAGGTTAAGTAGTGTGTAAGCTTAGGGACTGATGACCTTAGCAGTTAAGTCCCATAAGATTTCACACACATTTGAACATTTTTGAATTATGCTAATTTTTTGATTATTTGTAAGGACTTTACTTATTCGCAGGAGTTTCGTGGGTCTAATTTCAGTTTTCTCAAAGGATACTTGTAGTAATGTTTTTATGGGGATTTTTGGAAACTGGTGATCTGGGTACGAATGTCTACCATGTCGGTGGCTAAGAGAGCTAAATCATTCGCAAAGCCAGGCAGCTTGTTCTTGTTGAGAGTTTTCCTACAATTTTGATTTAAGGTGGGTTTTCCTATTTCCAAATATTCATGAAATAATAGACGGCTACACTGAAAAGCATTGGTATTAATCCATCATCTTCTCTAAGACCCGTTTTTAGTGTGAAACCTTTTAAAATTTCTACCCTGAACTTAACTTACGGATTAGTGTTGATTAAGATTTCTCTTATTATTCTTGAGGTTATTTTTGTTCTGTCCTTTTAACTACAAAAATGGGTGGTCTTTTTCACCAGACTGGTTTCGCGTTATTGAGGTAAAGCATCATCAGAAGTCTGTAATTAAGTTATTTACATTCTGATTTGCTTTAAGGAGGAAAAATAGTTCGATCTTGATGTAAATCAAGATGTAAATAACTTAATTACAGGCCACTGACCACATCAAAAAGTGAAACGCGTCTATTGAAAAAAATCAAGCATTTTTGTAGCTGCAGCGACAGAAAAACGTACCTTCAAGAATTGGAAAGCAGCTACGGACAATATGGCCTCAAAAATCTCTGCCAGGCACTTAAATGTGATTTGCAGAGTATCCATGTAGATGTAGATGTAGAATATGAAGAGTCTCTGAAGGTTCTTATTAATTTGGGGTAAAGACTGTAAGATCTCAGTATTTTTGAAAGTGTGAATCTGTGGCGACTACGATATGCTTTTTCGAAATCTGTGAAAGAGAAAAAGAGATGTTTATTTTTGTACTTGTAATATTCCATTATCATTTCAGACTGAGAGTTTAGTTGGACAGCTTGTTTATGGATGAAATCGTCCTTAGTATTCTCCAACTTGAGATACCAGAGTGTTTATTATAGGGAGAAAATTTTTGTGTGTGCATCCCAGAAGGATTATTCATCTGTAACTATATGGGTTGGCTTAATTGTCTTTTTTGAATAACGGATAGATTATTCCTGCAGTCCAATGCTCTGGAACGTTCTCTATGGTACACATTTCGACTAGATGTTAACGCAGATGCATAACTGCAGGTTTTGCAGTGTTTTTCCAGCCTCAACTTCTGTGTGCGAGCTTTAACTCGCCGGTGTCTGGAGCATTCATTAGATTAGGGTTGATTCGTAATTTAAATTTTTTTTAATGTACCAGCGGCGATCGCAGATTTTTCTTAATGTGTGCTAACTTTTTATCTCTCAGCATTAATGTTGGGGTTTCATACTTTTTAAGATAGCTGACGAAAGTTTTGTAATAATCTCGCGATTGATTTTTCTTGAAATTATCGTCCATTATTCCTGGTGTGTTTTTAAGATGTTCACTTTTGTTTTTGTGTGTTGATTTATGGTTCGAATTTCGTTGTTTAACATGTTCTAAATAAGGTCCTTCTGACTTCTCGCCTTGATGGTTTATCCAAGCTTGTGGTTTTTCTGTACCGCCTGGTCACATTCTTCATTCTACAAGCCACATCTCTTCCTGGGATTTGTTGAACCCAATTCTTCTGCTATCAAATTTAATTTCACAGTCAGTTATTGTAGCGATATGATGGACACTTACGCATAGTTCCTGTAGTACTACACGTCTTTTATGAATTAGTTTCTTCGGACCTTCTCCCATTTTATTTGGAAGTTTCATATTTACCACATGGGTTAATTTCGTTTTTATTTTTACAACGCAAGTGTTAGACACCATATCAGTTGCCCTTAGGATGTTGCAGATTTCATGATGGTGAAATGTATCCACGGACGCTTCGTGTAGCCTCTATTCGCCTTTTGTGGCGTCGGGATGTTGCCAGGTTTCCAGTTTATTAGTTTCCCTTCTGAATCATGATGGTTTTGAATTACGTTTCTGGTTGCTACAAATTTCATTCAATCTTTGGCCTTGTGTTTGGCTGGATTGTGAACTAACCATTTTCTAATGTTATCTCACTATCTTATCACGAAGGAGAATTTTGATATTTAATGCACAGATATTGGTTAAAATTTGATCTAGGAGATCGCAGAACTTTTCTGTTTCTTATCTCTACTTTAGGCCGTTATTTTTCTTACTTAAGGGGGACTGTACGTTGATAATTGCATATTATTTGCTGGTTTCATAATTACAATTGTAAGACAGGGGCACTCACATTTGGATTCTATGCTCGGGTCAATGATTTTGAGATTTATTATAAATCCATTTCCAAATTGTGGGCAATTTGTCATGAATCGTTTTCCTTGTATTCCTTTATGAAATCGATATCCTTGTGACAGTATAGGGTGTTGATCAGTGTTTATAATTTCTTGAAGAGCCATGACTAGAATTCTGTTTTTGGTAATGATGTCAGTAATCATGTTTAATTCTTAATTTTCGAACATGGCTGTGGTCAGCAACCATAATTAATTACAATGTCACAAATTTCCAGCCAACCGGTTGAAAATAGAATTTAAAATTCATTAAATAGTTTTCAACGCCAACTAGGGGCGCCTTCTTACATGTTGTTAAAAGGAAGTTTGAGCGATATGTTTTGACTAGAGCGATGTCGCTCAAATTTCGTTTTAACCACATGTAAGGTAACAGTTTCTTCTGAAGAAGGCGCCCCTAGTTGGCGTTGAAAACTAAGTAAAGAATTTTAAATTCTATTTGGAACCGGTTGGCTGGAAATTTGTGACATTGCATCTTTAATTCCCCTGTATGACCCATAGTTAACGTTGTACATCGAGAAGAATGAGAACTGTTTTGGTTTAATTTTTTGGAGATTTTGTGTGTGTGTAGCTGGCTGTTGGATTTTTAGACGCTCGGAACCGTCATAGTCTTTTGAATGACAGCCCAAAAAATTCGAAAGCTGTTTTTTCTGTTTTATGGCGACAGTCAATGCAATTCTGGTTCAAAACATTTTCGAAGGTCGAATGTGAAAGGTGTCACGTTGAGGTAAGAATAAACACTAGAATTACGATTCTGAATGTTAGACTGTTAGACCGACGATGAAGGAAGACACCACGATATTGTGTAAAAGACTATACTAAAGACACCTTCCAGCCTTGAAACCTAATACCAATGGGGTCAAAAGAAAAAACAGGAGTTGGTTAATGGAAGCCAAAGGACAGAAGAAACGTGGAATCTGAGGAACCAATGCCAGATTCAGATCACGGCCCCACGATTGCCATTCGTGTGCTCCAAAGGCTGAAATGCCCTAGTGCGCCGAATCCCGGTGTAAAATACAAAAAATGTAAAAACCGTCGAGACGAATAGACTTTCATCCGTTACAATATAGAAATAAATACTAACAAGGAGACGTCCAATACCCAGTAGCAGAGCATGCCCTCCAGCATAATTCTAGGGACCTAGGAACGTGCTACACCGTACGTGCCATGGCTTCTCCCACCCAACACCAGTCCCTCGGAACTGCGGAGATGGGAACTTGCACTCCTGCACATCTTTTCATCCCGCTATCCCCCTGGACTGAACCTACGTTAACCAACCTCACTCCCAGTTACTCTTCAGTCTTCTCCTTTCTCCCTCTCCTCTTTAGCCATTCACGCATCTTTTCTTCCTACATAGTTGTGTTTATCTTTATACTATATACCTCTTTACTTCTGTATGCATCATCTTTGGTTTGAAGCTGGCACAGTACTTACAGTAGAATATCTTTGGCTTCACTCTGACGACCATGCCTCAATCCTTACTACCCTCCCTGTTTACCTTTCCCTGTTGCTTCATAACCTGGGTTGTGAGTAACTAAATCCACTTTCCCTTCTTCCCTTTTTCCCCCTCTCTCCTTCCTGATGAAGGAACAAAGTTCCGAAAGCTAGGAATGTAAATTTTCTGTTCTGTTTTGTGTATCTATCGGCTGTACTGAGCTGAGGTAAGTACTGGCCAGGCCCTCTATCTCTTTGTTAGTATTTGTTTCACATCTTTATATGAGATTTTCCATTAATCATTTACAATATAGAAATAGACAGATTTAGTCGCAAAGGGTAGGATTATTTCGGATGATTGGAATTTTTCAGTCGTTTTAAAGGCTTCTTGCTGGAGACATCTTAAAATATTGCATAGGCAACGCTGCTTCAGCGCTTTAAAATTTGTTTCTAAAACTCTGTAACTGCGTTTTGTGGCCGTTGTTAATAGTCGAGGGAACGGCGCGCGCCGGGGAGAACATTTCGCTGTATTGTAGCACTTGGCGCGAAGCGGCGGTAGACAGCGCTGCAAGTTGCGAGCAGTTGTGGAGAGGCGTTTCTGTGCAACTTTTCTGGCGCAAGCAGTTCTGGCGCCTTTTATACATTGCTCATTAACAGTAACAGCTGCCCGTAAATGGAAATTTCTGCTTCAGTAAGGAGGCGCAGTGCGTACGCAGGCCTGAATGTAATCTCGTTAAGCCCAGATGGAGGGCGGGAGGGGCGCAGCCAGCGTTCCGCCGCCACGCCCCCCACCCCCGTCCCAACGCCTCCACGCCCGCACGCCCCCACGTCCCCGGCCAGGAGTCTCCAGGCTGCCTCTGACGCTGGGCGGGCCGCGAGTGCGTTTTGAATATTCACGTCGCAATTAAAACCCCAGACGCCTGCTCTGTCATTTAGATCACGTCCTCCGTCCCGAATGCAAACCGACATCGCAAATATTGGACAAACACGCTAACGACGCTCTATACGCTCTCCCAGAGTGTAAATATGAATCACTTCGATCGTGAGAGGCGTCAACAAACATTCGCGAAGTAAGATCGCGTCGTCTCAAGCATACCTCCTAAAATCACCAAATATTACGGGGTAGCTAGGAGGTTATTTAGAAGTAAAATAATCCTACGCATTTCAAGTTATTCAATATTGCATACTAACTCTTCAGCTTTTTGATCAGCTATGTATTATTCCCACTATCACATTGAGGCGAAACAAGCGCTTCATCTAGAATGAATTTTTCACTCTACAGCGGAGTGTGCACTGAAATGAAACTTCCTGGTAGATTAAAACTGTGTGCCGGACCGAGACTCAAACTCGATACCTTTCTCTTTCGCGGGCAAGAGCTATAGCAGCTGAGCTACGCAAGCATGACTCACGCCTCGTCCTCACAGCTTTAAGTCCGCCATTACCTCGTCTCCTACCTTCCAACCTTCACAGAAGCTCTCCTGCGAATCTTGCAGAACTAGCACTGCTGGAAGAAAGGATATTGCGGAGACATGGCTTAGCCACACCCTGGGGGATGTTTCTAGAATGAAATTTTCACTCTACAGCTGAGTGTGCGCTGATATGAAACTTCCTGGCACATTAAAATTGTGTGCCGGACCGAGACTCCAACTCGGCACCTCTGCCTTCCGCGGGTAAGTGCTCTACCAGCTGAGCTACCCAAGCACGACTCACGCCCCGTCCGACCCTAGAAACATCTCCCAGGCTGTGGCTAAGCCACCTCTCCGCAATATCCTTTCTTCCAGGAGTGCTAGCTTTGCAAGGTTCGCAGGAGAGTTTCTGTGAAGTTTGGAAGGTAGGAGACGAGGTACTGGCGGAATTAAAGCTGTGAGGACGGGGGCGTGAGTCGTGGTTGGTTAGCTGAGCTGGTAAGGCACTTGCCCGCTATAGGCAAGGGTCCCGAGTTCGAGTCTCGGTCCGGCACACAGTTTTAATCTTCCAGGAAGTTTCATATCAGCACACACTCCGCTGTAGAGTGAAAATTTCATTCTATAACATCCCCCAGGCTGTGGCTAAGCCATGTCTCCGCAGTATCCTTTCCTCCAGGAGTGCTAGTTCTCCAAGGTTCGCAGGAGAGCTTCTGTGAAGTTTGGAAGGTAGGAGACAAGGTACTGGCGGAATTAAAGCTTTGAGGACGGGGCGTGAGTCATGCTTGGATAGCTCAGCTGGTAGAGCACTTGCCCGTGAAAGGCAAAGGTCCCGAGTTCGAGTCTCGGTCCGGCACACAGTTTTAATCTGGTAGGAAGTTTCAAGCGCTGGCATCATTTGAGAGATACGGAGGAGAGCGTGTGTGCCGGTACTTACTGCTACTGGCACCACATCATTATAACGCGCCTGTGGATAGAACATTGCGCCATAATTTAAGAATTAAATCTAAAATTAAAGAAGCTCTTTCAAATTTTGTCAGCATATGCTCCAGTATACTAATGTTTAAATTCTCAATTCTCAGAGTGATCAGATGAATATCTTTCCCTAGGTACATTGTTTTAAATAAAAAACAACTGCCTCTAAATAATAAAACTATAAAACCAAAAATCGATCTAAATGTGCAAATGTATGTCAAAATTAACTGTTACAAGTTTCAACGTGATCGGAACAAAATTTTGGTCAGAATCCACGTTTTTACAAAAAATTAAAGATGGTAAATATTAGACTGAAAATGGTGCATATGGCTCTAATCACTATGGGACTTCACATCTAAGGTCATCAGTCCCCTGGACTTAGAACTGCTTAAACTTAACTAACTTAAGGACATCACACATATCCGTGCCCGAGGCAGGATTCGAACCTGCGGCCGTAGCAGCTGCGCGGTTCCGGACTGAAACGCCTAGAACCGCTCAGCCGCAGCGACCGGCTGTTAGACTTACAAACATAAAAATTCGTATGAAGCTTGAGTTACATACAATTAACCTCTAATAGTTTTCGAGTAATTTACTGAGAACTAAATTTGGAACAAAACTTCTTTATTTGTAGTAGATCATCATTTATAGGATGGCTATTCGTAAAGTAAGCTCCGATCGGGTGCGAAATGGAAACCATAGTGAAAATCCGATGAAACGCTGGGCAGATGTAATGGGCGGCTTGTCTAGTATGCCCAAAAGATCGCGTCACACAGCTCTTTTTAATTCGGAGCGCATCGTGAGCACGTAAAGATACGTAGAGAATAAGGTCTCCCGCCAAGTATGGGGGCCTGGTGAAAGATCTCGCCACATGTGATGCAGCCGACATAACGTAACTATCATGCATTTCCTCCATCATGAGAATTCTCGGCCGCTCCATGCAGGGGCAATGAAAATGCTCCTGTAGTGTTTTCGATGGGGAGTGTTTGATTACCCTCAATACAACCCGTAATTTGCTCCCTTTGAGTTTCATCTCTGCTCAGATGAACCACTGCCCACGAAGACAATATTTTGGCATAGACAACGAGCTGTACACCAAGGTAGAGAATTGGCCGAAAAGACAGGCAGCAGAAGTCTATGACGAGGGTATTGGAGAGTTAGTACAACACTAAGACAAATGTCTAAGTCGCAGCGGCCACTATGTAGAGAAGTAGCTGGAAGGTGTAGCTAACTATTGCAAATAAAACATTTTTTATTTTCACAGTGATTTCGATTTCGCGACCGATCGGACCTTACTTTCCGAATAGTTCTCGTATTAATAACACAAAGTTTTGCTTACAGCACCTGATGAAACCCATTAAATAACAGAGCTGTAACAAGTTTCGAGAATTTGATATAAATGACAATCAGTACAAGGTCTCTTAAAGTTGTGGTTCAGGGGTCTTGTGCTACCGCCAGTCCCGTTCTGAAATTCTAGACGACAAACTTTAAATGCAGAGAAGCTAAAACATTTTCTACCATTATAGCCAACTGTGAATATGGCCTTGTTTTGGGTAATTCATAATGAAAAAGTATGCAAAAATTAAGATTTTATTGCGTGTAAATTGCAGTCACTTACTCACTTTTTTAATGTGAAAGCACTCACCATTAATGGTGATGAAACGTGGGTCGCTTGCGAGGTGCCGGGGCTAGCAGTGTATTTAACACTAAATTCTTCTAGAATATTCATATATTAACGATGCTCTAAGCCCCCCTATTCTAACTCCGAATTTTGCTGTTGCACATGGATTAAAAAGAAACGCAAACTGACTGTAATCGACCCTGCAAGAGGAGTAGCAAAGAGTTCGGAAACTGCAATAATTTAATTTGATAAATAAGTTAAACAAAGGAAAGTTTCATTAACGTAGTGAGAAATGAAAGGGTTGCTCTACCGATTAACAGAACGAAAGTTATGTCCAAAATAACAATATGATTTATTATGACTAAACTAAAACAATAAACAAAACACATGAAACACATCAAACTGACTCAAATTGGATACTCAAATAAATGCTGTGAAGGTGAAGTTGTCCCTAAACTAGATTGTGACATTTATGACGAAGTGGTATGTGGAGCCAATTCCTTGTAACTCAAATCTTAAGAGAAACACGCAGTAACCCAACATTAATTGCTGCTGCAGTAGTGAGAACTCAGACAATGAACACCCAAGACAGAACAAAGTTAGAAAAAGACGAACAGGCGTGCTCTGCTGAGCTCTGATTATCACCTAGGAAAATCCCCAATCTGCCGGTGCTGCGGACATACATTACCAAGCTGTCTTCTTAACTGCAAGAACATGATCTGGCGTATCGGAGGCGGTGGCTCGTTACTTCGACGTCACGTCGTGGTGATGATAATGTCGCGAGTATAGCCCGAAACAAATTATCCTGGTCCGGTTGTTCCAGACTAAAGACTTCCTAGCAATACAAATGCGCCTCTGAGGGAGACAAAGAAGGCTCGCCACACAATCACTGACGGTACAGTGATTGAGTTTAACAAGCGAGGTCACACAGTAACTCCGATACAGTCAACTTTAGCCAAAACTGCTCAAGACAGACAACATAGGCCGCTTGTACGCAGAACGCTCAATTGCCAACTGTACTTGGAAAGTTACGTTGAAGTCGGAACTTCAGCAACTTTGTCAGACAGTTACAATTAAATAAAAGTATATTAGACAGCCAACGGAAGGCAGGCTGTCCAGAGCAGCGAGAGTTCAGTCTTGTAACCTACTCCGACCGAAAGGCGAGAGCCGACTCTCACAAGAGCACCTGTACAAACCGAACACAGAACATTCCTGCCTACACGACAGTGGCCGTGGTTAAACGTTTCAATCAGCAACTCTAAAACGGCGGAAAATTCCACTCTATTGCCGAAGCACTACCTTTCCACCAATGGAGATTCTCGGCGCCAATATCTGCGCCGATTTTGCTACATCACGGAGCTATGCCCTGAGCAAGACAATCACAGTTACAATTTTGCACAAAACGCTGGCATTTGCCTGCCACGACTGCCTGGTGACACAAGTCTTTCCCACGCCTCGTTGGCAGCCCGCCAGAAACGGTTTTCACTAAGTTTCTGCGAAGTAACGGAATCTCTACCCCAGCCACTCCATCAGGCCCCTGTGGGCGTGTCGCCGCCGCTCTTATGACAATGTTGGCGTCTCGAAAGCATTCACTCGACTCCCTCACACCTGTCGGCTTAACCCTTTCAAGATCAGAAGAGCCCGCCGTCACCGGACCACCCGGGTGACGAGAGACGCTGTGTGGGAAGTCCACGTGTGAAGAAATTTGTGACTTTTCACCACATGCAATCAGAGAGGAAGATCGAGTTTCTCAGAGAAATATGAGAGGGGGCTCATGCCACCTCTCATAGCCCCTACGCCATTTTAGATTGTAATTGGTGAGCGGTTGGCTCACTTAGGAGCAAGGTAGTGAGTCAATTGCCCAAGAATAATCTTGCAAACTGACTTCACATACAGCACTCTATACAAAAATTACTGCAACAGAAAATGCAGCTCATAAAGAGATGATTATTTATGATGTAGCCAACTTCACCTTCTTAATGTGGTAATCTAATGCTCACATCACACATCCATACCCAGGGAGCCCATTCCAAACACTGATTCACACAGACATTCATGCTCTAAATATGGCCCGGGCATGTAAGCCAAATACGGAGCAGTTTATTCTTTACAATCAGAGTTGGAGTGCTCCGCAATTAAATGCCCAAGATGTTACAACAATTTCAATCATTAAACTAACCTGAACTCAATCACACATGTTACTATTTAAGTTAACAATCTCCTTGTGAGCTTTCAGAATCTAATTACAACCCCTGATTCATTCTGTCTCCCTGCAGCAAGAATAACCTCTACAAAATGTTCCCTGAACTGATGGTCCATTCACAATGACAGTGGTGGTATCTGCTTCACTTTATGGGGACTTCTGGCACACTGTTTGCAAACACACACCAGTAAATACAGAATACTAAAAAAACATGGTGTGGAGAACAATACAGTAATTTGTGCGCCCTACTCTATTACTTACATAAGAATTACAATTCAAAACACAAGCACATACAAGGTATAAATACATTATAAAAATAACAATAGAGAACGAAATTTAAAAAAAAAGGTTCATGGAGTGTCAAGTTGTGTTTGCACATTGCACAATGTTCACGATTGTGCTGAGAATGATGCACTAAATCACATTGTTAGAAATATTTGAAGCACTTCACAAATTTGTTAGTTTCTTTGAGGGGGTTCGTATATTGAGTCATATGCATTGATGCACGTGGTTCCATGTCTTGAGCATAGGAGGGTGGCTTTTGGGATGGGGCCACAGTACTGACATCACATAGGGCTAAATTTCGGGTGTTGTTGCTACGTTGTTGCATCAACAATAGGGTGTGCTGGAGCATCTGCAGTACGCTGTTGAGATTGCAGCTAGACCCACGCATATGATCACGGCAGTACAGTAGGAAGACATAGTGATAGGCTCTCCTCACGTCGATTAATTGTCTCTGAGGTCTACTAGTTGGGATACATCACTAGTCCAGGTCTCTTCCCTCCATGAACAGTACTCTACGTTTCGCAATATTGCAGTTCGACGAGGGATGATGGCACGTGGAGTGACTCCACAAGTGTGTGAGGTCATCCATACAGGATCGAACTAGGAGCGGCAATTGCTACAACTGCTCTCTAAGTGAGAGGAGAAGTTAGAAATGAGACAACTCACTTGTTAGAGTTTGTGGCACGATACTGCTTTGTGTATGCAGATCGGCCAACGCTAGTGAGTTGTAAAAACTCAAACAGGTTATTATATAGCGTCCCTTTCTGTCCTGAGGCACATGAGGCGCAGGTTCTGACACCTTATGTGATCTTCGTGTACTCACGAAAACGTGGTCTGCCGCAGGGAATCCCTCCAAACGGCTGCCGCGTCCGGAGAGCTAGCTGGCTGTTGCGTGCTGGTTTCAGTGTCAACGGTCAGCCACACTTTCGCTTGTGGCCCGGCGACGGCTGTCTGATGCCTAATCCCCCAGGTATACGGCCCGGTGACTGTCAGCTTGTAGGACCGGACGCTCCCGCGCCCTTCCCGTCAGGTGGCGTGCTGACGCTCCTCTTCTTGCAGATAGCCGATGACCTCTTGTTTTTGATCCGGTTGGCCTCTGCATTGCCACGATTCCCGTCATCTGCACAGTTCTGACAAAAATCTTAAGCCTAACTTTTTCCCATGACCTTCTATGTTATAATAAATTTACGTAATGATACATTGATGGTCTGTCATTTCAGACACTCTTAGTTTAATTTTATAGTTATCACTCTATGACTATCATTATAACAAAATCTTGGTGCATCTAATGTAGACATGGAAATAATTTATCTTGATATTTGTGTAGGGACCGATCTCATTACTGTACATGGATGAACAATTAAATGTGCGGGCCCGCACTAATATTACTATTACATATATAGATCGACAGTAGACATACTCAACAATTAACTACCATTTGCCAACGATCTACATTCTATGTCTTTTGAATAAATTATGTTATTATGCAGGTTGAAGTTTTACTGAGCTATAAAGAACATGCAACTATTCTAATTTCGCTCGCCCGTCGTCCCTCCATCTCGGGTCTGTGGTTTGGTGACCTGAAAAATAGCATCCCAACAGGCGGGCGCCAAACATTCCTACTTGTGGTAGAAAACCCCCACAATATTAAGGATCTAGTTATTGCTAAATCCTAAAGTTTAAATTATCCTAGTATATGGTACTCCTTCTTTTTTTTTACCTTACGCAATACTCTTACGTAATTCCTGTTACGCTGAGATGTCTCGCTGCTCGCCGCTATTGATGACGACAGTGATGTGCGCGCCGTACGACACGGCCTCCGAGTTGTCCCTACGCCTCACTGAAACTCCAGAGACTGGGTTAGCCATGGCTATACAAGACAAAAAATTATAGTTGCAACTTCTTTTTCTATGTGATGCGGTTTTCGCGATCAAAGCGCATCTTTCCAGAGGCAATGTAATATGACCAAGCCAGGACTGGTTCCTGTTGAGGATTCCGTCGCCCACCACACACCAGCTACACAGTATGTCACGAATCTCCAAGTATAGTTCCTTGGGTATTCATCTGTGACAGTCACGAGCAGCACGCTAAATCCCCAACCAGCACATTGGCATGGCAGGCTTTATGCCCGCATTTCTATCGTCTAGGGCACCATTGGAGTCAAACGCTCACAGGTTCACCCCGACTTGCAAGACAACGATGCTGGCGCAGCTCTGTAAAAACTATATTGCCCGTATCCACCCTCGAAATCACGCAATATACCACAATCTTGCAGTGCACTGACGCGTGCCTGCAAGCATTGGTATGAACGTCTCACGAACTGGTTGTGGCCGCTATGGAGCGTATCATGACTTCTCAGAACGCTTCTAGGAGCATGTTCTTGTATGCGCCCGTTTGTGCGACGTCTCCTCACTCATCATTATCCCTCAACATGGACACCAGACAGGAAAGGACAAAAACATTGCTCATGGAAAGGTTGTGTCTCCTACTCCATCGACATTGGAAGTCGCGAACATAAACAAAAAAAGGATAGCAGCAGTAAATACTTATGCGAGACAACGCAGCGTGTTAATACTTTAGCAATCTTAATCTATTAATACAACGATTATTGTTCCCCAAAGAAAGGTTCATATATTTGCCTATTCTACTATGTACACCACTTAAACTACTATTATTCCACGAACTTCTTTGTGTGAGAGATGTGGAGGAGTCCTATGGACTAGCACCAATCCCTTGTTAGACTCCCCCTCCTCTGACGTGCAATAGGATTTGCAGGTCTAATTTCAATCTCCTGGTTCTCCTGTTGTCCTTGATTTCGCTCTCTCCAATTACGGTCGCTTTGCCGTTCATTATTCCTCCTGTCCCTGCTTCCTTGTCTAGCATGACCCTGTTCCCTGACGTTCTGGTTTCCAAAACCATGGTTAGCGTAATCTTGATTTCCGTAACCCTGGTCTCCTAAATGACCAGTGCGATTATGCCATCTGTTGTCGTCCGCCCTTGCTGGTCGTTGGTATTTGTTACTCTGCCTCTTCTTCCTGTCCTTTGCGTCTTGTTTGTCAAAGACGACTTTGAGTTCACGCAATAGACTTTTGAATGCTTCTATGTCAGATCCACACTTGCCGACAAGTTTCTGTTGGTACCTAAGTGGCAATTTGGAAAAACAAAATTTGATGATTTCTTCCTTGCTATATGGACTATCTAAAAATTGATTCTTCTTAGTAGATCATTGAAAAGTTTGGTTGCGCTGCATTGCCCGGACACTTCCAGTTCAGGACAAAATATTATTTCCTCTTTAACCCTGTCTTGCGTTTCCTTTGACGAGTAGATCCACAGGAACGCATCAACAAATTCCTGGTAAGTCTGACACGTCGCTGCCACACCCCGCATCTTTTCCGCGGCTTGACCTTCGATGTGTCCACATAGGAATTCTATTTTTGCCAGGGTTGGCCATGATGACGGTAATGAATTTGTAAACTGCATCACCCAGCTCTTGGGATGGATCGACCCTCCATTATCTCTGAACTTTTGGAATTTTAGTATCGACAAAAAGTGATTTTGATCAAAATCCTGTCCGATCCTCGCACTGGTGTTGTCACTCGTTTCCGATACTTGCACGTCCGCTGACTGTCCTGATCTAGCTTGCTGATAAGTGTAATGTGCTACCTCTGTATCACAGTGGAAGCGTCATTCAGCATTCTCTCTTCTAAGTGGGCTGCAATTATTGGAGCTATTACTCGCTGTTTCTGCGTATGCATTCTTAGTTCTGCACTCTGTCACTGGACTAGAGCACGGCGGGCTTCCCCTCGGAGACACAATTCTGTGTACTTCATCATTGGTATCCGAACGCGCAGTGCTCGTGTGCCCGTTTTGCTCTAGTTTTGCTATCCGACTCTCTACTTCTTTCATTCATTTCGTGATGTTCGTAACCGCAATATTACGTGCTTTTGCGATTTTCATTGCCCCTGTTGCTGCCGTTTTGGCTAGGCCTGCTATTTTTTTGTGCTACTATTGGCATTTGTTTTGCCTCTCCACATTCTTTCTTTATTGTTAGTAATTCCCCACGAATTTCCCCTATATGCGAAATTATAGTCTGAGTGTCCTTCTTACGCTGTTCGTCCTCTTCTTCCTTCTCCTTCTTACGCTGTTCGTCAGCTGCTTCTTTCATTGATCGTAGGAAGCTCAGTATTGGGTTAATGTCATCTTTTTGATCCTCGTCACACATGGGCGATGTACCTCTGGACACAGGGGCGCTAGAGCTCTGACGTGACCGAGTTGGCCTCTGTCTGCTCTCGTACGTTTGACTATAAACTTCTGCTACCGTCTCGACCTGTGTCCCTGTCACTGTTTCATCATCTAGCTCACTATCATAATCACGGCCGCGACGTTGCTCTAAGGTCGCGGCCAAATCACCTTCCTCGTCAATGAACCTGCCACCCTGTCCTGCTAAAAATGTCCCCATCTCATCTCCGAACCTATCCCCTTCAGTAACCTGCCCCTTATCCATTTTGCTATCCTCTTTTGTTTTAGCTTCGCTCGCTAATAGTCGTGCCTTACTTCTCGTGATCATTCATGAAACACAAATTTATCTAAAATGCACAATAAAAATAATCTATTACCTGTATTTTTACACATAGATATAAAATTTGAACAACGCTGTAATTATATGCACGATTTGTTGTGGTACAGAAACCGCACAAAAACCCAACAATGTGTGATGTGATACGGACACCACATCAAAGAAACACAAAAAACAACAAACAAACAAAAAATACACACTGAAAAGAAGAACTGTAATCATGCGCCGCTAGTTAAAAACTAAACGTGGAACTAAAAAGAAAAAACTTGGGTATTAATAAATAAAAAAATAGGTAAAAAAATTTTGAGTGTTCCTACTGATAATACCGTTGCTTAGCAGCGATTCACAGAAAAGATCTGAGGTTAGCGGTCGCCATTTTATACGAGGTGCCAGGGCTAGAAGTGTCTTTAACACTAAATTCTTCTAGAATCTTCGTATGTAACTGATGCACTAAGCCCCCCCCCCCCTATTCTTACTCCGAATTTTGCTGTTGCACATGGATCAAGAAGAAACGTGAACTGACTGTAATCGACCATGCAAGTGGAGTAGAAAAGAGTTTGGCACCTGCAATAATTTATTTTGATAAATAAGTTAAATAAAGGAAAGTTTCATTAATGTAGTGAGAAATGAAAGGGTTGCTCTACCGATTAACAGAATGAAAGTTCTGTCCAAAATAACAATATGATTTATTATGACTAAACTCAAAATAATAATCAAAACACATGAAACATTTACAAACACATCAAACTGACTCAAATTGGATACTCAAATAAATGCTGTGAACGTGAAGTTGTCCCTAAACTAGATTGTGACATTTATGACGAAGTGGTATGTGGAGCCAATTCCTTGCAACTCAAATCGTAGGAGAAACACACAGCCAACTCAACATTAATGCTGCTACAGTAGTGAGAACTCAGACATGAACACCCAAGACAGAACAAAGTTAGAAAAAGACGAACAGGCGCGCTCTGCTGAGCTCTGATTATCACCTAGGAAAATCCCCAATCTGCCGGTGGAGCAGACATACATTACCAAGCTGTCTTCTTAACTGCAAGAACACGGTCTGGCGTACCGGAGGCGGTGGCTCGTTGCATCGACGTCCCATCGTGGTGATGATAATGTTGCGAATATAGCCCAAAACAAATTATCCTGGTCTGATCGTTCCAGACTAAAGACTTCCAAGCAATACAAATGCGCCTCTGAGGGAGACAAAGAAGGCTCGCCACACAATCACTGATGGTACAGTGATTGATTTTAACAAGTGAGGTCACACAGTAGGTTCGATACAGTCAACTTTAGCCAAAACTGCTCAAGACAGACAACATAGGCCGCTTGTATGCAGAACGCTCAATTGCCAACTGTACTCGGAAAGTTACGTTGAAGTCGGAACTTCAGAAACTTTGTCAGACAATTACAATTAAATAAAAGTATATTAGACAGCCAACGGAAGGCAGGCTGTCCAGAGCAGCGAGAGCTCAATCTTGTAACCTACTCCGACCAAAAGGTGAGAGCAGACTCTCACAAGAGCACCTGTACAAACCGAACACAGAACATACCCGCCCCAACGACAGTGACCGTGGTTAAACGTTCCAATCGGCAACTTGAAAACGGCGGAAAATTCCACTCTATTACCAAAGCACTACCTTTCCACCAATGGAGATTCTTGGCGCCAATTTCTGCGCCGATTTTGCAGAAAACGCTGGAATTTGCCCGCCAAGACTGCCTGGGAACACCGCCGCTCTTATGACAATGTCGGCATCTGGAAAGCACTCACTCGACTCCCTCACACCCGTCGGCTTAACCCCTTCAAGATCAGCAGATCCCGCCTGTCACTAGACCACCCAGGTGACGAGAGACGCTGTGTGGGAAGTCCGCGTGTGAAGGAATTTGCGACCTTTCACCGCATGCAATTAGAGAGGAAGATCGAATTACTCAGAGAAATATGAGAGGGGGCTCATGCCACCTCTCATGCTTGTGACGGTGTGCAACCTCCACAACATTCTATACAATCCGCTAAAGCCAAAAGATTAAAAAAATCATCACAACCTGCGAAGAAAAACAAAAATGCCTAAGACTAATATAGAAGTTTTTTACGACTGAAATTAAGCCTGATTCGGACTAAACGCATTTCGCAGTATTTAAGGCATCTTCAGTGGTGGCTAAATATCACGGTTCGGTCCTCAGATGGGCCGATTTGGACGTAGCCACCAATGTGCCATCCTCTGCCATTCGCGTCTTACGGATACGGTATGGAGGGAGATTAGGTCAGCAGACTGCTCTCCCGATATCGTTTGTTTTGCACACTTTGGAGTCGCTACTTCTCGTTTAATCGTTGGCAGCTTGTGGTCTAGAGGCAAGCATTGCTGCTTTTCGATTACGGCGTCACTGGTTCGATTCCCGGCCAGGTGGGAGATTTTCTGCACCCGATGACTGGGTGTTTGGGTTGTCCAGATCATTTTCGTCATCATTCCAGCAAATGGCGGTACGGGAGAGTGAAAAGACAGCGAATTTGTACGGGCGCTGATAACCACAACGTTGAGCGCCCTCACAAACTAAAGAATCATCATCATTTCTTATTCAGAAAGCTTCTCGACTGGTGGCACGAGGCTGAGTGGACCCCGTTCCACTTCCCAAACCAAGAGAATAATCCCTGCCAGTACTGGGAACTGAACCCGGTTCCTCCACATGGTAGATATGGAGAGGCGAGTAGTGGCTACCATAACAAAACCTTTACTTCTACCGTGACAACAGAATATGCTTTAAATGAGGCGAAGCACATCTCGTCCGAATTTACAAAGAATGGAATACGTGGCATATTACTTGTAAAACTGCAACTGTAGAAAAGAGGCCTCAAAAAACAAAGACAACATCTACAGAGAAGTCTGTTATTAGAGAATTTCTTTCCTCTGGTTTTTTTTTACCTTTTAAAAATTGGTCCTCCTTATTTTCATCTTGTCCTTTTCTAAGATTGCTGCGCCACTTATTTCGTGTAGATCAGCTGCATTGGAAATCTGTTCGGGCTGTGTAAATTCGTACAGTTATAAAACTATGTCACATCTAGCTTTTCTCGTGGGGGGTGGGCTACTTGTGGTCTGTATTTTGGATGATCAAACACTTCCCATCAAAAGTGGTGCAACAGCATCTTCACTGATCCTTCACAGCGCGGCCAAGAATTGTCATTAGACAAAATCTCCCACTAGGCCCTCTTATTTGGCAGGAGGCATTATTGTTCTAGGGTATCTTTACGCGTTCACTGTGATCTCAGAATTGAAAAGAGCAACGTGATGCAATCGACGGGCATACTAGAGTCACTGCCGAACACATATGTGCAAAGCTTCATTGGGTTTTCACTGTGGTTCCTAGTTCGAGCCCGATCGGACCTTGCTTACCGAATAGCCCTCGCATTTAGGGACCACATAAAAACCTGAAAAAAAAAGACTGATGCTACCTGTTTTGTGTTAGTCACATATCTTTCCAACTACGTTTTCTAATGAAATAAGAATCAATTTGTCCACTTTTGTATTATGTTTACAATACGATTTACTGAAAGCAACAAGCAAAAGCTTTAGTGGTCACCAAAAAAAAAGCCCTGTTTTATCATACGTTCCTGTGTCTTATGAGATTTTAGTCACATTATATATTCTGTCAAACCCGAACATTTAGCAACCGAGATTATGACACGAGGACCTAACAGATATGACCAATACTAAAATAAAAATAAGGATTTCTGTTTCAAATGATCTGTCAAAAAGGAAAAGGAAATAAAGCTGTCACCATTAAATTGCAGAATCGTTGTACTGACCAGTTACTTACATTTCAGGTCCACTGGGTTGGAAACGCAACTGAAATAACTGAGCCCGTTCAATTCTGTGTCTTCAACGGACTCACTCTAATATTATGTCATCTGAATTGTATTTTAATTTGAAGCATAGTGACGCGCATGGAACTAAATTACCTCCACGAAATCACCTGTTCTGGTCTCTATTATCCACCCATTCATCTCTTACGAGGTCGTTGCAGTCGGCCAATAATTCATTATCTTCTTTGGCAATCTATTTTCTGTCATTCTACTAACGTGATCCATCAATTTCATTCTATACTCTATCTTGTCACTGGCTGAGAAGATTTCTAAATCTCACCTTATTGTTTCATTCCTTATTTTATCCATTTTATTGCAGACTCATAAACTGCTTATGAACTTCATCCCTGCTACTTTTACACGTGATTTTTCGTTTTTTGTTAGTGTCAATGATTCGGAACCATACACAAGAATAGGTACGGCCATAACTTTATAGAATTTCATTTCTGTTTCTTTTCATGTTTTTCTATCCAAATTTCTACCAATTGCTCCGCAGATACTGTTGTGTCGGTATCTGGGCCGACACCGTGAAGTTGAGATGGCTGAAAAGGCAAGCTAGACTAACGCAGACGGGCGTGAAGTACTGGAACAGGATACGTAATTAATGTTAGGAAGAAAAGTACGGAGCAGATTTAATACTTAACTTTACTCAATCATTGAGGTACATCGATCTTGACGATACACAGGAGACTTTAAGTACAATCACTGTATGGCTAATGGCGCCTTGCTAGTTCGTAGCCATTAACTTAGCTGATGGCTATTCTGTCTCTCGGCTAATGAGAGAGAAAGGCTTCGTACATCTGGTCGGTAGCTAGGTTCTCGTACAACTGGGGCGAGTGCTCTCTCGTATCACGAGACCTGCCTTCGTGGTGGCGCTAGGTCTGCGATTACACAGTGGCGACACGCGGGTCCGACATGTACTAAATGGACCGCGGCCGATTTAAGCTACCACCTAGCAAGTGTGGTGTCTGGCGGTGACACCACATTCCTCCCCCGCAAATCGGCGAACGGTCGTGTGATAAGGCTTCCGCCCGCCGTGGGGAGGACCACATGTTGACGTATGCGATGAGGTGGGGAGCCTAACAACAGGCGAGGCTGTGCCACCCGCACCCGGCCATTCGGTCCGAGGGGAGCTAGGAAACGCCTGAAAAACTAGTCCAGGGTGCACGTCAACATGCGGTGTATGCGCCCGTAAAGAGACAGGAGGGACCGAAGGATCAACCTCCATTGCGTCGGGGTAGCCGACGCGCGATGATGTCATGTGGTCCGGAGCGGGCGGGAGTTCCATGGCGGAGGACAGCTGGTCACGGGAAGCGATCGGCGGCGCGTGACCCTGGGAGGCGCTTGGCGGCTGCAACGAAGCATCGAATGCGGGCGGCGCCGGCGGGAGAACAAGCGGCGGCGGCGGCGGCGGCTGCTGCTGCTGCGGCGGCGGCGGCGCGTCGCCATGGGGCAAAATGGAAGGCATCGTCAGTAACACCTGGGGATGAGGCGAGCCAGTAGATGGGTCCCCAGGGCGCTGACCGGACGGCACCGTCGCTGAAAGCAGACGGGGAGCGGCAGAACCCGAGCGACGACAGAGGCGCAGCTGATTGAGATGCCGATGCACCTCACCAGAGGCCCCCAAAACCAAATACATCGCGCGGCCGAGGCAGCGAAGAATGCGCCCCGCGAGCCAACGCCGTGAACCTCGATAGTTGCGATAAAATACAACGTCGCCTGGAGCAAAAGCAGGAGTCTGCCGCTGCACAGGAACCTGATGCGGCGGATGCAGCAAAGACATCAAGGTGCGATGAGGACGACCGTGGAGCAACTCAGCCGGCGAGCGACCATCTCGGGGCTGAGAGCGATACGAAGACAAAAAGAGCAACAAGGCGTCCTCCCGAGAATGCGACTCTTTCAATTTCAACATCTGTGACTTGAAAGTCCGGACCAATCGTTCAGCAGCACCGTTGGACTGAGGCGAAAACGGCGCGGATGTCAGATGTTGAATACCATTGGCCTGGCAGAATGACTGAAATTCTGCGGACATGAATGGTGGGCCATTGTCGGAAACAATAGTCTGCGGAAGACCTTCAATGCAAAAGATAGCAGACACCGCTTGGATGGTGGCGGAGGACGTCGTGGAAGACATCCGGACAACAAAAGGAAAATTACTGAAGGCATCGACCAGAACCAACCATCGAGCATTCGAGAATGGACCAGCAAAATCAATGTGCAAGCGTTGCCAAGGGGAAGTGGCTTTTGGCCACGCAAAGACTTTCCGCGGCGGTGCGGATTGTTGTTCGGCACACGCCGGGCACGAAGAACACATATTCGTAATCGCAGCATCGATTCCGAACCAAGTACAGTGCTGACGAGCAAGTTGTTTCGTTCGCACTATACCCCAATGTCCTTGGTGAAGAAGCCGTAAAACAGAGGAATGTAACGAACGTGGGACCACGACTCTGGACTGATCATTATCAGAACGCAACAACAAAACACCACGTCGAACAAAAAGTCTCTCCTTGTGAGCAAAAAATCGGCGAACCAACGGATCCTCGATCCGAGACTTTGACAAAGGCCATTGCGTAGCAACAAAACGTAAAACAGTAGCAAGGACAGGGTCAGCAGCTGTGGCTGAAGCGACACGACGAAAATCAATTGGAAACGATTCGACCACTTCATCGGTTTCCGAATCAATGAACATGCAAGCAAGTTCGGAAGAATCGAATGCTTTATCCTCAGCAACAGGCAAACGGGACAACGCATCGGCGTTTCCGTGCTTAGCAGTGGACCGATACAAGATATCGTAGCGGTACTGCGAGAGGAAAATAGACCATCGAATGAATTTCTGCGCTGTACGTGGAGGTACAGGCTTGGTCGGATGAAAAAGCGATGTCAAAGGTTTGTGGTCTGTGATGATGGTAAAGTGACGACCATACAAGAAATCATGGAACTTAGTAACACCAAACACGAGAGCCAAAGCTTCTTTCTCTATCTGTGAATAATTTCTTTGCGCAGACGAGAGCAATTTGGACGCAAAGGCAATAGGGCGATCATGGGAGCCAACTTTGTGTGCAAGCACAGCACCGATCCCGAAATCCGATGCATCTACCATCAACAAAAGGGGTTTCTGGGGATCGAATGGCGTAAGGCAAGTATTAGAAAGCAACGCCGATTTCAACTGGCGAAAGGCGCGTTCGCATTCCGTCGTCCAGAGAAACGGAACACCTGTACGGCGTAAGCGATGAAGCGGAGCTGAAATGAAAGAGGCATTGCGCACATTCACTCACACCTTGTGATTCTACATTGTTCAATGTTCTTGCGACCTCCTGACGCAATGCGTGGGGAACATTGCGCTCTCTGAAAAATTTCGGTTGCGCGTTTCCTTCCAGTTCCAAATGTGCTTCATAGTTTTTAGCGCAACCTAAGCCCGGTGCAAAAATGTCTGCAAATTCTTCACATACACTAGAAACACTGTCTGAAGGCACAGTTTGATTCACTGATAGCACCTGATTTACAATAGACATGTTAAACAACTGAAAGAAATCTAGACCAAACAAGTTCACTGCAGAAGAAGAACGAAGAACGTAAAATGACACAAGTTTTGTTTGTCCCTTGTATGTTGCAAGAAGGCTGCACTGTCCTAACACAGGAATTGTCTGTCCGGAATATGAAGTTAGCTTAACATTTGCGGAACGCAACGGAGGTTTGCCCAGTTGTTTGTACGTGTCATGATTGAGCAATGAAACTGCAGCTCCGGTATCGAGCTGGAATGGTATCACCTTGCCTTCAAAGTCTAAGTCCACAAAAAGTTTATTGTCCTGCTGACGACAAAAGCGACTGTTTTGTGCAATTGGAACAGACACTGGTACAGAATCACTTGCTAATTGACGTGATTTCCGGCGACGTCGACGCACAGTTTTTGTGGGACGAACACAGTTACTGTTAGAGAAAGTGTCACTGGACGAAGTGGAATTAACGACATGAATGTCCATAGGCGAAGGTCCACGAGCCTGAGTGTCCCTGGTTCGATTCCGGCGCGAAGCAAAGGGCCTGGAATGATTGTGATTGTCTGATCTGAGCTTTTTCTGGCAAACACTTTGAACATGTCCTTTCTTATTGCAGAAAAAGCAAATAGCTTGGCGTGACGGGCAATGTTCACGCGAATGTCTAGTAGCACACCGCGGGCACGATTTCACTACATTTGTGGGCTGGCGCGGCACACGTGGCTTAGCGCGCGGCGGCAGCTGTGCGGACGTGCGCGAGGCCCGGTTACCGGGCCGCGCAGCGCGTCCAGCGGGCCGGTTAATGTTACACACGGCTGGCGAAGTTGCAAAAGATTCCTGAGCACAGTCAAGTGTGTCCTGTCTATCCAATATGTCTATCACTTGTTGAAGGGAGGGATTAACTAGTTTCAAAATTTGCTCCCGTATGCGAACATCAGAAACGTTCTGTGCAATTGCATCACGCACCATTGTATCTGAATAAGAAAGACCACAGTCACATTCAAAGGCACAGTCCCTAGTAAGTCCTTGCAATGTTGCTACCCACTCCCTATTAGTTTGACCGGCCGTACGTTTTGTACGAAAGAACGTATACCGTTTTGCAACCACATTAACTGTTTCTTTGAAATAGGCATCTAATGCAGACAAAATTTCCTCGTAGGACAGAGTTGCTACGTCGCGTCGGGGAAACAATTTCACTATCACACGGTATGTGGACACACCGACACAAGAAAGCAAAAACGGCTGCCGCTCTTTACCTTGAATTCTGTAGGCTGCTAGATGAAAGTTGAACTGGCGAGACCACTCGTGCCAGGTCTCATCGGCTGCCACGTATGGTCGAAAGGGAGGTGCAACAGCGTTTAGTGGCAGCGGTAGCGAAGAAGTGGCGGCGGCCGCATCGGTTTGAATGGTACGTTGACCCTGGACGAGCTGTCCAAGGGCATCCAGTAACGCCTGCGTCTGCTGATTCTGCAAGCGATAAAATTCGGACAGTACATCTGGAGAATGTGGCGAAGCCATGACACAATTAAATGTAAGCAATCAGAAAGAACTCTTTTCCCTCGTCGCCAATGTTGTGTCGGTATCTGGGCCGACACCGTGAAGTTGAGATGGCTGAAAAGGCAAGCTAGACTAACGCAGACGGGCGTGAAGTACTGGAACAGGATACGTAATTAATGTTAGGAAGAAAAGTACGGAGCAGATTTAATACTTAACTTTACTCAATCATTGAGGTACATCGATCTTGACGATACACAGGAGACTTTAAGTACAATCACTGTATGGCTAATGGCGCCTTGCTAGTTCGTAGCCATTAACTTAGCTGATGGCTATTCTGTCTCTCGGCTAATGAGAGAGAAAGGCTTCGTACATCTGGTCGGTAGCTAGGTTCTCGTACAACTGGGGCGAGTGCTCTCTCGTATCACGAGACCTGCCTTCGTGGTGGCGCTAGGTCTGCGATTACACAGTGGCGACACGCGGGTCCGACATGTACTAAATGGACCGCGGCCGATTTAAGCTACCACCTAGCAAGTGTGGTGTCTGGCGGTGACACCACAGATACCTTGATATTTACCAACATTCTCAATGTCTCTGTCATAGATAATTGCCAGGGATACTTGTTCTGAAATTTTCTCATTTATTAATATTCGATCTAACTGGATTCTTTCCTTTGAAAGTCATTATATTTGTCTTATTTGCAGGTGTAGGTAGGTTGTAATGTATTGCATTTTGGCTCAATCTATGTACTGCTTCTTTTAAATTATCTTCTGTTTTCTGTGTAATTATCTGCTCATCAGCATATAACGGAGTATTTAATGGTAGGCTAGATCCTATTTTAATTACTAAGTGTATTTCATCTTTCCACTCCATAACTAGGTCGTCAATACATAAACTAAATGAAGCTGGTGTTAGCAGCATTGTCGAATACTCTGATTTATTAAAATTTCATCTGACATTTTCGAACCTGAACTTGTAATCATGTGCATACAGACATTTTTGGTATTAATAAGATGTCTAGGAAAACCTTTTACTTCCAATATTTTTCACAAAATGGGTCTTTTTTCCTTATCAAAACCTTTCTCAAAATCAGTAAATGCTAAATGCGTTTCCAAGCCAAATTCCTGACTTTTCTCAATAATCTGACTTGCTGTCGCTTTCTGAAACCTGACTGTTCTTCTGAGATTATTACATCAGCTATAGCTTGCAGCCTTTGATTAGGAATTTTTCCTACATTTAGTATGCTTAGTCCTCCAACTGCCTGTTTTAAATTTAGAAATTATTTTAACTGTATTCTTCAGGTGCAGAACAGTGCTTCCAAAACATATTTTAAAATGGAGGAAGTAAAATCCTAAAATGGTTCATCCATATTTGATTAATTCAGCATTAATATCGTCTAGGCCAGTAGCTTTTCTACTTCTTGTTATATTTCTGGCTGCTTTTAATTCTGTTATGTCTGTTTGATCTACAGAGTTATGGTGCCTAAATTTTTATAGAATAACTTTCTTCATTATCTTCATCATACCACAAATTTCTGCAATGGTGTATCCAATACTTTCCTGTTGTTATATTAATGTTTTCAGTACGTTTCTCCATTTTATTCATTTGCTTCATAAGTTTAAACGCTATGTTACGTCGTCTGTGAATTTCATGTTTAACATTAGGAATGAAACTTGCCCAGGATTCACTATGGTATCTTTTTATGAAATTCTTTGTTTTATTTCTTTACTGTTTATATATTTTCTAGGCTTTATTTGTTAGTGTTTAAATAGGCGTTTTAAGAACTTTTTTCTTTAATATTGTCAGCTATTTCTGCATTCCATCTTTTTAGACCACTTTTCCGGTCTGATACCTTACTTTTCCCTAGCACCTCGTTAATTATTTTCAACATTGCTGTTTTTTCTTTGCCATTCTTCTTCAATATTGTCTTTGGTTTCAATCATTTGTAATTCCTGTGTGAGTCTTTGTTGAAATACGTTCCTTATACATTCTTCCTGCATAAGATGAACTTCATATCTCAAGTTTTTGGTTTGACTTAGTAGGTAACAGATGCGCACTGAAATGAGCTAAACCCTCAACTGCTGGACATTTGAAGAATGTTGCCTAATACTTCTCAAAAATATACGAAGAAATGTTCAAAGACAATTCTTCATGGTGTAACCTAGAAACAGTCTTCAGCAACGCACGAAATTTTCACACAGACTCTGTGAAGATCAAATTTGAACAATAAGAGCTAGTGCAGTAGCATATAAACAGCCATTTTCCTAGAATCCACCCGTAAACGGAAAGTGAAAATGTAATGTATCGCATAACGATAGGTTTACAATAATACGCAGAACGTACATACAAAGAAAGAGAAACATTTCGTTGCCATAGGTGAAAAATATATTTTCTCATTGTCCTTCGTCTAAAGCATCTTCCACGCATTTGACAGGAAAGTGAAGTCTTCGCTATGCGACTTCTTCGTTTCGCAGCTTTTGACTGAAATTGGTTTGCTTCGGTACTTACCCCATACATCTATGTTCTTTTTTTGGACGAGGGAATAATTGCATAATTTAGCTATGGTAATTGTTAGCAGTGACATCTGTGAGACATTAAAAGTAAGAGCAGCTCTCCCATTCCTCGGTAAAAGTCTCACCGAAAGGATGCGTGAAGAGACGTCGGAAACCTAGTTTTCACGCATTTATAAGTAACTGTGACATCCAGAATATTAACTTATTTTGCAACCCAGCACAAACTGCGTCTTCATGTATTTAGTGAGACAAAGAGTGTATTTCTGTTGTTTTCTTAGATGTAACAATGTACCAGATATGAAATAATACGCATATATGTCACAGCAAATACAATAAATAGTAGTATACAAGTTAAAGTTGATTCCTTGAGCCTTCTTACCTCAGTAAATTTATTGATGCTGTTTTAAACACATCATAAATAATGTTATGTTATGAACACTGTTGTTCGTTCAATGGAACTTCAAAATAATTAGTACGAAACGTTCATTTCGTTTACTCTTCTGAACTTCCGTAGCGTAGCACGAAACACCACTCACGGTCTTGCCCAGATACCACTCTATCTTATAGCGCATACACACCAGACAACGATGGCCAACGAACGACAGCCAAGTGCTTCGTTGGCCGAGATATGCTTAGTGTGTACAGGCGCCAATATGAGCCAACGAAGCGGTTGCCTTTGGCTGCAATTGTCTCCTGGCGGTAATATAAAAACGCTGGCGGTTGGTTGTCGTTGGGATTCCTCTCTTAAGTGCGGACGCCAGGTAGAATGTTCGTAGCTTCAGTAGCGATTTTTTGTGTCTCTAGAACGGGTGTATATTTAATTTTCTCAGAACAGCCACAAGTCGAAGTTCGTATCATTTATTGGCAGGTTTCGCTCCTTAATTTAACAAGAGCATCGTCAGAAACTATAAAATTTGCAGTTTATAGTACCGTAGTTGACTGTTATAGAGCGAAATCACTCAATAAAAATACTGCGGGCGATTTTTGGCTGACCCGAAAAACTTAATTTGAACTCTTACTGTTTCTCCTGCAGTCAACGCCTGCTATTGCTAAGGGTGTGTATTTATTGAGTTTAAAAATTCTGGAGTGTAGAGTTAAATATGGAGAGAATGTTAAAGTTGATAGAGTTTTATCGCGAACGGGAATGTCTATAGTTCCTACAAACTATGATTATAAAAACGTACAGAAAAGATAAGACGCTTCGAGAGGAATAACTAAGATATTAGGAAGTGATACGCACGATTTGAAAAAGGAAACAATGTCTGCACTAACAACTTTTCGCCATGAACGACAAAGAGGAGTAATCAAAGAAGGAAGTGACTATTAACTTTTTGTTGCAGGTACAGCTCTCCTAGAAGACATGTTATCTTTGGAAATTTTATGGCCCACACAATTCAATAACAATTCGAAATCTGTAGCTTTCTTCAGGGAAAAAATTATTACGAATAGCTTCTGTTGAAATTCAGACATTAATTTTGTCCCACGACACCGCTCGCCACTCTTTAAAAGAGTGGTCGTCCATCAACGTCGTTTCTTCTCCTTTTTCTGATGATCAGCTTTGTTCGGTAAAGTAAATGATACACATGCGACGACTGCTAAATCCACTTCTTTCCTCATAACATCAGTCGATGAAATTGCAATTAAAACGTTACTTTATAACAATAACAAGACGGGAGAAACGTCAGAAAGTTATCAGGGCCAACTGCTATTCCACATGCCCGAGTCCTTTGGCCCCAAGCCCTTAGTTTGGTACTGATGAGAAGCCGAACACTAATGCACTGGCGATCAACGTTCGACCGAATCCAGTAACTGCCCTTCGTTGGCTTTCTTTGGCCTAAGTGTACGCGCCTTTAGCCAAGTGCAGTGCGCAAGACTAATTGGACAACATATTTCTGCGAAATTTAAAACAAATGTAAGTGATACTCACCACTCACTTGTCTCAGTTTCAAACGGGAGATAGAGTCAATCAAAAGGCCAGTAGCTACTTAACTTCTCTGAGTTTAATGCAAGATCCAATCCACCTCTAGCTGGCACCTAGCAGCTTAACGATGATCTCTTCAAAACATTGAAGTAAAGGATTACAGTTCAATTTCAGTTGATCAAAAACAACACAGGAACTTCGCACTTTTGGCTCTAAACAGACTTCAATCAGTTCACCTTGTCCGTTAAATATCACCGAGGGTAGCTAGTGCCCCCACCGTCCATTGCGAGAGATCCTTTTCTGCCTGGCTCACTAAACAGCAACACGTGCAAGCAAAACCGAGAAATGAATACGCAGAAATCTGCGTCCTCGCACAGGAGAGCAATTTCGACTTCTTGTAATCTTTTAATATTGTAATACTAACCTTCTTGAGCATGATAGATAAGTAACACCGAGACATGTTTTAACTTTTAGCCCTTTTAGGCGATCAGCCTCAAGACCACAATGGTGAATTCCTCCTGCCGCTAATAGAGCTGCTCTGGAAGGTGATGTTTCCTGCAAGGAATTGTCGCGAGTTTATTGACGACAACTGCTGGAAAACACACGCCTCCATGGGAAACTGGTCGGCTCTTAAGCCAGCTTAGTACTTTCCGACCACAAACCGCTTATAACAGATATCACGACCATCATGTCACAGCGTCCCCTTCCAGCGGATACTGCAAGCTGTCTCTGAAGTCCACAACAGTCAAGAATACGAGTCCATAGATGCGACCAGGAATGATGCGACTTTAAGGTAAGTTGATATCTTCAGCATCAATCATTTGACAACCAATGATAGATAAAAACCTGTAGTCGTTTTCAGGTACTATGGTCATACACATTCATAAATACACTGGCGGAAAGAAATAGCTACACTAAAAAAAAAATTTGGGAATACATTTGTCTAGGTACATTTTTAAGTGAGTAACGTTGGAAGATCATAGGTTAAGGTAAGCGCGAGATAAGCCACTGCAAATGCAAATGTGAGATGCTGGTACATTAATAACCGGTGTAACCGCCAGAATGTTGAATGCAAGCGTCCAGACGTTTGTGCTGTACAGGTGCCAGATGTCAGACTATAGGATGGAGTTCCAACCCTGTTGCACTTGGTCGATCAGTACAGGGATGGTAATGTTGGTCCTAGATGACGCTGGAGTTGTCTTCCAATAATGTCCAGTACGTCTTCGATTGGAGACTGTGTCAAGGTACTTTACATTCATACTCCGATAATATTTGGCGTGTATGGCATCCTCTCGTATCAATTCCACTTCTATCTTGTGTCCTGTAATTGTCGAAAGAGCACATACCTGAAGAGAGGACAATTGTTGCCCGTCCCTCCAGGAAGAAGTCTTATCCAAGGACGCAGAGGACTTACAACACTACTGTCCGCTACTGTTATACCATAACCTCAAAGCTGGAGACAAATTTTATCACGTAATTATTAGTCAATGCAATTATAGTATAAAGAAGCAGAGCAGTGTTACCCTCTGGAATGAACTTTGTTATGTTGACCGTAATGTACCTAACGGAAGTGGCTTATCGGAAGGGAAAGTCAGAATTACGTAAATGTTTGCTACAATAAGGAACCCATGTGTATAGGAAAGTGCATATCATTAGTGTAATAGGACCTACAGATTGTTTATTGTGCTCACTAGTAGGAAACATTTGATAGATAGGCCATTTGTTATGATTACAGTAACTGCTTTCAGTCATAGATCAGTGAGAAAGTGTTTGTCAGTGCATTTCATTTAAATTTTATTCTAAGTAGAAAGGTATTTAGCTGAGAGAGACTTTACCTATGTCCAATTTATGACTCTATGGTGAAAATTAAGAGTAATATTGTTGAGACCATCCTGTTTGACTAAGCAATGAAGACAATAGTGTGTGTCAGTATCTGTTGTACTTACGCAAATTGTTTGCTCTTCTCTGACTATCAGCGCCAACCTTAAAGTTAACATATGCTTGTGCTAGAGTTGACTGCACTCTCGTGTGGCAACGTATAGGTTGTGTTTGTCCATTAAAGTTACTCATATCCATTTTCTTGAATAGGAACGTTACTCATTCTAATGCCTAATTAGGCTGGCGACCGTTTTCCTTATAATTTGTACAGTGCGGATAGGTAAATTTTGTTTGTTACCGTTTAAACATTAACGTAATTCTGACTTTCCCTTCTGATAAGCCACTTCCGTTAGGTGCATCACGATCGACGTAACAAAATTCCTTCCAGAGGGTAACACTGCTCTGCTTCTTTAAACTATAATTGCTTTGACTAATAATTACGTGATACAATTTTCCTCCAGATTTGAGATTATGGAATAACAGTAGCGGACGGCAGTGTTATAGACTGATAAACCTTTTAAATCAGGAACGTGCCGTTTATTGCATAATTTTCTATGGTTAGTTCAACCTGCGTTTGGTAATTCACATTTCGTGCCGTAGCACGTATGACCTAAATCCTTTAACAGGTAGGGTTGGCAGTGGTGCTGCATTTCCCTTCCACATCTCTTTATATAAACTGTGATCCAGAACACTGGCCGTCGCATTTGTGTACACATTCACAGTTACTGGGCAGTTAGCGGTACTAACAAGCTTACATTGTTCTGGCTCCTAGCATAATTCATCTGTGATATCATGTCCACGTATGTTGTTCTCGTTGCCTGCACTCAGCGCCCTGACTACCACCGCAAGGCATGGCGTGGTCATGTTTTGTTTACCGAAATTAGCAGGCAGGCCTGGCTCTCGTCAGGCACTTCTATAACGCGTACTCTCTGTTCCCAGTTGTTGCATCATTCCGTGTTATTCTGTCGTGAGTGTTCGCGTTGATCATTCTCATTTTGATTTTTAAGTGTCCGCCATTTTGTATCGGAAGGCCGTGTCATTTCGTTTGGCCAACGGTCTGAGCTGTATTTTGTCGCGTTCGACTGTTGGTAGCCATGCCTCGGACTCTTCATTGCTTCACTTTCGCGCTTGCGATTATTGTTGTTCGCGTCACCTTTGAACTGCATTTATTATTATTATTATATCGCTTATGTCCTTTACTGTCAGAATTTTGATCGTAACTACTTCGATTATTACGGTTGTGATAAACGCTTTTCTCCTTCTGCTACCATTACTGTTGCCATTGGAATGGCCTTTGTTATTACTTTTAGACGAGTAGCGGCCGCTATTGCCGTTTTCTTTTCGTGCATCCTCATATATCATGTGGACAGAAACTAGAATTGCCAGAAATCGTTCTGATTCTGTACCGGATGCATGAACCAATTGTTCCTCTACTGACCTGGGTAGTCGTGTCTTCAAATTCCTAAGTACGTCTCTTAAAGACACGGGCTCATCCCAGCACCGAGTCTTGTTTATCTACTTCTCTATGACATTTCGCATAGTTCCCTTTTTCAGGTTGTATGGTTCTGGATTGTATACTTCTCTACGAAGCCTTTTCTGTATGCAAGGACTCCAGAACTTCGCAAGGAATGCCTTTTCAAACTGTTGTAATGTACTGCATGTTTCAAGCAGTTTCCAAAGTCCAGAGAGCGGAATCACGTACTACATAGGTGGTTTACATACTGTATTTTCCCATTCTCTTATCATACTTTCGGCAAAACATACTCAAAACGTTTAATAAATATTACTGGATGAATTGTACGCTTCTCGTGGCAGAAGTTCGTGAACTGCCTGTATTTTATGAAATTCTACAGCATTTAAATGCTCGAACAAGCTTTTCTGCTGACTCGATCGTCCACTAGAATAGACTCATTTCCTGTACCATGGATTTGTGCGTCCTGAAAGTCAGATACAGGCGTAAATTAATGCCTCGCTTCATTTCCTTATTGCTTACGCTGTGGCGTGACGTCAGCTCCACTGTTACTCGCGAACACGTGTGCTCGTTCAATACGGGCTGTGCGAGATGACGTTTCTCGCCTCCACTCTGGCAAATCGTCCTATGAGGATTGCCTAATGCTTTGTAATTCAGTTCTAAGCTCAGTGTCCGACTGACCACTTCCAAAAGCAGCTTCCATAGTTGCTCTGGAAATTGTAGACTATACCGCTGTCTTTAAGTGTGCTGCTATTTCTTCATCTTTCTGATGCAACCACTATTCGATATTTTTGTCACGTTTGTCAGTGTGCACCTTCATTTGTTCGTTTATCTGCTCCTGTTGTTTTAATTGTAACTGATTTAATTTACTGGTTACTTGTTCTACTTGTTGACGTAAACTATTTGTGAGGGTTTGACATTTTTAAGCTCCTCCGTTAATTGTTCACCTGATTCCGATAGGCCCTTATATGCCTTCATCAGGCTGACTTTGGACATTACCTCTTGCGTACCCTCGCCTATATTATAAGCAAAAGTCTGGTTTTTATTCTCTAGAATTGTAGTTAATTGTGACGTTAGACTATCCCATTAGGGTTTTTTTTCATCACATTCTTTCTCTGTTTCTAATTTTTCCCTTTCTTTATCCTGCTCGCATTTTCCCCTTTCCCTTTCTTCTTTCTACTCGCGTTTTTTCTCTTTTCCTTTCCTTTCCCTGCTCGTGTAATTCAAGTCTTCTAAACAATTCACTGAACCAGTCTCCGCTAGTTAAATGATTTACTGTTACTGTACTTGTGGTAGCAGTAACAGTGTGAGTGGATTGAACCACACACACATATACACCTGCTGAGCAACATCCGACTCAGGCTCACCATTCTGATTCAGAGAATTGTCTACTTCATTAGGATTAAATGAAGGAAGCGAGTCATGCTCCACTTCATTGCCCACTTCATGGACATGATCAGCTGCCTCATCATCCAATACATTGTCTGCTTCTGAGTGTAGCTGAAATCTTGTTGGAATTCTACTCGTTTTGTTGGAGTACGAAAAATTAGTTCATTGAACTAACACAACTTAAATATTTGCAGGTTATAGTGATGATGCTGCACATTTTAACTAACTATAGTTTCATAGTCACTGAAACACTAAAATCTCTTAAATCATTAAATTCAGTAGACTGCACCCTCGTCTGTTGCAGCACTGTCCTGTCTCGACTACCTAATAGAAAATCACAGGAAGGCACACGGATGTCCTTACCTTTTTACACAGAACTGTCATAGGTAGCCTCCACGTATTCTTGAGTATTGCCTGTATCCTTGTGATCCATATCAGGTAAGATTAAAGGAAAACGTCGAAGCAGATTATAAGCGTGCTGCTACATTTGTTACCGAAAGGTTTCGATCAACACGCGAGTATTAAGGAGATGCTTCGTGAACTCAACGGGAATCCCTGGAGGTAAAATGACGTACTTTTCGCGGATCACTATTCAGAAAATTTAGAGAACCTGAATTTGCGGCTGACTGCAAAATGATTGTACCGCCGCCAACGATAGTTTCGCGCAAAGACGGCGAAGACAAAGTAAGAGAACTTAGTGCTTGTACGGAAGCGTATAGATGGTCGTTTCTACCACACTCCATTTGCGACCGGAACAGGAAAGCGAATGACCAGTAGTGGTGGATGGTATCCTCCGCCATGCACCGTATTGTCACTTGCAGAGTATTTATATAACTGTAGATGTAGATAGACAATCACGGCACACAGTCGTAAAACATTTGCATCTAGTGGAACGGACAATGCAGAACACTACGTTTTTGCTATCTCGACACAATGCATGTTATGTAATGAACGAGCAATGGAGACTCCAACTAACAACAACATGAAACGCTGTCTTATAGTTGTCTCCATGGCGAAATTTTGATTTCTGTGTGTAATTTGAAGTCTATTACAAGGTTCTATCTTCATTCATGTAGAATATGTGGTAATGTGTAATCAGATGACTCGTTTTGAAACTCCGTGTAATGGAGCACCATTTATCGTATGAGTCCATTCTTCACATAGGTATTAATAATAACTGTTAGTTATATATCACTGTGATGTTGTCGATGTCGTTGTAGTCCTCAGTCAGAAGGCAGGTTTGATGGAGCTCTCCACTCTTGTCTATCCTGAATAAGTCTCTACATTTCTGCACAACTACCGCAGCCTACATTCATTTGAACGTGCTTGTCGTATTCACACCATTGTTTCCCAACACAATTTTTACACCTCTCCACCACTAATTCCCCAACCCTCCCTACAACACCAAACTGACAGTTCCTTGATACCTAAAAATGTGTTCTATCTTCTCAACCCTTCTTTTAGTCAAATTATATTTTTCTATTTTCCTAAATGCGATACAGTACCTTCCTATTAGTTATTTGATTTATTCATCTAAATTTCAACATTTTACGGTAGCACTATATTTCCAAAGCTCCTCTTCACTTATCGTCCAAATTTCATTTCTGTACAGAGCTACATTGTAGATAAATTCCTTCAGAAAAGATTTCGTATGGTTTATGTTTGTATTACACGTAACAAATTTCTCTTTTTCAGAAGTGATTTTCTCGATATAACCAGGACACAGTCTCCATTTTATATCCTCTCAACTTCGGTCATTTGGTTTTGCTGTTGCTATATCAAAACTTATATACTGCTCCGTGTAGCTTATTTCCAAATCCAATTCCCTCAGAATCGCCTCATTTAATTCGACTATATTCCATCACCTTCTTTCGCATTGCCGGTGTTCTTCTCACAACCTCTTTTCAAGACGTTATCGATCTTTCCAGCTTCAGGTCCTGTTGCCGTCTCTGACATCATCGTTAATCCGCAACACTTTTATTCGTTCTTCCTCACTGTCCAAATTTTTCCTCAGTTTCCTCTAATGCTTGCCCAGTGTACAGACTGACTAGCATCAGAGATAGGCTACAACGAGTCTCATTCCCTTTTGAGCTGCTGGTTCCCTTACATGTCCTTGGGTTTTATAACTGCAATCTGGTTTCTGCACAAGTTGTAGATAACTTTTCGATCCCTGTATTTCACTTCTGCGACCTTCGGAACTTCAGATAGTGTATTGTAGTCAAGATTGTCCAAAGATCTCTCCACGTTCACAAATGATGTGAACGCAGACTGGCCTCTCTTTGTCTAGCTTCTAAGATAATTTGTACCGTCAGTATGGACTCGTGTGTGTCTACATTTCTCCGGAATCCAAACTGATCTTCCCTGAAGCTGGATTCAAACAGTTTTTCCATTCTTCTGTATACAATGCATCTGAGTATTTCGCAATCGGTACATATTAAACTTATAAACATTCTTCCACAAAGTAGAAAAATATCAACATGTAGTCCTATAAAGTGATACCAGTTCCAGTGCTGTCGCAGGGAGGACGAAGAGCTGCAAAAGAAGAAACGTGATTACAAATGAAGATATTAGAACGAAATTAAACCTAGAATCAAAAATTAGGGATGTTAAAGGAAGGAATTAGCTTTTCGACTGACCTGGCATCTTCAAAGACGTTTAAGTCAAACAATCTTGATATTTTAGTGCTTTTTTCACTTGTTAGTATTAGTACCCATTCCATGTAATATAATGCATCTGAGAGGTGGCATGAGCCCCCTCCCATATATCCATCTTACTCTGAGTAATTCGATTTTCCTCTTTAATTGCATGCGGTGAAAAGTTGCTATTCCTTCACACGCAGACTTCTCACGCAGCGTCTCTCGTCACCCGGGTGGTCCGGTGAAAGGCGAGTTCTGCTGAGCTTGAAAGAGTTAAGCCGACGGGTGTGAGGGAGTCGAGTGAATGCTTTCCAGATGCTGACACTGTCATAAGAGTGGGGGCGACACGCCCAGATGGGCCGGAGGGGACGGCTGGGCTAGAGAGTCCGTTACTTCGCAGAAACTTAGTGAAAACCGTTTCTGGCGATCTACCAGCGAGGCATGGGAATGACTTGTGTTCCCAGGCAATCTTGGCGGGCAAATTCCAGCGTTTTCTGCAAAATCGTAACTGTGATTGGCTTGCTCAGGGCATAGCTCCGTGACGTAGCAAAATCGGCGAAGAAATTCGCGCCAAGAATCTCCATTGGTGGAAAGGTAGTGCTTCGGCAATAGAGTGGAATTTTCCACCGGTTTTCGAGTTGCTGATTGGAACATTTAACCATGGCCACTGTCGTGGGGGCGGGAATATTCTGTGTTCGGTTTGTACGGGTGCTCTTGAGAGGGTCGGCTCTCGCCTTTCGGTCGGAGTAGGTTACAAGACTGAGCTCTCGCTGCTCTGGACAGCCTGCCTTCCGTTGGCTGTCTAATTTACTTTTACCTGATTGTAACTGTTTGACGAAGTTGCTGAATTTTCGACTTCAACGTAACTTTCTGAGTACAGTTGGCAATTGAGCGTTCTGCGTACAAGCGGCCTATGTTGTCTGTCTTGAGCAGTTTTGGCTAAAGTTGACTGTATCGGAGTTACTGTGTGACTTCGCTTGTTAAAATCAATCACTGTACCGTCAGTGATTGTGTGGCGAGCCTTCTTCGTCTCCCTCAGAGGCGCATTTGTATTGCTAGAAAGTCTTTAGACTGGAACAACCAGACCAGGATAATTTGTTTCTGGCTATACTCGCAACATTATCATCACCACGGTGGGACGCCGAAGCAACCAGCCACCACCTCCAGTACGCCAGATCGTGTTCTTGCAGATAAGAAGACAGCTTGGTAATGTATGTCCGCAGCACTGGCAGATTAGGGATTTTCCTAGGTGGTAATCAGAGCTCAGCAGAGCGCGCCTGTTCCTGTCTTTTCTTACGTGGTTCTGTCTTGGATGTTCATTGCCTGAGTTCTCACTACTGTAGCAGCAATTAATGTTGGGTTGGCTGGGTGTTTCTCTTAAGATTTGAGTTGCAAGGAATTGGCTCCACATACCAATTGGTCATAAATGTCACAATCTAGTTTATGGACAACCTCACCGTCACAGCATTTATTTGAGTATCCAATTTGATGTATTGTAAATGTTTCATGTGTTTTGTTTACTATTTTGAGTTTAGTCATAATAAATCAAATGGTTATTTTGGACAGAACTTTCATTCTGTTAATCCGTAGAGCAACCCTTTCATTTCTCACTACGTTAATGAAACTTTCCTTAATTTCTGTCCAATTAAATTATTGCAGGTGCCAAACTCTTTTCTACTCCACTTGCAGAGTCGATTACAGTCAGTTCGTGTTTCTTCTTAATCCATGTGCAACAGCAAAAGTCGGAGATAGATAAGGGGGGGCTTAGAGTATCATCTCCATATGAAAATTCGAGAAGAATTTAGTGTTAAATACACTGCTAGCCCTGGCACCTTGCACATCGTGTCAAACAAAGTAACGTGACATGACGTCATATAACATGACACATGTCATCCCGTCATGTCGTGCAATATAACACAAAGTGTCATTAAAGTTTGGGATTCATGCATCCCCACTCTGGGATACTTCCTACTGTAGATACACCCCCACTCTCGGATACTTCTTATTGTGGATGCACGTGAATCTGTAGAAGTACATAAGTTTTGTTCAGTTGCCCTTACACCACTCACCATACGTGTAACAGGGGAGAAGTGGTCCCCATAGGGACAAAAAATTAGCCCCTCACCCAGATCAAAAAATTGTTTTTGCATCGCCCCCACCTTCCCCCTCCCCCCCCCCCCCCCCTCCTCCGTCCAACGCAATTTTTATGCCCCCACAAAAACTTCTTCAGCTGCTACATGTGTGCTCTTCAGGCGTACTGTATAATAAACTGTTTACTAAGGCTGGCGAATGTTCTGGATTCTGGGCACAGCACCAGTGACTGCGCTGGAGAAATACGGTTAACTCGTAAGAAGCGTGAATATGTTAAAACGTTTTGATTTAAATGTCTTCGAAGCTGACAGATAAGTCGAAGAGCTAATACCTTCTTTTACATCCCTAAATCCGCCCAGGCCTTTTTTGTGCTATGATGGAGCATTTTTCATTCTGGTTAGCAACTTTAACATAATATTCACATTAGATCAGAAATCTTGGCAACCGACGTAGATTTTTGTTGGCTCGGGCGACTACTGATCGGGTATAAGTTTTTCTTTTGTCTTTCTAAACAGGTTGCTTGAGTTGGCTGTTCGTTTGTCTTACTCCTCTATTGTTATTGCCTGGTATGGCTGAATCTCTAGTATAGACTACTGTATCCCCAGAGCTCACAAGCCTCACCACCACGTCTGGGTCGCATGCCCACGGGAGGTGTTTTGTTTTACTTTTTATTTTTTAATGTTTTCATGTTTTTAATATTTTGTTATTTTTCTTTGTATTTCTAATTTTTATTTTATTTATTTTCTTATTGTTCTTAAACTTTTTTATTTTGTAGTTACACACATTTTATTCGTATACGCATGAGACTATAAACGCAGGCGTATGAAAAATAGCCATAATCACTTGATACAGTGAATCAAATGAATAGCAAACATAAATACGATACCGAACGAAATATTACAAACTGTGTGAAGTTTGTTCCAATAAGGTTTGTACATATTTTATGCTACGTAAATGAACTTATGATACGACTATTTACACAGACAAATTTACTTAATAGCTTACTATCTTGCAAGCTGAAACGATTCGCACAACAAATAAACTATTAAACCTCATACATCATGTTACTTTTTCTCATCTCAAAATTCTTGTCGTTGTATGCAGAGTAAAAATTGAAAATTAAGAAACTGCCCCTAGCAAAATACGCGTGAATAATTTTGGCGCCAAATGTTGCAACAGCCAATCCGAATTAGGTATGACTATGACTGACCGAAATAAGCGGAACTGTGAAACAATATGTCCACAACACAGTACTATCAGTTTTTCAATCCTGCACCGAAATTGAGGATCTCAGATAGTTTTTTTTCGAAAATAAATTTTCTGATCGAGAGCTTTGTAGTTTTGGGGGAAAACACAGTAAAAGATTTTCTGTTGGTTAGAGTTGGGTGAACATTTTTCTGACAGTTATTTTTATAGCAATATTCGGGTTAGTGAAACTTTCTGCTTGTCATCGACAAAGCTTTAAATGAAAACAGTGTATAATTTTGTACAGAGCTGGCGATAATTCTTGTTTGGTACACGCATTCTTTTGAACGGGCAAAGATTTTTCGACGCCTTTAAGCCACTGGTAACTACAATCTTTAATGTATAAACAATGAAACGATAATCAACTGTAATAACTAGTTTTTTTTAATTATATTCAAATGCTTAAAATTAACGCATTTTTGTGAAACACGGTTTCATGTGCAAACGCGTGATTTTTCGCAGGTAAAAACCGAACTCAGAAAAGTTTATGCATCCGGTTCTTATAATTACCATATGAATATATTTCTATTACCTGTATCACTTTAAACCGACTCAGCACGTGCGATTCGCGTAAAACGGGATTTTACGCGCATTTTATGCACAAATTTGGACGGCTACACGGTATAAAGCTTCCACAAAACACAGGACGACCATTAATTGTATATGGCAGTCTACCATCTTAGAAAATTTCAGTCAATTCGCACAAGTTAGAAAGACAGAAGCTGCGCGCGGAAAAATCTCCCAAAAAACTTGGAAAATACTTATGTCACTAGATTTTTGAAAGCGAGTTTTCATTTTTATAGTAAGAATACATTTCTTATTTATTGGATTCACTTTAAACCGTTATCATACATTCGTAAAAAGTAATTTTCCACACAACATTTCGTTCGACTTTAAACCATCGTGTATTGACAACTGATAAAGTTTGGTTTTGACTTTATCCATTCGCTCTAGGTTAAAGTATAGAAGTGGCGCACTTCAATAACCTCTCAGAGTAACATGTTTTTTGCGCGAAAAGTCCAAACGAAGAAAAATATTTTTCGAACGGTTAAAATATATCGTAGACCATGATTCTATTTACCGGTGAGCCAAATTTAAACAAACAGTCTCGTTCTAGTTCGGAGTTATTTAAGGGTGTTTTTGCATGGAAATTCCGAACGAGGGTGAATCTTTTTAGTAGTAAAATCCGAGAGGTGCACATACAAATGTTGCCATTTGCTGAGCATTAATTTCAGCCCAGTTAAGATCTTTTGCAAAAAGAATTATTCAATTCACACAATTTGCCTCTGCGTCAGGTTGGATTAGTTGATCAAACCTTGCTTAATATAGGGTCAACTGTAACGTAGCTGTAGTAAGACAGATTTTCGAATGTCTATACAACCCATCGCTGTACTGGGATACACCAAAAACTTTTTACCTCTATTACCCATTGTTAAAACTGTCAGTGGCTCAGAGAAAACTTAAATGTGCAACAATAACATCAATTGCCCAATAACATAAAATGTCTGACAGGTAGCCACCCAAGTTTAAAATCCAATTTAAAACCATTTCTTCTGGACAACTCCTTCAACTCCATTGACAAATTTCTACTTAAAAACTGGTTGCTAGTAAAAAAAAAATTTTAAGTGTAGTTGCATGATAATGCGTTCATTAGTGGTGACACCGATCATGTACATCTGTCGTGTAATCTGACACATTCTACATCATTTCGACAAAAGAAATGAGCTGTGGAACATGTAACTAACTTAACTCAAGTAGGAACAGAGCACCAAGACTCCCCCTCCAAAACAGTGATTCTGCCCGCGGCCTTTTCGTACACGTTTGTTAGAGTGCTTCCGCGCTGTAGCGATGTTGTAGACACAAGTCAAAAAATTCACAAGTACCGTGAAAATTGGTGACGACACCCCACGTGCATGTCAGGACATAGATGCTGAACTACAAGCGGAAAGAGAAAAGGAGATACTGGAAGACGTTAGAAAATATTGGGTTGATCTTGTTTGTAATTTCAGAGAAGACAATAGGAAGGAAGCGGATTATGATGATGATGAAGATGATGATGATTAGTTCGGTAATATCCACATGTTAGCATCAGCCTTCTTTGGAATTGAGTCCCCACCTCGTGGTCTCGCGGTCGCGTTCTCGCTTCCCAAGCACAGGGTCCTGGGTTCCATTCCCGGCAGCGTCAAGGATTTTCACCTGCCTCGAGATGCCTGGGTGTTTGTGTTATCCTCATCCTTTCTTTATCGTTCATAAAAGAGGCGAGACTGGGCTGAACAAAGGTTGGGGTTTTGTATGGGCGCTGATAAGGGCGCGGTTCAGCGCCCCACAAACCAAACATCTTCATCATCTTTGGAATTTCGCCTTTCTGATACGTTCTGCATAAGAGGTAGAACAGATTCGTCATTGCTTTTTCTCCATAGGCTCTCATTAACTCTGAGGAGATGTCATTTCTACAGTATGCGGGGTGGTTCATTGATAGTCACCGGGCCAAATGTCTCACGAAATAAGCGTCAAACGAAATAAACTACAAAGAACGAAACTTGTCTAGCTTGAAGGGGGAAACCAGATGGCGCTATTGTTGGCCCGCTAGATGGCGCAGCCATAGGTCAAACGGATATCAACTGCGCTTTTTTAAAATAGGAATACCCATTTATTATTACATATTCGTGTAGTACGTAAAGAAATATGAATGTTAAAGTTGGACAACGTTTCCCGGTTTGTGATAGACGGCGCTGTAATAGTCACAAACATATGGGTCACAATTTTAGACGAACAATTGGTAACAGGTAGGTTTTTTAAATTAAAATATAGAACGTAGGTACATTTGAACATTTCATTTCTGTTGTTCCAATGTGATACATGTACCTTTGTGAACTTACCATTTCTGAGAGCGCATGCAGTTGTAATGTTGTTGCTTTAATTTGTTCTGAAAGCGGTGCTGATGTTCAAGATAATAAAAGCGGGTTAAAATCCGTGAGCTATCTGGGGAAGTTAACCTTGCATTACTGCGCAACTGTTTCACCAGGTATCCAGTCTAGCTTACCAAATTCCCAACCACACTAACATTAATTACAATCTTTTAGTACTCATCTTTCGATAACCAGTGATCACCGGTTATATATATATATATATATATATATATATATATATATATATATATATATATATATATATATATATATAAAGATAATTTAAATAAAAAGAAATAAATTAGTTTATATTTGGACATTTATTTTAAGATTGATCATTGTTCCATTAAAATTTCAGCATATCAAACTTGATTCATTACTAAACTGGTGCCTTATTTAGGATCGTGAAAATGTGAGTTTGTAATCTTACAGAACACATCAAATATGGAGCCAAGATTGGGAGACTCCGTACAACACTGCATTCATAAAATAACACACGAAGAACGTTGTAACATATCCAAGAGGAAATTAACCAAAACCAACTGATTCAATTTTCACCCGAAGAAGTTACGTTCGTAGCGCAATCCTGTCCATCATGAAATTACCACACGCTGGTATACTAAATTGTTACTAACTGCCGGCCGAAGTGGCCGTGCGGTTAAAGGCGCTGCAGTCTGGAACCGCAAGACCGCTACGGTCGCAGGTTCGAATCCTGCCTCGGGCATGGATGTTTGTGATGTCCTTAGGTTAGTTAGGTTTAACTAGTTCTAAGTTCTAGGGGACTAATGACCTCAGCAGTTGAGTCCCATAGTGCTCAGAGCCATTTGAACCATTTTTTTGTTACTAACTCTCCGTGAAATCTTCCCGAAAAGAATAGCTGAGGGCTACTTTGATGCTTACACCACATGCTTCACGTGGTCACCTTGGTTTACGCAGAGTGTGCAACTCCACAATAACTTTGATAATTAAAATAAATTACATTGAAACGCAATGTACAAAAGAAAAACCTCGAACTGGTTACTATCGTCTTACTATTAACCTGATGGGTCAAACAACTGTATAAGCACGTGGTACTGGTCTCACAAAGTACACGCCACGTGGGTTGAACATAAAGAAAAGTTTCTATATTGAAAAATATTATCAAGACGAGATGTTATAATCTCATGCACATTCGCATTTAAGATTGATGATCTTAGTTAGAGTTACTGATCAACACGTGGTTCCACTTTACTCACACAGTAGTGACAAAGCAACTACCGGAAGATACTCCGAACTTCACACTCGAATTACACTTCGTTGCAATTTAAGATAACATTAGATATTTTAGAGATAAACCTGAAATAAAGATGATTAAATTTTCAGTTAGGCTGAACTTAAGAAATCCATTGTCCTACGGACTTTGCAGAGACGCGCTTAGCCGGAGATCTCACCACTTCAGACGCTCGCCGCGGACAGAATGACCTGGGCTCCTACCGAGCGTGCTTAACAGATACAAACGGAAGTCACCAGAGAGGCAGCTTCCTATACCAACATGACAAGGGACGGACAGGACCATACTAACAACACAAACCTCTCTGCTTTTAGAAAGCGTAGCTACCTGTTCCGATGTTGGTCCTACTGTTCTCTAGCAGACAGGCTTGTCTGCTACTATCAAGCATGCAACTAGAAATACATTTGCTCATTCATCCTCTCACACAGAAGGGAAGGGCGATGACAGTATCTTATCATATACAGTATATAAAAGAAACCGGATGTAGGTTCCGTATGAGACTGTGGGACATGAATGACATATAAACTGTGTTTTAAAGTGTAGTAGTGTGACAGATCGTTCTTATTTATGTGTAAAAGTAACATGTTCCAGTGCTCAGTCTCCTCCCAGATAGTCAGAAACACCACAGTAAATTTAGAAGAGGAATTTATGCCGTAAATGACAAAATATTTAAGAAATTAACATGAAAGGAATCCAACAGAGACCTTTCACTGTTACACTGTGATTACCTCTAAATACCACATTAATGCAATAAATGCTCAAAATTATGTGCATCAACCTCAATGCATCTGGCAATACGTGTAACGACATTCCTCTCAACAGCAAGTAGTTCGCCTTCCGTAATGTTCGCACATGCATTTACAACGTGCTGACGTATGTTGTCAGGCGTTGTCGGTGGATTACGATAGCAAATATCCTTCAACCTTCCCCACATAAATAAATCCGGGAACGTCAGATCCGGTGATCGTGCGGGCCATGGTATGGTGCTTCGATGACCAATCCACCTGTCATGAAATATGATATTCAATACTGCTTCAACTGCACGCGAGGTATGTGCCGGACATCCATCATGTTAGAAGTACATCGCCATTCTGTCATGTAGTGAAACATCTAGTAGTATCATCGGTAGAACATTCCATAGGAAATCAGCATAAGTTGCACCATTTAGATTACCATCGATAAAATGGCGGCCAATTATCGTTCCTCCCATAATGCCGTACCATACATTAACCCGCCAAGATCGCTGATGTTCGCTTGTCGCAGCCATCGTGGAGTTTCTGTTGCCCAATAGTGCATATTATGCCGGTTTACGTTACCTCTGTTGGTGAATGACGCTTCGTCGCTAAACAGAACGCGTGCAAAAAATCTGTCATCGTCCTGTAATTTCTCTTGTGTCCAGTGGCAGAACTGTACACGACGATCAAGTCTTCGCTATGCAATTCCTGGTGCGTAGAAATATGGTACGGGTGCAATCGATGTTGATGTAGCATTCTCAACACCGACGTTTCTGAAATTCCCGATTCTCGCGCAATTTGTCTGCTACTGATGTGCGGATTAGCCGCGACAGCAGCTAAAACACCTACTTGGGCATCATCATTTGTTTCAGGTGTGGTGTGACCGCCAGACACCACACTTGCTAGGTGGTAGCCTTTAAATCGGCCGCGGTCCGTTAGTATACGTCGGACCCGCGTGTCGCCACTATCAGTGATTTCAGACCGAGCGCCACCACACGGCAGGTCTAGAGAGACTTCCTAGCACTCGCCCCAGTTGTACAACCGACTTTGCTAGCGATGGTTCACTGACAAAATACGCGATCATTTGCCGAGACGATAGTTTGCATAGCCTTCAGCTACGGTATTTGCTACAACCTAGCAAGGCGCCATTACCAGTTACTATTCATACTGATTCATGTACATACAAGAGCGACGCTCATCATTAATGGATTAAAGTTAAATATTCCACCAGCAACGTCCGTTTTTCTAAAGTCTAATTTCCTTGTCCTGTTACAGACCTCACGCCAGCCTGCGTGAGCTAAAACGCGTGCCTTTCGGCTTCCTGTAATAATACGGTGTTGGCTCTCCTGCCAACCCACAACAGCAGGTCGTGGTCGACGTTTCACATGCGTCTGAACACTTCCTGCTTCCTTAAATAACGTAACTAACCGGCGAACGGTCCGGACACTTGGATGATGTCGTCCAGGATACCGAGCAGCATACATAGCACACGCCCGTTGGGCATTTTGACCACAACAGCCATACATCAACACGATATCGACCTTTTCCGCAATTGGTAAACAGTCCATTTTAACGCGGGTAATGTATCACGAAGCAAATACCGTCCGCACTGGCGGAATGTTACGTGATACCACGTACTTATACGTTTGTGACTATTACAGCGCCATGAGTCACAAAGCGAAAAAAGTGGTCCAACTAAAACGTTCATATTTATTTACGTACTACATGAATATGTAATAAAAATGGGGGCTCCTATTTTAAAAAACGCAGTTGATATCCCTTTGACCTATGGCAGCGCCATCTAGTGGGAGAAACACAGCGCCATCTGGTTTCCCCCTTCAAGCTAGACAGGTTTTGTTCTTTGTAGTTTTTTCGTTTGACGCTTATTTCGTGAGATACTTGGCCCGGTCACTATCAATGGGCGACCCTGTATATTGTGTCTCAGAATGTCTCATACGTGTGCATTCGTACAGACGATGCTTTAAGCGCGCACAGATGTCTTTGCGGAGGTCAGTGGGTGGTGGAGACACGCCTGGATGCCAGATGGTGGGTGGCAACCCCGCTGCTCCTCCCCGCTGTTCCCCCCACCCCCCTGTGCGACCACAGTCCTCACTCCCCAGCGGCCAGCCCCGAGACCTCGCAGTCCGGTCGCTGGGCAGCCCGCCGACTTTGTGGCGAACAAACGGCGCTCCCCCTGTCGCCGCCGCCGCCGCCTGCGTCCCTCACTTATCGCGTCAACGCGCAGCCCGACAGCAGTTCAGATGTAATCAGGTCGGGAGGGCACCCTTGTCAAAACAGCTCGCGGGGCGCCGCGTGCCGCCCTTTGAATTCCCTAACCTCCCCGGCGGGGGGCGCTGCATTGTCTGCGCCACACCTCTGCTGGGGGGTGCGCGGTCCACAGTCCCCAGTCCGCAACCTCTGACGCCCGTTAAACGGCGGCGCTCTGCTGTTTACAAAGCCGGCCAGTGTGCACTTTCCCCTGCCCTGCTGCACTGTCCCACACCTCTTCGCTCTTCGGTCCTCATTTGGTTTCTGAAGCTCTAACAACAGCCGTGTTCGCTGATTAAATTACAGGATCGAATGGGGCATTTTTCCACTTTGCCCGTGGTTAAAATTGTTCTGCACTCCGCAACTAATTCCGACATCCATTATCCAGAGTGTAGATTTATAAATGTTCTCTCTGTCGCCGCTACTACAGGAACAAACTGAACTACAAAATACTATAATTTTACTGGCATCTGGCTCACAGCTACTAAAAGCCAAAGTGGCAGTTCCAGAGGCAACAATACTTACACTACCTAAAAACTAAGTAAAATTTCAGATTTCCGAATTTTCCATCTCTTATTTTTATTAGCTCTTTTCTGTTTGGATATATAAAAAACTAAAAATCGTACTGCGACTTTGGTATATATATATATATATATATATATATATATATATATATATAACAAGTGTTGTGGTATCGAACGTTGATACCACACAAGTCACCTAATTCCCCATGGCGCATTATCTTGTTGAAATATGCCACTGCCGTCAGGAAACATGAAGGTGTGTAGGTGGTGGTGTGCAAACAGTGCATGATACTCCTTGGTCGTCATGGTGCCTTGCCTTGCACGAGCACCACTGGATCCATGGGTGCCTATGTGAATGTTCCCTAGAGCATAATGAGGCCTCCAGGTTGTCTCTGCCCCGCAGTAAAGGTGTCAAGGAGCTGTTTGCCTTGAAGACGACAGATTCGCGTCCTTCCGTCGGCCTGGTGAAGAAGGTATAGGAAATCATCGGGCGATGCCCGCTCTGTCACTGCGCCAAGGTCCAGTGCCGATGGCTGCGTGCCCATTACAGTCGCAGTTGCCGAGGTTGTGGTGTTAAGACTGGCACATGGAAGGGTCGATGGCTGTTGAGGCTCATTGTTAGGAGTGTTCGGTGCACTGTGTGTTCTGACACACTTGTTTCTTACCCAGCAATAAAGTAAGATGTTAGTTCTGCCACAGTATGCCGTCTGTCCTACTTAACCAGTTCGCCCAGTCTACGACATCCGGCATCTGTAGTGAGGGGTGGCCGCCCAACTCCACGACGTGTGGCCGTGGTTTCACTTTGGATTCGCCACGTTCTGACACTTACCACTGCATTCCTAGAACACCCGCCAAGTTGTACAGTTTCTGAAATGCTCGTACCGAGCCTGCAGGCCATCACAATCTGCCCTCGGTCAAACTTGGATAGATCGCGCGCCTTCCCCGTTCTACACACCGACAGCACGCTCACTGATAGCAAACGCAGTCATTCCTCGACAGGTGACGCTGCTATCGCCTGGACAGTTTTATATCAATAGTGTGTGGGTGGTCATTATGTTCTAGCTGATATAGTAATAAATTATGTTAATAGCAACCACTGGTAGTCTTAAAGTAGAAATAAAACAGAATATTGAAAATAAGAATCAGTTGAAAATAACTTAAAATAAAAGGAATTAACTCAAGTTCCAAGCGAATAACTTCCGACTTACAATATTAAATGTGTTACATAGCTGCAATAATAAACGGTAATACAAAATGAAATGTAAAGAATCGCTTTAATGTTGCATTATCAACAGAAAATCCTCCCCTTATTCGAGGTATTTCGACTGAGTGCAGTAGTACCTACTTCTAAATGCGTTGTTGCTCTATTCTATACTGCCCACACTGTTGTGTGCGTGCCTTGGAATCCTCGAATCTGCGCATACCAATGTGGGTGGCCATAGCATAGGTGCCTATCATTACCTATAATGGAGGAGACCATTCTTGTGTCTGTTGATATAATTTTGATATTTACAGCATCTAGTTGATCTTAAACATTGAAAGTTAAGCACTTGACTTTTAGGTATTCGAAGCGCAGTCATATCAACTGTAGCCCACAAATTTTGCTTACTTACAACTATTTGCAGTTCGCAGTCTAATTGTCTGCAGTCTCTCTTTACCTGAAACCCACATGATCAGCCGAACCTTCCATTCACAGTGGCAGATTGGTGTCTTACTATATCCCACGCGATGCGGATTTTTGAGATGTGGACAGTAACATGTTAATAAGTGCAAAATGGTTCAAATGGCTCTGAGCACTATGCGACTCAACTTCTGAGGTCATCAGTCGCCTAGAACTTAGAACTAATTAAACCTAACTAACCTAAGGACATCACACACATCCATGCCCGAGGCAGGATTCGAACCTGCGACCGTAGCGTTCACGCGGTTCCAGACTGAAGCGCCTTTAACCGCACGGCCACACCGGCCGGCCCCTAATAAGTGCACCACACTTCGAGTAGGGGCAATGATGCGCAGTTTGGGCCTGTTCCTGATGCTTGGGAATATGCTGTGAAACCGCCTAGCAGCCTACCTTCCAGGCTCTAAAATGCCTTTTATCAGTAATATGAGTTTCTGTGGTGATGTAAACATGATCATATTGTTCATACCCCAACCAATACAGCACTGCCCTGTAACGTACCACGATATCCGACGGACATATCCCGAGAATCGCCAGTAAACACTCTACAGGTGTAGTGCGAAACACACTGATAAGCGTCAGTAGTGTGCTCCGCTGAATTCGTTGCAGTATTGTTTTGCAGCTGCCTAGTCGAATGTCGTACGCCGAGACGCTGACAGCGCAGCCCACAATGACGTTGAAGATAGCTTAGTGATATGAAAGCACCACAGGCAACGTTAATTTGTAGTCAACAGTGCCGGCAGGCATAATTTCTTTCGCTTTCTGAATAACAAATGTTACATGTTCTTTAAAGTTTCATTTCTAGTGTCCAAGTAGTACTGCGTTGTACAGGGATTCTGTTAAGCCTCATGGAAGTATTTCTGGTAACAGAAAATCTTTCCTTCTGAAATATGTATGATCAGCTATTGTCAGTCTGTTGCCATTGCACCAACGCTGCATCTGAACAAGCTCACCATTCGTCTTTTCTTCAAGTCTCGTTCTGGAGTCTGCAGACACAACCTTCTCTGCCCTGCAATCCACTGGATGCTACGTCTACTACAAAAATCTACAAAGCTTTTATACCGACATTTGGGGACCCTGGGTTCTCGGAGGCGTGGGAGAATCGCAGGCTACCAAAAATCATCGAATGGACCTGAGATGCCGATAATGAGCGCGATTGTTGTTGGAATTTGCTACGATCTGAAGAGCTGTAGTAACTGCGTAACCCATAGACGTCCCTTTAATGAATCAATACTCGCGTTGGTTGAGACCTACAGCCGGTCTGAGAGCAGACATTCCTGAGCTTTGCCCAAGACATTTAATAAGCAAATAGGTCTACAGACTTTTAGAGATTTCCATTTCTAATCAAAGCTGCTCTAGTTATTTTACACATCGCCGGGGTCCTACCTATTCTAAACCCCTCCTTCAGTAATGCTGTCAAATATGGCGCTCACTATCTGTAGACCCACCATAGGCACGAACTCAGGAAAGACGTCTTCCGCACCAGGTGCCTCTTCAGTTTTGAGCTTGGAAATTGCGATAGCAATTTCTAACTGAGCGAAAGGTATCACCAACATCTCACTGTGTATCCATTATCCAGTTCACATCTAGAATATGCGTGTAGTTCAGTATCTACGTTTGTGTTATCATCAGAAAGTAGGTGAGTTAGCAAATGTTCTGCTGACTCTCTCCATTCAGCCATCATTGAGCCATCATCTTTACGAATTGTGGATATAAAAGCAGGTCCCTTAACCTTTTCAGTGGACTGTGTGGCTGGTCCCGGCGGAGGTTCGAGTCCTCCCTCGGGCATGAGTGTTTGTGTTTGTCCTTAGGATAATTTAGGTTAAGTTGTGTGTAAGCTTAGGGAGTGATGACCTTAGCAGTTAAGTCCCTTTCAGTCAGTAACTTACGCAGTCTTTCCCTTATGTCAAATTGCGGCTGCCTCCGTAGAAGCTTCTCCCAGTGTATTATTGAAGTCTCCTAAAGCGCTGTTTTGTAGCGCATCTTAATTGCCCTGTATTCATGGGCCTCGCAGTGCGCTCTGATCGCCCTAGAGCGCACTGGTAAGCTCTTATTGTTGATCTTACCCTCCGCCTCAGCGCAGACTGTTCTTAGATCCAAGGGGTAGTAACCTGACTATTTACCTTTTCCTTAGCAATATATGTCCTGCGCTCGTAGCAAGAGTTCAATTGGTAGCTGCGCACCCCAAGTCTACACGTCCCGGAAGCGATTCCACTGAAAATGTTGCAATTGAGGCGACTAAGACATTCCAATCCGTTTTCCTGATGTCTAACCCAATCATGCATTCCTCTGCTTAACTCTGTCTATTGTTGCCACTTCTACTTTGATGACAATATTGATTATGGTCACTGGATGTTGGGTACTGAAGCACCTGCCAGCTATTAATCTTGGCTGCTGCCACGCGATTTGCTAAAGTGACATCTATGTTAGTAGCTACACCTGCTCTTCCCTCGAAGGTACTCGCTGCGTCCTTTAGGATTTCACCTAATTTGTCAGTTTGCGTACTGTGCCACAGAGAGTATTTTTCATTGGCATCTGCCTCCACAAGGAGACGAGCACCACTTACATAGGGTGCTACCGCCCTGACCTAATCTACGTAAGATACTACACAAGAATACTACACGGATATGCTTACTACAGCCCACTTAGTCTGCGCGTCCTTCCCTTCTGCTGTGACCAGTTACTTATCACATAGCTATGTCTCCTTGGTCGCAAGGATTTTCCTACTTACTATGACAATTTCAGACACTGCTTTTTCGTGGCCAGTAACTGTTAAAATATCCGAAGGAAAAGGTGGGAGTCTGTTGTTCCTGCACTATTGTTCAAGCAACCAGACTATATCGACACTCAGCTTGCAAATTAACATTTGTGTTTTAGTTATAGCCAGGTTACTTCGGGTGGCATTTATCTGTAGTATTTTTATCCGTTTATGCATTTCGGGTGTGGACAAAGCCCTTCTGAGAAGGGAGGGCTGAGTTACAGAGAACGTGTTCATATGCTTTTACAAAATCCACGTATAAAAACCAAACTCAAATAGTTCATTTCTTTGGGAACGCCTGCCAGAGGAGGACACATTACGGTTTCAATTCTATTGGCAAATTATTTACTCTGAAAAGAATCCTTTCTAATGCCCCTGGTGTAGGATACGTAATAGATTTCCCTTTAGGATGCCCAACACTGATAACATGTCTAAGAGCAAATTGCAGCACACTGAGATCCTCCAAACGACTGTGTGTAATCGAATATTACTTTTAGTCGGGCTCGAAACGCTGGAAATGTTTATTTTTTGTTTGATAGAAAGATTGATGGAAAGCTTAATACGTTTTATACACAAAGCACCGGCCCTGATGTAACCCAGTCTGATCTGGGGCGCTCCCTGTGGGCACCACCCGGCCACGGCAAGGGCCGGATGGCATGGTAGCAGTTGCTGAGAGTTCTGATCAGAACGACAAGTAATCACTCCCAGGCACGCACAGGGAGACAACAGATCAGGCATCAGAAGTGTGATCTCCCATTGTCAGGTGGCTAACTAAGGCAGGTGGGTACATAACAGTCCTACTACACAGACCAGCTACACGTGTTGGTGACCTAGTGGGGCGGGGGAGGAGACTGTGGTGCGGAAGGAAGAGAGGAAGGAGAGGAGGAGAGGAATCAATTCAGTAGATGCTATAGATGGAGTTCTTCAACAGAAGGCTCACTCTACAGAGAGAAAATTTAGAAGAGTACACGAAACCCCGAAGGAAGAAAAAAACAATATATATATATATATATATATATATATATATATATATATATATATATACTCCTGGAAATGGAAAAAAGAACACATTGACACCGGTGTGTCAGACCCACCATACTTGCTCCGGACACTGCGAGAGGGCTGTACAAGCAATGATCACACGCACGGCACAGCGGACACACCAGGAACCGCGGTGTTGGCCGTCGAATGGCGCTAGCAGCGCAGCATTTGTGCACCACCGCCGTCAGTGTCAGCCAGTTTGCCGTGGCATACGGAGCTCCATCGCAGTCTTTAACACTGGTAGCATGCCGCGACAGCGTGGACGTGAACCGTATGTGCAGTTGACGGACTTTGAGCGAGGGCGTATAGTGGGCATGCGGGAGGCCGGGTGGACGTACCGCCGAATTGCTCAACACGTGGGGCGTGAGGTCTCCACAGTACATCGATGTTGTCGCCAGTGGTCGGCGGAAGGTGCACGTGCCCGTCGACCTGGGACCGGACCGCAGCGACGCACGGATGCACACCAAGACCGTAGGATCCTACGCAGTGCCGTAGGGGACCGCACCTCCACTTCCCAGCAAATTAGGGACACTGTTGCTCCTGGGGTATCGGCGAGGACCATTCGCAACCGTCTCCATGAAGCTGGGCTACGGTCCCGCACACCGTTAGGCCGTCTTCCGCTCACGCCCCAACATCGTGCAGCCCGCCTCCAGTGGTGTCGCGACAGGCGTGAATGGAGGGACGAATGGAGACGTGTCGTCTTCAGCGATGAGAGTCGCTTCTGCCTTGGTGCCAATGATGGTCGCATGCGTGTTTGGCGCCGTGCAGGTGAGCGCCACAATCAGGAGTGCATACGACCGAGGCACACAGGGCCAACAACCGGCATCATGGTGTGGGGAGCGATCTCCTACACTGGCCGTACACCACTGGTGATCGTCGAGGGGACACTGAATAGTGCACGGTACATCCAAACCGTCATCGAACCCATCGTTCTACCATTCCTAGACCGGCAAGGGAACTTGCTGTTCCAACAGGACAATGCACGTCCGCATGTATCCCGTGCCACCCAACGTGCTCTAGAAGGTGTAAGTCAACTACCCTGGCCAGCAAGATCTCCGGATCTGTCCCCCATTGAGCATGTTTGGGACTGGATGAAGCGTCGTCTCACACGGTCTGCACGTCCAGCACGAACGCTGGTCCAACTGAGGCGCCAGGTGGAAATGGCATGGCAAGCCGTTCCACAGGACTACATCCAGCATCTCTACGATCGTCTCCATGGGAGAATAGCAGCCTGCATTGCTGCGAAAGGTGGATATACACTGTACTAGTGCCGACATTGTGGATGCTCTGTTGCCTGTGTCTATGTGCCTGTGGTTCTGTCAGTGTGATCATGTGATGTATCTGACCCCAGGAATGTGTCAATAAAGTTTCCCCTTCCTGGGACAATGAATTCACGGTGTTCTTATTTCAATTTCCAGGAGTGTATATATATATATATATATATATATATATATATATATATATATAAAAGGCTCACTGGCCACTCGACCATCTTCTTCTTTTGTGCAAATACACAAATAGTGCCCGAAATCTTACGGGAATGGGCGGGGGCACTATGAAAGTAGTGCGGGACAAGACGTTGAGAATGTGGATTTCGCGGGAGGCGTGCCAGAGATAAATCCCTGCAGTCGCACTATCCCTGATTCGTCGGTGGCTCAGATGGATAGAACGTCTGCCATGTAAGCAGGAGATCCCGGGTTCGAGTCCCGGTCGGGGTACACATGTCCGAAAGAACAGATACCATCTTAGTATATGCAAGCAAGAATACCGAGAGGAAGGAAGGAGCGGGCAGAGTGGGAGGAGTGAGGACAGGGAGGGAGGGGCACGGGGGAGGAAATGCAGCCTGGGAAGAAAGTATGGGCCGCAGTAACTCGGGGCTCCGTATGCGGCCCGCACGAACTCACAAGAGAGCCGTGTGGCCCCTGTGTGGCTGGAAGAGACGTCCTTGCAAATCGGCGCACTGGCTTCACAGGCAAATCTGCATTGCCTACTGAGACAGATCACTGGAAAATATGAGAAAATATCCTGGACGGAGACCCCATATGCGACGTACGTGGAGTTTGGGGAGGCGGAGGGGGCAATATCTGGGTGGAAAAGGTGTTTTGATTGATCCCGGACCATTAACTGTATGGATATTTGTCCAAGAACATTATAACTGAGTTTAGCTTTGTAAATAAAGTTATTCTTTTAAAAGTGTCTTCGATCATTCCTCAGCAGGAGGATACATCATCTTCTACGTGGAAAAAAAGCGTTATATTAGTATTTCACGTCTCTAGCACAAATCGAATTGACGGACTTGTTAACATTCGAACGACTTAAATGTATTTCTTAACTTGAGTCATACGAAGATAAGGCAGCGTCTGGCGCCTGTCTTGTCGTAACTGAGGAGGACAGTATGATGGAAGCTCATCCTTGTGATAGAAGCTTTTCTTTTTAATTTAGTGGCTTTCGAAACGTGCCATACAGCCATCTTAGCTGTGGAATGTCAGTTAAGACGATAATAAAACAAGGACAACGCAAAACCCAATCTCTGAGTCCCGGGAATCAAAATCGAGCCTTTGCGGTTAGCAATCTTCGCAATCAGCCGCGCTGATCGTGTTGCTACCGAGGCGGACGTCATAGAAGTTAATTTCCGTAAACTGCATCTTCAGATAGAAATTAATATGTTGAGAAAACAGGCTGCAGGTAACGGTACTGGCGGTCGCCGTGCTGTCGTGTTGCTGCAGCTCTGTTCAGCTGGAGAGCTGCAGTTGAACTGTGGGAAATTCGGATGCAGACTGCACCACTTGCAAATTACGGATACGCGGAATTGAGGCACACAGTCGGAACTTGTGTTGGTCGGGTGCCTGTAATGTGCGTCTGGTGTAGACGGAGTTTGTAGTCGGACCCGTTCACTAAGATAAGAATTGTAACGGTTCTCTCCTTACACTATGCGGTTCTTTAGAAAAGTCCTCTGTGACTTTCGGTCTCGATTACTGAATGTAGTTACTCAGATCGCCATACTGGGAATCTGACTGGGCTGATATTTTCATTGAAATAAAATAATGAGTCATTTTGATAACCATTAATCCTGCTGAGGTGTTTTTTTTTTTTTTTTTTACAAGATCGCGTTTAGGCTGCCGTTTGTGCACCAGCTGTAGTTTGTACGTTATTCAGTGGAATCGCTTCTGTCGAATCTTCCTTTATGTTAGTGTTCGTAACTGAAACTGTTGGTTGTCACTGCACACCGTAATGAAGCATTCTCTGTGGCGCAGTTATTCGCATCACCTATGGTACTGACGCTGTAGGAGCAACACAGCGGTTGAACTACACTTTAAATGTCAATAAAAACGCAAAACTACGCGAGTGCCGAAACGCTGCGATAGGTCGTAACGCCGCCGTGTTCTCCAACGCACACGCTACCCGTCACGTGGCACAATCAGTCAAATGCCAGTGTCATAACTTCTTACTATTCTCGTTGGATTGCTGGCACTAGGGGCGTGAAGTTCGTTGCTGACTGTCACTAAGCTTCGCCGTCACATTCATAGTTTTTGCCGCAATCGTCCTACTATTTACAAAAAGACATATGTAAGATTAGGACTACTCATACTGTTATTGCTGCTGGTGTTAATAGTATTTGTTTAAGCGCAAAGTTATGCTTCGTGGTCGTAAACTTGATTCTGATTTTAATCATATGGAAGTGACGCGTGATGAAAATTCTTTTCTAGTTTGTTCATTTCGTGTTAACGACGACAATCTAAGTAGTATTTCTGCTTAGATGTGTATACCTCCTATTGATGTTTTTGGCACATAAGATATTAGATTAAATTACATTACATTAAGTTAAATTTTTTTGTTGCACATATCTATAGCGAGGGGAACGTCAAGGATGTAGAACACGCACTACATTATAGCAAAGAAGATCTATTCACGTTCTTCCCATAGACTCTAACTTAAATACTCCTCATATATGTGCATCGAGTAAAAAAAACGGTAGTAACAAAATTCTTGTAAAATATTTAAAAGTGTAATACATTGAGCTTCGTGTGGTATGTACGATAATTATTAAGCTACTGTAACCAGGCATCATCACACAGGGCGGCGTTCGCAGCGCACTTCCACATTTAAACAGGCCAATAGAGCTGCAAGACGATTTATGGATTAAAATTTCCTGCTGGTGCTCGATATACACTATACTACTATACTACTATACTACTATAAATGATTTATATTAAAATTTTACTTATGTTTGACAGGTTTCCATAAGCTACTCCAAGCAGAATTTATTACTTCTACAAACATATATGTTTTACAAAATCTAAAGATTTTTGTGACACTTATTGAAATTAGAATTATATTAATACCGTCAGCTGCTCACGGACGTTGATATATATCAACAGGGACAGGTGAAAATGTGTGCCCCGACCGGGACTCACATGGAAGACGCTCTATCGTCCTTTTTTTATGTTTGATCGTTGCGGACGTCACATGACATCCGTTCAAATTCCTTTGTTCATCCTTCCACTCAGTTTATTTATTACAGAGGCCAACCGGCTCTCTGATCCAACTGAGCCAGCGAGGGCACAGAGTATAGTGCGACTGCAGGGACTATCTAGCGCGCCTCCCGCGAGACCCACATGCTCACCTTGTATGTCCACACACTACATTCGTAGTGTCCCACCCCAACACACTCATTACTCATGGAAGACATTCTTACCAAGACGTAAGAGTTCGGGGAATATGTGTGCATCCGCACAGAAGTAGAAGGTCACGGACGGTATTGCCATAACTACAAACATAGATGGATATTATTGAAATTGGTCTAAGATTTAAATAGTACTGTAGCACCTCAAATCAACAAAAGCAGACGAAAGCTACAAATGGTATGAAATCATTAAACAATTTTTTAGCTATGATTCTTCAGTTTCTCCCGGCGTATTTGTTGCTCGAACAGTCCACGGGTATACTGCCGGTTCATAGTATCCAACGGACACAATATTTCAGCGATCAGACATGTCTGCCATCGTCGCGGGGGAGGGGATTTAAATCGGCCGCCCGCCTTCAGGAGCTCAGTTCGTCAGCGCTCCTGACGATAGCAGAGATGTCTGATCGCCGAAATATTGTGCCGGTTGGACACTATGAACCGGCAGTACATCCGCGGACTGTTCGAGCAATTTGTTAGCTAATTCATAAATGCAAGCCGCCGGCCCGTGTGGCCGAGCGGTTCTAGGCGAGTCAGTATGGAACCGCGCGACCCGCTACGGTCGCAGGTTCGAATCCTGTCTCGGGCATGGAAGTGTGTGATGTCCTTAGGTTAGTTAGGTTTAAGTAGTTCTAAGTTCTAGGGGACTGATGACCTCAGATGTTAAGTTCCATAGTGCTCAGAGCCATTTGAAACATAAATACTAATAATTAGTTCATTAGTTTCATTCCCCAGAACACGAAAATTCTAATGCAATAGGGACAGCTGACCTTTCAGATTGACTGTGTTATGACTGGGTGTAATACAAAAATTTGGTGATTCTCAGGAATTTTCAACTGAGAGTTGCCGTTTGTACGAATACAATATGCTGGAAATACTCTGTATAACATAGTTCTCATACAGAATAATTGATATGAATGTGTGGCGCCTGTTCTTTCGGTCACGTCCAAAAGAACAGAACCAGCCATTCACATCACTGATCTGCCTGGATGAGCAACGAATCTATCTTCTTCAGTGCGGTTACACAACAAAGTCTGACGTCCTGCGGGAATCTCACAGTTGCGAACATGGACGACGTCGATAGATGGCGGTAGGTGGGGGCGTGGGTCGCCCTAGAGGTGCGCCGAGACAGTCCGGCTGGCGCAGTGGCTAACGCCGTTGTTTTGTGATAAGAAAATCCCGGGTTCGAATCTCCCTCCGACACACATTTTCACTCGTCGCCGCTGATTCCGAGTAAAGTCCCGTTGCGGCTGACATCGATAGTCCCTTCCTTTCCTTTCCTTTCTCCCTCCTCTACCTTCTATCTACATATACCGAATATTTGCTTAAATCCTTTCTTAAATCTTGAATTCTCTATGTGTCTCATCGGAAATAAAAGAACAGCGAAAGGAGGGAAACGACCCCCTAAAACAAGAGAAAAGAATGATAGCGTTTTCTGCTGACGCCTCCGCGTCTGCCCATCTCTCTGGAAGCTGGAAGTTTGATAGTTTCCGATCCCCTAAACGCCATAGGTAGCCTTTTGGAAAAATATTTGTTACGGTGCTCGCTTATTTCCAAGTCCGTATCGATCTTAGTGCTGAGTTTTCACTCAGACGGCGCTTTGGCGTTAGGCGGTTGTTTCCGTGTGTGATGGCTGGCCGCAGCTTAGCTGGAGGCGTGTGAGGAGGAGAGAGTTCGGCTCGGCTGGGGTTGTTTGCGTCTGGACGCCGAGTAGGGTCCGATGGGAAGACCGGTCCGTGATTTTACTGTTAATAGTGTGGACAGCGGCGTGATGTGCCGTTTAACTTGATTCGCAAGGGGGGCAAAATCTCGCCTGTGGCAGTTTGTCGAGCCTGAGTTTGAAATACCTTCTATGTGCGGCGGGATGTCGTTTCGTCCTCCTGTCTCTCCGTGGCTGGGATTGCTATCCTCGTTTACCGTCCCATGGATGTATATCGATGGGGTAGGCTGCTCTCCGTACTCTACTAGACGTTGGTGATGGAAGTGCGTCGTTCAGAGGCACGCTAGTCTGGGTGCTTTATGTTTGATCTTCAAGTGCATAGTCTTCGAGTGGCGCTCCTTAGAGTTTGCCTTGCGCAGTTAAGATTGGAGGTTATTTTGTCTTGTGGTGCTTCCGCTTTCCGATAACGAAGGTTAAGCTTGATTCGGCGCTCCGTACCACGCTTGGCACCTCAGCAGGCGGCTCGGAGCCACCTTCGCGACTAAACGGAAGCCTTTGGACTGAGAGGTCTTGTGTTTTGCATATTGTTCATAATTTGTTGTTTTGGTATTAAGTTGGCTGAGGTTTCTTATGGATTTCCCGGCATTTGGTCTGTTGTCCGGCCCGGGCTAGGTCTCGTTATTTTAAAACTCGGTCAATGTTTTGGCTTAGTACGATTTTGGTTTACTGCCTGGTGTTTCTAATAGTACGTCGGGTCGCTGTGGTTGCGTTGCATTTTGTATGGGGCTGTGTGCTCGGAGCCGTGGAGTACCATTTGTGTGAACTGCTTCACTGGGAGTACTGATCGGGCCATTCTTGGTCCTCTGCTGTATGAATTGATTTTATTACTATTTTAAAGTAACATTATCACTTAAATGATTTAATTCTTGTTGCGTTAAATGCAACTTGGGCACTGAGAAATTTAGTAGAGTAATTACGGAAGATTTAATAGTGGCACATGCCCCTTTACCTGTTTCGTAATCTGTTAATTACCGAAAGACCTTAAGCTCATAGTCATACGATGTGATTTTCTTGAATTATTGTATTTTTATGTCAAGTATATTGAGCAAACAGTAAAGGAAACAAAAGAAAAATTCGGAGTAAGTATTAAAATTCATGGAGAAGAAGTAAAAACTTTGAGGTTCGCCGATGACATTGTAATTCTGTCAGAGACAGCAAAGGACTTGGAAGAGCAGTTGAACGGAATGGACAGTGTCTTGAAAGGAGGCTATAAGATGAACATCAACAAAAGCAAAACGAGGATAATGGAATGTAGTCAAATTAAATCGGGTGATACTGAGGGGATTAGATTAGGAAATGAGACACTTAAAGTAGTAAAGGAGTTTTGCTATTTAGGGAGCAAAATAACTGATGATGGTCGAAGTAGAGAGGATATAAAATGTAGACTGGCAAGGGCAAGGAAATCGTTTCTGAAGAAGAGAAATTTGTTAACATCGAGTATAGATTTAAGTGTCAGGAAGTCGTTTCTGAAAGTATTTGTATGGAGTGTAGCCATGTATGGAAGTGAAACATGGACGATAACCAGTTTGGGCAAGAAGAGAAAGAAGCTTTCGAAATGTGGTGCCACAGAAGAATGCTGAAGATAAGGTGGGTAGATCACGTAACTAATGAGGAGGTATTGAATAGGATTGGGGAGAAGAGAAGTTTGTGGCACAACTTGACTAGAAGAAGGGATCGGTTGGTAGGACATGTTTTGAGGCATCAAGGGATCACAAATTTAGCATTGGAGGGCAGCGTGGAGGGTAAAAGTCGTAGGGGGAGACCAAGAGATGAATACACTAAGCAGATTCAGAAGAATGTAGGTTGCAGTAGGTACTGGGAGATGAAGAAGCTTGTACAGGATAGAGTAGCATGGAGAGCTGCATCAAACCAGTCTCAGGACTGAAGACCACAACAACAACATGTCAAGTTACTGTTTTTTTTAATTTGCTGATTACTGGTGTACTGTTCCAAGTATTAAAATGTTTCAGGTAGCCATTACTTTCATTGAACGCGAGGAACCGTAACGGAGAGTGTAGTTGCGTGCCTTACGTGTCCGTTGTTGGCGCGGCCTGGTCTCCGTTGTTTGTTTTGGTGCACCTGAGTTAAGTATTGTGTTGTCTCCTCCCTTGCGGCCCCGTCGTCTTGTTCTCATAAACATTTCCTTCAAGGCATTTTAGTTAATTTTATGCTAGTATTATTGTAATTTCTTACATTGGTATAATTGTGTGGCCTTCATTATGCACACTGTTTGTCATAGCGGAGTTGATGTGCCATCGTAATTTCTTGAACTCCATTGTGTGTGCCCTTCGTTATACATATTGTTTGTCATAATAAATCTGGGTATGCCAATTGTAATGTCTCATATATCATGATGTACGTGTGTAATGGTGCAATAAATGAGTGATTGTTATTTTTGGCTTGGCGCCCTTCATGCCTCCTTTCTTGTCGCTAGGGTTCGCTATCCTTGCACTTGTGTTGGTAACCCCACATCAATATTATTGCGGTGCAAATGAAGCGGAGATAATATGCGCTAACCCTGCTTCAGCAATCAGAAAACAGAAACAAAACAAACCCTAGGTCAAAAATCTCGAAAATCACAGAAGATTATAATGCTAACCAACTGAATACAGCCCGTAGAATGTCAGTAAATAGCTGTCACGACCTATTTATGGGGTAAAACCTTAGCTGAACTTCAGCCTGAGCTGAGAAAGCGGAGTCCGACAAACGGCACTCAGATTACTAAGAGCCCGCTGGCGGCGATGCGGCGCCGCAGTTGTTTACCCAGAGGGCAGAGCGGCAGCTGGGACCATTCTCTGGGTCGGCCGCTTCCTGGGTCTCGCGCCTGCGCAGTGTCGGGTCGGCTGACAGGCGTCGCGGGGGAGCAACCCCATCCAGCCTTTTACCTGCTGCTGCTGCCTCGGGTCGGCTGGCCCGAGTCCTCTTAATGCGTTCGCTCCGGCAAAAATAAATAAAATGCTTTAGTATTCGGCCTTTTCCTGTCTAAGAAGCCTACCACGTTTCAGACTTAATTCTGCAAACAAGTTGAACTTTAAATTTTGCCGACCAAGACTGTAAGCAAGAATTGTTTTAATGGAAGAAAATTAAAAAAAAAACCACTTGCCCGTTGGTATATCGAAAGGCAATAAAGACTGTAAAAATATCGCAGTTTAATTATCAGATGAATTAACTTGAATGTTGTGGTGTGCTGTGTGCATTGGTGTTGTACAGTTTTGGGCAGGACTACAACAAAAACCAGTTACTTACTATTATTAGCTTAACATGAGGTTCTATTTAATCACTGCTTCCCCCGGCTAATAATGCTTATTTTGATAAAGAAATCTCTACCTAGGAACGTGTAGCAATGTTGTCTGTTAAGCAATGTAAATGGCACGAAGTTCATGCATAGAAGTGATATACAACCAACAAACAATCGAAATCCATGTAATCTCAGCTACACAAGAGTAATGATTTCTAGCAGTCTACACTGCTGTTGCATAATAGTCTCATTACTAGTTGCAGATCGTCTATCCAATTTAGTGCTACTGTTATTCGAGGTAGGCAACGGCCTTGCCGCAGTGGATACACCGGTTCCCGTGAGATCACCGAAGTTAAGCGCTGTCGGGCGTGGCCGGCACTTGGATCGGTGACAATCCAGCCGCCATGCGCTGCTGCCATTTTTCGGGGTGCACTCAGCCTCGTAATGCCAATTGAGGAGCTACTCGACGGAATAGTAGCGGCTCCGGTCAAAGAAAACCATCATAACGACCGGGAGAGCGGTGTGCTGACCACACGCCCCTTCTATCCGCATCCTCAACCGAAGATGACACGGCGGTCGGATAACCCGATGGGCCACTTGTGGCCTGAAGACAGGGTGTTTTTTTTTAAATTCGAGGTGCCAACAGTTTTCTTTAATCTAAATGAACAGTTTTGACACACAATACCACTCGTGCACAACACTAATGTATTGTTTCCTCCACAAATAATTCATAAAACTTGTCAGGAAATAACCAGGCTTCATACATCAGCAGATAACAATTTTTTATCATGTAAGATGCATTTTTGCACTGTATTTAAAGATTATTCACAATCTGAGTGGAATTTATTACTTCTGAGTGGGTTCGGGGCCACCAACACACAATTGTTATCGCAATAATTGACTGCCATGATTTATGTCTGTTTAAAAATTCAATTGAAAACAAATTTATTACTATAGCACAGTAGGAGATGCGGAGAAACGCACATAGAAACTGTTCGTAATAAACCCAGGTGTCGTAGGCTAAAGGTGAATGTGGATTAGGAACATCACAGCTAATATCAGTCCGTAGCACAAGTTCCAATGCCAAAGCTGTAAGTAAACAACTAGACCACCGCCCGAGAGGATACCAGTCCGTAGGAAGAATGTGATATCCATAGTCCGATTAAAATTACTTGTTAGTCGACGTCTGTTACCTGCCGCTATAGATTTGCCACAATGGCTGACGGCTACCGATTGGTTATACGTGACACACAGACACGGGGGGATCACTTCATAAATGGTGTTAGTGTGTAACGCGGACTAATGGAAGTGGCTGCCGCGAGGTATGTCCGAAACGGGAGGTGCTCTGTCAATAGCTGATTTTAAGTGACCAGTGACTTAACTACCTCAGACGACTCACTTTGTATCCCTGGATACAAACTCATGTCCCAAGCTAACCACAGCCTCGTGATGTGCTGCAGAACCAAAATCACGGTCGCTTTGTTCACAGCTGTTAAAGCTAAACTCTTCGAGCAAACTCAAGACGGAAACAATTCAGTTTCAGCGCTGAAAACAAACTGTAATTTCTCGCTGTCATTGGTTACCTGCAACTATTCTGGCACTGGCTACCTAGCTGCCACCTTACCAACCAATGAGCAGTCCTCGTTGGCACTTGGTACAAATTATGGGACGCACAGGCAGAGTCCAAAAGGAAAACGAATAACAAAAGAAGCAATAAGAGCAAATGTAAATGTCAATACGTTTATGAAACTGAGGCGACAAAGAATTATAGATAAAAAATTACATTTTTAAATCAGTAAAACAATAAACTCATTTGATTAGATTTAGAAATTTTCTTTATTTTTGATAAGACTCGAACCTAAGACCAAAAGCGTTTATTCTTCCACTGTCTCTTTGTAGAAGATCACGTTCAGATATCACGGTATTTTTCCACCGGGGAAAGATACGGTTGTTCATAATTTCGATAAATACATAGTTAACATACTATTTCATAACTACTTTTATAATATTTCGTTTATAGTATAAGCACCACAAACCAAAACGTGATTAATACAAGTAGCATCACACGCAATGCACAGTACACAATTACATAAAAAATACCTATGTATAGATACCAGGTAAACAAAATGTCATATATACTGTATAATGGCTCTGAGAACTATGGGACTCAACATCTAAAGTCATAAGTCCCCTAGAACTTAGAACTACTTAAACTTAACTAACCTAAGGACATCAAACACATCCATGCCCGAGGCAGGATTCGAACCTGCGACCGTAGCAGTCACGCGGTTCCAAACTGAAGCGCCTAGAACGGCACGGCCACACCAGCCGGCTATATACGGTATAAGTGTGGCATAGAGTGTATAGGTTAATAAAGAACAAAACTTAAAAACAAGAAAAATTTAACATGGATTCATTAAGGAATGAATCTACAAAACTTTCCTATCAGAAACGATTAGCAGAGAAAATAATGCAGAATATAACGTAGATGAGGCCTGGGTGAAAATCAAAGAAAGTATTTAAGTTGCAGTTCAAGAAGCACTAGCTACATGCACCATAAAGCAAAAGAAGAAAACGAATGGGACACCATGGTTTCTCAAAGAGGTTAAGGAAATTCGTAAAAAAAATGTGTGCCTGTTTGAAATATAAAACACTCAAAACCCAAGAGTCTAATGGTGATCACAAAAGTACTCGTAATGAGACAAAACATCTAGTCAATCGTTCTGAATAGGAACACAGGGCAACATTTTCTAAAAATTTAGAACCGAATTTTTTTGGATTGCAGGAACAAATTTGGAGAATGAAATGACAGCAGAGCAAGAATTAAACGACCTTTTGAAAGTGAACATTGTAAATGAGGAATTATGGATTAAATATTTAACAGATTTACATAAAAGTAAAAAATCACCAGAAAACGAAGAGTGATCAGACATCAGTATAAAACTACATGATCGTGTAACTGCTTCGCATGCAGAGTCAGAAGAAGCTGTAAGTCTGTTAAGTAATAGGAAGTCTCCTAGGAAAGATAATGAAGTAAGGATAAAATATGGTTAACCAGACATCCGCAACTGAGCATCGTGGAATCAAATAATAAACCTCTTCACTGGAACGAAATTTGGAGAATGATACGACACAAGAGGAAAGAATTATAAAAATTTTGAGAATGAACGACGTAAATGAGAAATTGGGGTAAATATTTGACAGAGTTGTAGAAAGGCAAATTATCATAAACGACGAGAGATCAGGTACTGGGGAACAAATAAATGATGATGTAACTGTTTCAAATGCACAGGTAGAAGAAGCTTTAACTCCGTTAAAAATAGGAAGTTCCCTGGGAAAGACAGGATTACCAATGAATTACTGAAGTAAGAATAAAATTTGGTTAACAGTACACCCGCAGCTGAGCATCGTGTAATCAGATAATAAACCGCTTTAGTTATAAATAGTTTGCTGCTACAATAATGACCGGTTTCAGGCTATTGTAAGCCCATCTTCAGATGAACAAGAACCGCAAGGCGTGTGGCCACAACTCACTCGAAGTATGGAGGATATTCGGTAACTGTACAATTAACCAAATTGGTAACAATGTTGTAATTGATAACAAAATTCCAAGCAAATTTGTAACAAAATTCCAAACGAATGGAGAACTAGTATTACAATTTTAAATTACAAAGAAGGAAATAAGAGAGACAATTCCATCAACAGAGGGATAAATCTACTGAGTTCAGTTCTTAAATAATAATAATAATAATAATAAACAGGAAATAAAATAAAAACCATACGTGACTTTTATAATGCAGACAACCGGTTGCAAAAAGATTTAACTGGACCTGGTTTCAGCACCGACAGTAGGTGTCACCGGAAAATCCAAAACAGTTACGTAATAATTACAAAACCATGAACATAGAAGTAAACAGAGAATTGATGGTTATTATACAGAACAAATTTATTAGGCGTGTACACTCACATGTTGCGAGGGATGAACCTATGTATGAGAAAAATGCTCTCGCCATATAATGCAACTTCTGAAAATCATATTTAAAACCACACAAAAATTACAGGTATTGGAACTAGCATAACAATCTACTTGTCAAAAGCCGGCCGAGGTGACTGAGCGGTTCTAGGCGCTTCAGTCTGGAACCGCGCGACCGCTACGGTCGCAGGTTCGAATCCTGCCTCGGGCATGGATGTGTGTGGCGTCCTTAGGTTAGTTAGGTTTAAGTAGTTCTACGTTCTAGGGGACTGATGACCTCAGATGTTAAGTCCCATAGTGCTCAGAGCCATTTGAGCCAACTTGTCAAAAAAAGGTTATATCTACATGAAATAGTACTCTGAGCGTCGCTAAGGACTGTACGAGTGCCGATCGCTGTGGTCGAGCGGTTCTAGGCGCTTCAGTCCCGAAACGCGCTGCTGCTACGGTCGCAGGTTCGAATCCTACATTGGGCATGGATGTGTGTGAGGTCCTTAGGTTAGTTAGGTTTGAGTAGTTCTAAGTCTAGGGCACTGATGACCTCAGATGTTAAGTCCCATAGTGCTTAGAGCCATTTGAACTATAATAGTGTCACAGGCCAAAGTTGGCGACAACATAGGCACGAAATAAGTTGCGCCACCTATTAAAAACTGAAAAAATCAGCTGCTTACATTAACGAAAGTGTTTTAAATAGCATATTAGTGTTCATATCACAAGTCAACAATCAATATCATGCAAAATAAAATTTCGTACAAAACAATGCAATAGCAAATATACAATACATTTTGTGTGAAAACGAATTACATTGCAGTAAATGAAAAGGAGAAAGGAAGGCGATATTTTAGAGTCTACTCTGAGGAAAAAGAGGAGTCACTTTTAAGTGTTTCTAAGTAAGGACTTCACACCATTAAAGATATATTTATTACGCAGCTGCAGCTCTTCATTCAGAATGAAATCGTCATTGAGATAAAGGTGTTTGAAAATAACTAAGTATTCAAGGATAATAAGCCTGAAGCCTTTCTTTTCTGTGTGAAGGATATTTACGTCATGAACTTCTTTACCCTTATATCCCTTAATTAATAAATGAAGAGCAAGGGACGAGCTATACAGCATGTTAAGAAAAGAGGTGGTAGCACTCACCGAAATGAGGAAAATGATTCCAATAAACGTGGGTCCGAAACGTATAGTTTCCGAAATCAACACGTGTTTATAGGAAGGGCAGCGCGGCGGTTGTTTGCGGATATTAGGACAGTCCTTGCATTGGCGCTCCGTCAGATGTGTCGGCAGTGTATTACGATGCCTTACTCACAGTATCCCACCTACCAGTAGGTGGTCTGCAGTCAGCTGCGTGTTTCGAATCGTGTTGTAGGCTACGTTAGTTTTCGTCGTTTGTGTGTCTTACTGTACAGCACTGTCAGCTCTGGGTACGTATCATGGTGTTTTTCCTTCTTCCAAACGCGGATTCACGTATATGTTGACTGTTAGTACGCTGCTTGTACGTGCAACTGGTGTAGAACATTTACATTTTGTCTCTTCCATCCCTTGTTTGCAATGGAAGCCGAAAATTCGACAAGTGAATTGCCAGATATGATATTCTGTTATGGTTTAGCAAATGGATGTAGCGTGCGAGCCTGTGCACTCTAAGTGAAAAGTATCCACAGTGTAGAGTGTTCTCTGATAAGCTATTTGGCAGACTTGTCCAGCCGCGCGGGGTAGCCGTGCGGTCTCAGGCGTCTTGCCACGGTTCACACGGCTTGCCCCGTCGGAGGTTCGAGTCCTCCCTGGGGCATGGGTGTGTGTGTTGTCGTTAGTGTAAGTTAGTTTAAGTTAGATTAAGTAGTGTTTAAGTCTAGGGACCGATGACCGTAGCAGTTTGGTCCCACAGGAACTTACCACAAATTTTCCAAGACTTTTCCAGCGTCTGAGGGACACAGGTACCCTTGCACCTCAGAAGACTGATAGTGGAAGGCCCCACACAGTTCGCACGCCTGACATAGCGGAGCGTGTGGTACCTTCGATGGAAGAAGCCTCTAGGACCAGTGTGTGACGATTAGCCTGCACAAGAAGGGGCGTCCAACTCTCTTATCTGGGTGGGAATTTCATGAAGAAGCCTCTGGGATCAGTGTGTGACGATTATCTGCACCAGAATGGGCGTCTCACTCTCTGGGCGGGTATTTCATGAACAATTGCTGTACCCATCCCATCTACAGCGCGTTCAGGCGCTAAGGCCACAAGATCATCATGGCAGACGGCGGTTCTGTCAATGGTTGTTGCATAACTGTGCCGTACATCCACTGTTCACATCCAAGATTCTGTTTACCGACGAGGCAGGGTTTATAAGAGATGGTGTTGTGAATTTCCGTAACTAGCATGCATGGGCAGATGTAAATCCCCAAGCAATTCAGATAAGAGGGCATCATCTTCGATTCTCAGTCAACGTTTTGGCAGACGTACTTGGGGATACGTTAACAGGGCCATACGTGCTACCACAAAAATTATCTGGGGCGTGTTATCTGTACTTTCCCATTAATGTATTGCCTACCTAGCTGGAGGCTGTGCCACTACAGCAACGGATACAAATGTACAATCAATCTGTCTAAGACTTATCGATTGTACAGTTGTGGATAATTTCGATATGGTTCAGCTTCAAAGGAATACAGGATGTTTTTAACTAATCTGTTGTACCCTACATCCTGGATGATTTTTAATAACCGAAACCGGCAGATTACACATGGGACAATAAACAGCTGATGGTTAAAATGCATTTTATAAAATAATCCGAAAATGCATATGAGAAATTTTAACAGGTGACAGCCATGCGCGCGCCTCCTGTCATAACACTGACAGCCGAGGCCGCAAGTGTTGTGACAGCCAGGAGGACAAGGTTTGACAGTTGTGGGCCATGCCAGGCCGGACGAACTTTGCGGCGTGATCAATAGAGGGCAGCATCTTTGATGCGCAATAATTGGTAGGGCTCAAAGTATGAGAAATCCTGACTGTAGATTAGCTACCCTGACGCTCAGCGAACATCCGGAATTTGAGTTGTCCAGCGAAGGTAATCTCCAAGGCCAAAGGGAAACTCTGAATTAAAACTGAACCAAATGTGTGACAAATCAGTCACGTGGTTTTTATACAAAAATAAGATGCAATCGTGAGTGAAGATATGCACTCCCTACAAGATTTAATTTAAAACATATTAAATGTTAAATATTTTGGATATAAAATAATATTGTTCAGCGCTTGGACCATGAACAATGTTGGGTTCCGCGACTTTGTCTAAACAGCTATGACTGTTCTGCAATTAAATTTGATGCTGACCTGTAGTTAAAAATATCGTTACTTAGCGATTTCAGCACTTAAGCTTAGAAGTGTGCTGAAGCTCTTTGGATGATTTCGTTCGTTTGCTAGAGATTAAACGATCACTCAATGCTGTTCGACCTACTTAGGTTGTCCCTCTGACAAATATTGTTGTAATAACACTCTAATGAATAGAATGAAAGGATATTTTACTTCTTTTTCTAGAATAAATTTAATATGTAAAAAGTGAACATTATTTCACCGCAAATTCATGCCTTCAATTTTAATAAACGTGTAACTGCCTTCATTTAGGGTTGAATGGGATGGATGCATTGGCTGGCCCTTAGACAGTGACGAAGCCAATGTTCTGAAATTAAACCACGCATTGGGAAGATCTATTAACAGTGTCTTTATTACTTTATTTAATTTTCTATTCGTGCCGAGGCTCGTGAGGGCTCCCGAGTCTAACTTTGGTGGAAGCAAAAGTTAATATCTTCACCTTCATTCATTTGCTTTTTCGTTATGCAAGGAACAAGAAGAACAGAACCTCCTAAAACGAACATTTTTTTCTTCATAAAAGTTGCTCACTAATTACGTCTCACGTGACTAGTCACGTTTAGGAGCAAACATTTTTCCTATTTCAAGTTATAGCACTTGTAAGTTGCAAAGTCGTAATTTCACTTAAATTTGCACAATATAATCTGTGTAATGCCTTGCAAGAGAAGACGCGCTTTAAAAACGTATTGGTTGCTCGATAGTATGGGGTGGTAAGAGAGAGATTATCATCTCTTGAGTGAGTGCGAGAGTGTATTTATTAATCTCATTTGATTTGACTTAAAAAGGGAGACAAAACACCAGTGGTATTAGCTGGCTATATCATTCACCGGAAAGGTGTGAAATGTATGTTTCCTCCTCACGTCATTCTAGTAAAGCCAGCCAGTTCGCTTACAGAGGAGTGGGTGGTCCTTTACTAGGTCTTTATCAGTACGTGTTCGTGGCCACAGTTTTGGAGACTGTTGTTCTGTATAACGCCTACGGTTTCGGTGTTTACCGCGGACAACGAAGCTGAGAAGTAAACATAATACAGTCCTACAATGAAGGCTTTCACGACCGAATGCTACTGTTGTTGATAATTCTTCCGGGTTATATGGCGAAACGTTAGGAATAGAAGTATTCCGTGGACCACAGCCATATAACCCGGAAGAATTATCAACAATAATACGGTCCTCCACATTCTAGGCTTACACTTCGAAAAATAAACTGCAGTGTGCATTCAGCAAAATCATGTTGCTGCGGAATGAAAGGCTTCCGGCGTGGTTTGACGCTTATCGTGAATTGGAAATGTAAGGTATTAACGTATTGTAGTACTCTCATACGAGGACTGTCGTTTTACAAAGAGAACTCGAAAAGTACTTTGCGTGGTCAGTGCAGTAGGGTGTTGGGCGAATGGACGGTTTTCGCTGAGTAGAGTGAAATGTGATCTTAATGAACATGGGCAGATTAGAGTGGCTTCATTATAACTTACTCTTTCATAAACTACTAAGATGTAGGCTGCTGTACTGTAGCAAAATAATTAAATTCTTGCCACAGCGAAAATATTCACGAGGCAATAAGTTAAACACTACAGTGTTGAAACTGTGAAGCAACACGTCTGTCTAGTCAACGGTAATAGTGGGGCAAAAGGGGGATTGCAGGTTGCATGCATTCAGGGGCAAGCATACATTCAAGGGCAAACCTATTGTTATGCTGATTGATTTATGACCTCTTGGGGGTTGATTTATGATCATATGGGGATAAACTGTCCTTCTGAGAAATCTCCAATCCTCCCCTCGTCTTCTCCTCCCCAACCCTGTGGGAAATCGCCAAGCCACCTCCCTCTCGCTGATACAAGCCGACTTTTGATATCAAACTAACTGACTAATTAATTATACTAATCAATTAATTGCCCCTTCCCCCTCTGGGAAATCCTCCAGCCCTCCCTTCCCCTCTCCTGCTCCCAACACAGAAAACAACTGGCGAGAAAATCGCTCAGCCTGTGCAGAGCTGTTGGTGTGCAATGTGCAAGCATTACCTCATCCAGTAACTACATGCCCTAATTATGTAATTATAGTACTGTAGATTGGAGGTGTTATCTTGTTGGAAAATGTTCGTGTTTGTGCTGACATTGAGGTGCAGGAATCGACAGAGGACGTCCCCACCACTACCAGCAAAAATTGGTGGGAAAAATCGCTGAGCTGATGGACTGGAATGATACAATGACAGTAAATTCAACCACACTGCAGAGGGCATATTATTTATTTACAATTTTCAATTCTCAGTGGTTGGATCAGTCTTTTATTTGGCGATGATTCGCATGCATGCATGTGGATCATTGGGAAGAGGGGAAGTCCTAAGATTTTTTTGTCGGTTGGTGTATAAGACACATAAATATTCTAGTATTAAATCAAACAACACATGGGTATGTCAGCTATATGGCCATATATGTTCGGAAAACTGTGGAAACATTATGAAAAATGACATAAAATCGGTAAAATGAAAGGAGAACCTGATATAATCGCGAAAAAGTGATGCAAAATATGTAAAACTGCAAAAACGTAGCATAATTGACAGGGAATATATGAAATTAGAGAAAAAATACCTTGAAATGAATACTGAGCGAAATCAACATAATTGCTTGTTATGGAGGAGAATGCACTGATGCTACACATTCACATCTTAATAGTGGAAAGAGGAGGCATTCTAGAGATTTAGTGTGAAGGTAAAACGGAAATATTATTCCGCACATGAACAATACAACTTAATATCGGACCATGACTTCTGTGTCCAAGAAGAAGGTTACCACGGGTGGTGGTAAACTGTAAGAATACTGTTTATCTCCTCTGGCTACTGATCGTGGAGTTCAATTCCTCGTAAGACATCGCTGCTTCTTTGTATGCACTTTCAGTTGCCGACGATCGTTTTCTAGGACTGTTGTGAACAAATCATAATTTTAGAACTGTAATCCGGCTTGAACATCGTAAACAGCAGGCGTCTTACATCGTCGAAAACGTATGTAGTGTTTGTGTTGCAAAGAACCGATGTTTTCTTTGATATGCAAGGTAGTTGTTTTGTCACCTTGCAGTTTTTCATTATTGTTTATCGGAGAGGAACTTGCAGAGAGGATGTATGTCAAGCGATGGAAATATATTTCTTACACTGAAATATTAACAGCGTTACATGCCACACAACTAACAGGTCGAAAACTGGACAGCTCTAGCATTATAGCGTGTTCACGTAGTTAGTGCAGTGTGGTGCGAAATTTCACATGTCAAGTGCAGGTGCTATACGTTTGTCTATTTTCTCATAAAATATAGTTGGTTCCATTCGTTTTACATTGATGACGATAATTTTATAGGACTGATTCGAGCATAGCAGAATTTATCGCAAAGAATGTATTTTATTTCTTTGGTGTAGAAGGTAGTAGTTTTGTCAACTTAAAGTTTCTCTCCATGGTGACTGCGGTACAAAACTGGCAGAGTGAATCTATGCAAGGTCTTGAAAATATTTTCCACATGACCAACGTATTGAAAATCCACACTACTTTAACATCATAGCTTGTTTCATTGCAGAACCCTATAGCATTAGGAATGCATGTTTCTGTGTGTGTCATAGGAAGACAGACGTTATCGTCTTATACGAACCGGCTCTTAAAAACAAGATCGCAACGATTATGTTACTCTCAGCCTGTAGAAACAGCGGTCTCGATCCTACAGGCACACACACGTATTGCTAACGATATCCATGTTAAAAACTGTACAAGCTTTACAAATCGAAGTACGGTATTGCTTCAAAATGAAGTGGTCCTCCACACAAATACCGTGACACTGAATGTAGACAGCGATCGCTGGGATGTGTTTTAACAGAATGAAAGTGTTGGTGCTCGTCGCCAGTAGTGTAAGCTCGTAATAAAATCATCCTTCTCACCGAAATTTGAAATCGATTTGGCTAAGAAACGTGGTATTAAGCCGATATTTGCAATTCCCTTATGCCATTGGCCGATATTTCTTACGCTAGCAAACAGTATTTGTGACGCATTCTGTATCAATGCCATGTAGACCGTATAACAGACGTTCTGTAATATATCCATGGGGTGATAGGCGAGGGAGGATGGTGGTTGACTGAGAATGATGGCATACGGTAGATGGTGCACTATGTGAGGAATAACTTAAAATATATAATGCTAGACTGAAGTCGTAAGAAATTTACAAAATCTTATGACCAACACACTGGCTTTTCAGATTTATAGTGTTACGCTTTCTGGTAGAGATGCAGTGTGCGAGATGCAATCGCGTTTCTCTGTACAACCACACATTTTAGTTGGACCCTAAGGAGATGTCTTTTAATGATTACCGCCATTGGTGAATCATATTTGTGGCACATTTTCATCTTGTAATGAGTCACCTTCCTCGAACCTATCTGCTAAGGTTCAAATGGCTCTGAGCACTTTGGGACTTAATTTCTGAGGTCATCTGTCCCCTAGAACGTAGAACTACTTAAACCTGACTAACCTAAGGACATCACACACATCCATGCCCGAGGCAGGATTCGAGCCTGCGACCGTTGCGGTCGCGCGGTTCCAGACTGCAGCGCCTAGAACCGCTCGGCCACTCCGGCCGGCACACTGGTACCACTCACACGAAATGGAGCATGTACATCCATTCCGAAATTATTGCTCAGTATATTTGGTGCCACCAGCATTCAGTCATTGGCGAAGTATTACACTTAGTAAGGCTTGTGTGATCAATTCGCTGCCATCAGCAGGCTTATAGAGTGGGGTGTAAATTTACTGTGGTCAGCGCACTGAAAATAACAATGCCTGGTCGTAAGGGAGGTGTGGATTTGACGTAAAAAACTGCAATTTCAATGCATCGATAGCCTTAAGAGGATAAATGATTTTACGTGAAAAGTTATGTCAAGTCATAAGAATGATGTAGATTTACGTGGGCAATTGATATTTTCAAAGCCACAGCCATCAGGAGGAGGTATTCCCGATACTTCACTCATTATCGATATTTAGTTGAAATTAGAGTGATAAATACGTGACTGGTTTCCTAGGTCGAATCTGCCGGCCACCCGGATGCATGGTGGCCAGTGACCGGAACAAATTAACATTTCCGGCTTAAGACTTGAGTCGTCGCTGTCTCCCAAACAGGTCAGTTGGGGAATGGGGATGCAGTCGACCTAACGTTTTCGCGCTCTGTGATGGTGAATAGTGAACCAACACTCAGTCTGTGTTGGGCAGCCTTCATGATCGCATTGGTTGCGAATATTCTCCGATTTTTACGTGGGTATTTGGGAAGATTCAGTATCGATCACTGATAAGTGCTGGCGCTTATTGACGTATTGATAACATCAGAGTTCCTACCACTCCGATCATCCTCGACACCCTCCATGACTGGGCAGTCCTCTCCAGCAGTCCAAGTCCGGCTGCAGATCAGGCGGTACCGCTCTGACGCACGTCTGCGGCCTGCTCTGCTCTGGCTCACCGCGTGTGGACATCAAGACATGAGCGAGTGTTTCAGCGATCTCTGACACCTAACTGTGCCAACTACTGCTACGGAATGAGAGGTGCTTTAAGTATATGTTCTTCGCTGCTTCTCAATGCAGCCCGGTGGACTCTGTCTTAAAGTGGAAAGGTTGGAGTGGTATCCATGGTTGTTGCTATCCAGACACGTGGTAGACCCCTCCTCCTCGTCTTTCTGACCTGCTCATTCTTCGTCCTGGTGTAGCTGAGAGAATCAACTTAGGAATTCTATTTTTTTGAGTCATCAGTCTTCTGACTGGTTTGATGCAACTCAGAACGAATTTCTCTCCTCTGCCAACTTTTCATCTCAGAGTAGTCTCCAGTTTTTGCCCTCTACAGCTCCCTGTAATACAATGGAAGTCATTCCCTGATGTCTTAACAGATGTCCTATCATCCTTTCCCTTCTCCTTGTCAGCGTTTTCCACATATTCCTTCCCCACCAATTCTGCACAGAACGTATTCATTCCTTACCTTATGAATCCACCTAATTTACAACATTTGTCTGTGGCATCCCATCTCAGTTGCTTCGATTTTCTTCTGTTCCGGTTTTCCCACAGTCCATGTTCCGTTACCACTCAATGCTGTGCTCCAAACGTACATTCTCAGACATTTGTTCCTCAAATTAACGCCTATGTTAGATGCTAGTACACTTCTCTTGACGAGGAATAACCTTTCTGCCAGTGGTAGGCCGGCCAGAGTGGCCGAGCTGTTCTAGGCGCTACAGTCTGGAACCGCGCGACCGCTACGGTCGCAGGTTCGAATCCTGCCTCGGGCATGGATGTGTGTGATGTCCTTAGCTTAGTTAGGTTTAAGTAGTTCTAAGTTCTAGGGGACTGATGACCTCAGCAGTTAAGTGCCATAGTGCTCAGAGCTATTTGAACCATTTTGCCAGTGCTAGTCTGCTTTTGATATCCTCCTTGCTCGGTCCGTCATTGGTTATTTTCCTGCCTAGGTATTAGAATTCCTTAACTTCATCTACTTCTTGACCATCAATCCTGATGTTAAATTTCTCGCTGTTCCTATATCTGCTACGTCTCATTACTTTGGTCTTTGTGTGACTTACTCGCAGTCGATACTCTATACTCATTAAACTGTTCTTTAGCAGATCGTGTATAAGGGTAATCCCAGAAGTAAGGTGTCCTATTATTTTATAAGTACATAGAATTGTTTATTTCTACAGTTTTTACATCAGTTTACAGCTTGAACATTTAGCTATTTTTCGACATAATCACCATTTCTGTCGATGCATTTTTGTAGACGCTGTGGCAGTTTTTGTATGCCCCTGTCATACCAGCTCGCCGCCATGCTGTTCAGAAAGTTATGAACCTCTTCTTTGACCTCGTCGTCGAAGCTGAATCGCTTTCCGGTCGTATGTTCTTTCAACTTAGGAAACAGGTGATAATCACTGGTCGCCAAGTGAGCACTATAGGGTGGGTGGGTGATTATGTTCCACTGAAACTGTTGTAGGAGAGCAACGGTTCGCCGAGCGATGTGTGGGCGAGCGTTGTCATGGACAATGCGTACGCCCTTGCTCAACATTCCTCTTCTCCGGTTCTGAATTGCCCGTTTGAATTTTTTCAGAGTCTCACAGTATCTGTCAGCGTAAATCGTGGTTCCAGTGGGCATTAAGTCGACCGATAATACTCCTTTCCAATCCCAAAAAACGGTTGTCATGACTTATCGGCAGATTGTGTTTGAATTTCCGCGGCTTTGGCGAAGAAGGATGCCGCCACTGGCGTGTTTTTGCTTGGTCTCTGGTGTAAATTGGTATGCCCAGGTTCCGTCTCCCGTGACAGTTGAGTCCAGAAAGTTGTCCTGTTCGGCTGCATGGCGGTGAAGAAATGCGCAGGAAGCATCAACTAGTTGCCGCATGTGGTCCTCAGTCAGCATGCGTGGCACCCATCTTGCCCACACCTTCCGGTAGTTCAATGTTTCCGTTAAAATTCTGTGAGCGGTGCTTCGGGAAACCTCAGGAACCAACGCGCAGAGATCATCCAGGGTGGTCCGCCGATCTTCACGCATGCTTTGCTCAACCTTCAACACCTGTCTCCTTAGAAATTGACGGTCTCCCGCTCCTTTGTTCGTCGTGAATTTCGGTCCGACGAGCTGCAAACTCTCTACACCACTTACGAACATTTTTGACATCCATGCACGACTCACCATCCACTTCCGTCAATTGGCGATGGATTTCAATCGGCACAGTGCCCTTTGCGTTCAAAAACCGAATAACTGCGCACAATTCGCACTTTGGCGGTAGCATCCAACGGGAGCTCCATTCTCAACGGCTGCCAAGCCAAGACTGAGCGCCTCAGCGCGGAGTGCGCATGTTTACACACAGCGCGTGAAGCACTCTTCATAACAGTGTGACCAACTGCCACACAAACAGAGTTCTGTACTTATAAAAAAATAGGAGACCTTACTTTTGTGATTACCCTCGTAATTCTTCTTTACTTTCACTCAATATAGAAATGTCATCAGCGAATCGTATCATTGATATCGTTTAACTTTGAATTTTAAATCCACTATTGAACCTTTCTTTTATTTCCATCATTGCTCCTTCGATGTACAGATTGAACAGTAGGGGTGAAAGACTACACCCATGTCTTACACCCTTGTTAGTACGAGCATTTCGTTCTTGGTCGTAATCTCTTATTATACCCTCTTGGCTCTTGTACATTTTGTATATTACTCGTCTCTCCCTATACCTTACTCCAATCTTTCTCAAGATTCCTACCAGCTTGCACCATTTTACATTGTTGATCACCCTTTCCAGGTCGACAAAGCCTATGAACGTGTCTTGATTTTTCTTTACCATTGCTTCCGTTATCAACGTCAGAATTGCCTTTCTGGCGCCTTTACCTTTCCTGCTGCCCAACTGATCGTGATCTTACACATCCTCAATTTTCTTTTCCATTCTTCTGCATATTATTAGTGCCAGCAACTTGGATGCGGTGCTGTTAAGATGTTTGTGCGATAATTCTCGCACTTGTCAGCTCTTGCATTCCTCGGAACTGTGTGGATGATATTTTTTTTGGAAGTCAGATGGTATGTCACCAGACTCATACATTCTCCACACCAAAGTGAATAGTCGCGTTGTTGCCACTTCCCCCAATGATTTTAGTAATTCTGATGGAGTATTATCTATTCTTTCTGCCTTATTTAATCTTAGGTCCTCCAAAGCTCTTTTAAATTCTTATTCTAATACCGAATTCGCTTCTCTTCTAAATCCACTCTTCTTCTATCACATCAGACAAATCTTCCCCCTTATAGAGGCCTTCAATGTGCTATTTTCATCTATACGCTATCTCGTCTGCATTTAACAGTGGAAATCCAGCTGCACTCTTAATGTTACCACCCTTACTTTTAATGTTACCGAAGGCTGTTATGACTTTCCTATATCCTGAGCCAGTCCTTCCGCCTATAATTTGTTTTTCGATTTCTTCAGATTTTTCATGCACCCATTTCGTCTTAGCTCCATTGCACTTCGTATTTATTTCATTCTTCAGCGACTTCTGTGACTGCCCTTTTTAGAGACATAAATTCTTCTTCAGCGGCACTGCCTACTGAGCTATTCAAAAAATGGCTCTGAGCACTATGGGACTTAACATCTGTGGTCATCAGTCCCCCTAGAACTTAGAACTACTTAAACCTAACCAACCTAAGGACATCGCACACACATCCATGCCCGAGGCAGGATTCGAACCTGCGACCGTAGCGGTCACGCGGTTCCAAACTGAAGCGCCTAGAACCGCACGACCACACCGGCCGGCTCTACTGAGCTATTCCTCACTGCCTAAATCTACAGCCTTGCCTTGGACAACTTCAAGCGTGTCTCGTCATTTCTTAGTACTTCCGTATCCCGCTTCTTTGCATATTGATTCTTCCTGGCTAATTTCTTAAGTTTCAGCCTGCTCTTCATCAAAACTTTGTTGTGATCTGAGTCTATACCTGCTCCTGGGTACGACTTACAAACCACTATCTGATTTCGGAATCTCTGTTGCATCATGATGTAATCTAACTGAAATTTGTGTATCACCTGTTCTTTTTCAAGTATACCTTCTCCTCTTCTTGAACAGAGTATTCGCCATTATTTGCTGAATTTTATTACAGAACTCAATTAATCTTTCTCTTCTCTCATTCCTTGCACCAAGCCCAAATTCTCCAGTAACCTTTCCTTCTACTCCTTCCCAACAACTTCATTCCAGTCCCCCACGACTATCATATTTTCACCTCCCTTCGCATACTATATTAGTTTCTCAATATCCTCATATACTTTCTCTACCTCTTCATCTTCAGCTTGCCACGTCGAAGTGTACACCTGAACTATCGTTGTCGTTGCTGGTTTGTTGTCAATTGTGATCAGAACAACCCTATCACAGAACTGTTCACAGAGAAACACGCTCTACCCTACCTTCCTATTCATAACGAATACTACTCCCGTTATACCATTTTCTGCTGCTGTTGATATTACCCCATACCAATCGGACCAGATATCATTGTCTTCTTTCCATTTCACGTTACTGACCCCTGACATGGGTACCAACGGTGTTGACATTGATTGAGCCAGTACTGTAAACTTGTCGTGGATCTGTGACAACCAGGACACTCACTGAGGCAGGAAGAGCAGCAGCGAACGTGGGCGTCAACCCGGCAGGCGGCACATCTTCATCCAGTACCCCTGCCGATTAGCATTTGCGGGATGGGGCAGCAGCATTCGGTGCTGTCACAACGCCGGATGTTTCGTTTTCTTCCTCATCAGAACATGCAAAACGGCGCATTTAAATCCATTCCGGTGGACTTTGTTTCGCCTTTCCACTTTTACCGATTATGTCAGTTGAGCTGCTTCACTAACAGCCATCGAGACACGCTTTCACGACTGTTTCAAAGAGTTTAATGAGATCACAACCACCAACCAGACTTGCATAGTTTTCCTGTTGTCCTGCAAAAAAGGCATTTGTTTCAAAACCAGCTCTCAAGAACACATGAATTCCTCCACATTAACAGCTTTGAAAAATTAGGCAATACAATTTTCCCGATACTACAGGGTTATTACAAATGATTGAAGCGATTTCACAGCTCTACAATAACTTTATTATTTGAGATATTTTAACAATGCTTTGCACACACATACAAAAACTCAAAAAGTTTTTTTAGGCATTCACAAATGTTCGATATGTGCCCCTTTAGTGATTCGGCAGACATCAAGCTGATAATCAAGTTCCTCCCACACTCGGCGCAGCATCTCCCCATCAATGAGTTCGAAAGCATCGTTGATGCGAGCTCGCAGTTCTGACACGTTTCTTGGTAGAGGAGGTTTAAACACTGAATCTTTCACATAACCCCACAGAAAGAAATCGCATGGGGTTGACTGGAGAGCGTGGAGGCCATGACATGGATTGCTGATCCTGATCTCCACCACGACCGATCCATCGGTTTTCCAATCTCCTGTTTAAGAAATGCCGAACATCATGATGGAAGTGCGGTGGAGCACCATCCTGTTGAAAGTTGAAGTCGGCGCTGTCGGTCTCCAGTTGTGGCATGGGCCAATTTTCTAGCATGTCCAGATGCAGCGTTTGTCCTGTAACGTTTTTACGCAGAAGAAAAAGGGGTCGTAAACTTTAAACCGTGAGATTGCACAAAACACGTTAACTTTTGGTGAATTGCGAATTTGCTGCACGAATGCGTGAGGATTTTCTACCGCCCAGATTCGCACATTGTGTCTGTTCACTTCACCATCACTGAAAACATGTTGCTTCATCACTGAAAACAAGTTTCGCACTGAACGCATCCTGTTCCATGAGCTGTTGCAACCGTGCCGAAAATTCGAAGCGTTTGACTTTGTCATTGGGTGTCAGGGCTTGTAGCAATTGTAAACGGTGAGGCTTCTGCTTTAGCCTTTTCCATAAGATTTTCCAAACCATCGGCTGTGGTACGTTTAGCTCCCTGCTTGCTTTATTCGTCGACTTCCGAGGGTTACGCGTGAAACTTGCCCGCACGCGTTCAACCGTTTCTTCGCTCACTGCAGGCCGACCCATTGATTTCCCCTTACAGAGGCATCCAGAAGCTTTAAACTGCGCATACCATCGCCGAATGGAGTTAGCAGTTGGTGGATCTTTGTTGAACTTCGTCCTGAAGTATCGTTGCACTGTCATGACTGACTGATGTGAGTGCATTTCAAGCACGACATACGCTTTCTCGGCTCCTGTCGCCAATTTGTCTCACTGCGCTCTCGAGCACTCTGTCGGCAGAAACCTGAAGTGCGGCTTCAGCCGAATAAAACTTTATGAGTTATTCTACGTATCTGTAGTGTGTCGTGACCATATTTCGATGAATGGAGCTACAGTGAATTTATGAAATCGCTTCAATCATTTGTAATAGCCCTGTAGACACATTATCAACAAAACAGAAAATGATTTGGTAGTATTACACAATAAACTCACTGGTAGCACCTTAGATCTGTTCCGGCGGAGTCAGGGATTTTCACCTGCCTCGAGATGACTGGGTGTTTGTGTTGTCCTCATCATTTCATCATCATTCATGAAAGTAGCGGGATTGGACTGAGCAAAAGGTTGGGAATTTGTACGGGCGCTGACAACCGCGCAGTTGACCGCTCCACAAACCAAACATCATCATCATCATCATCTACATCTACATCTATATGGATACTCTGTAAATCACATTTAAGTACCTGGCAGAGGGATCATCGAACCACCTTCACGATTCTCTGTTATTCCAATCTCGCATAGCGCGCGGAAAGAATGAACACCTATATCTTTCCGTACGAGCTCTGATTTCCCTTATTTTATCTTGGTTAACGTTCCGCCCTATGCAGGTCGGTGTCAACAAAATATTTTCGCATTCAGAGGAGAAAGTTCGTGACTGGCATTTCGTTTGAAGATTCCGTCGCAACGAAAAACGCCTCTCTTTTAATGATTTCCAACCCAAATCCTGTATCATTTCTGTGACACTCTCTCCCATATTTCGCGATAATACGAAACGTGCTGCCTGTCTTTGAGCTTTTCCGATGTATTCCGTCAGTTCTACCTGGTAAGGATCCCACACCGTGCTGCAGTATTGTAAAAGAGGACGTACAAGCGTCGTGTAGGCAGTTTTCTTAGTAGGTCTGTTACATTTTCTAAGTGTCCTGCCAATAAAACGCAGCCTTTGCTTAGTCTTCCCCACAAAATTTTCTATGTGTTCTTTCCAATTTAAGTTGTTCGTAATTGTAATACCTAGGTATTTAGTTGAATTTACGGCTTTTAGATTAGACTGATTTATCGTGTAACCGATCTGTTACTATAGATGGAAATATATTCCATAAAGTCACAGAACCTGAATCTCATCAGGCCA